>NC_071985.2:53366875-53674531 GCF_028885655.2 Pongo abelii | reverse complement strand
TAGTAATCTAAGAGGATGAAAAGACAAACCACACATGGTTAGACTATATTCACAAATAATATCTAATAAATGTCTTGTATTCAGAATATATGAAGAACTCTCAAATCCCCAACAATTAGATGTTAAATAAATCGACTTTAAAAATTGGGCAAAAATTTTAACAGACACTTCAATTTGGATAGCAGTTAAACACATAAAAATATGTTCAACATCATTAGTCATAAAAAAGTGCAAATTAAAACCACAATAAGTCACCAAAGTCTACTAAATAGAACAGCTAAAGTTAAGAAAAATTGACCATACCACCACATGTTGGCAAAGATGTGGATCAGATATATATATATGAATATGATGAAATTTATTAAATTGTACACTTTCAAAATTTGCAAATGTTACCTCATTATAGCATGTAAAAAACTGTCAAGTCATTAAGTCATTTTTGGAAGTTGGCTGCTTAACAAAGGTCTGTACTTCCCAGGCCTTCCTGTATCCAAGTGGAGTCATGTGGTTAGAGTTTTTTTACATTTTAAATTAATTAATTAATTAATTATTATTATTTGAGACACAGTCTCGCTCTGTTGCCCAGGCTGGAGTGCAGTGGCGCTGTCATAGTTCACTGTAGCCTCAATCTCCTGGGCTTAAGCAGTCCCCAGACCTCAACCTCTTGAGTAACTGGGACTACAGGTCATGCCTGTGCCTCCCAAGGTGGATGGATCCAAGTGGTGAGATTACAGGTGTGAGCTACCCATCTTGGACTCGAATGGTTTTCTTAAATGGCATATATGTATTTCTCATTCTATCTCATCCTTTTCACTAGCTGGAAGCAAAAGAGTCTGAGGCCCAGCAAAGAGAAAGGAATCAGGGTTTTTATCACTAGGACAACCCAGAAACACCACATAAAATTAATATTTGACAGATAATTAAAACTTATTGTGTTAAAACATCGAAACTGAGTGTACATTTATTATAGCCTTTAGCATTGACTAGCAAATACTTCTATCAAATAAAATGTTATAATTGTTCAATTAAATGGGAGTCAACAATTATATCTTCTTTTTGGTAATGGAAATAGATTGAGAATTAATTTCTTATGGCTTATAAAAACCCAATATGTGTTATAACTCTATATATTGTAATGCATCGATTTTACTATCTAACATAAAAAATCAACTTTATGTGATAAAGAAGTAGATTACAACTTTAGAAAACACTGAAGTTTTCTGGGTTTATGTAATTAATAAGTGGAATGAAGAAATGAATCATAGTTTAATAGAAAAAAATATTTTCCCATTTCCAAATGTCAAATGCAAATTGCCTAGCTTATTCTCATATACAATTGTAGTTAAATTAAGCAACTATCCTAATTATTCAATAGAAGTGTAATGGCAGATGGCCAAGAATATAAAACTATTTCCAAAAAGGCATATTTTGAATAGGAAGAAATGTTGATTTTCTAGGACAAATGATTTAATCTTCTCTGCATTCATTTAAGAAAAATAAAAGTTTTGATGTAGGGAAAAATCAGTATATGAAGTATATTATTTTTATTTTAGCTTCGGATGCAAAATTAAAGTGTTTCAGAGACAAATAATTTACAGAGATAGCTCCTGCAACGTTTCTGTTTCTTCTTTTCCTTTAGAAATTGTAGTCAATGCTTTAGGTAACCTCTTTTGATATTTTAATATCAAAATCCTCCAAAGTTTTAAAGGCACATCCGAATAGATTCTTAAAATTTTTACCCAAACTTACAAATCCCAAAATATCTTGCCCTGATGACCTCTTTACCTCATCACATAAGGTTCTCATAATAACCTACTGTGTTCCAATCACAACATCCTTCTTTCTGTGCCTGTAACATTCTCTCTTTAGAAATTTATGCTGGCTTTTTCTCTAACCAAAATGTTGATCAACTTAATCTTTAAAAGGCTAGACCCATCTTGTCACTAGATAGCAACCTGTCATTAATTATCACTACCTCAGAAGAGTTTACCATGACATCTTACCTCTTATTCAGAGACATCTTGTTTTCATTTTCTGCATATCACTTATCTTAACATGGTATTTTGAACTTACATGATAGAATATTATTTTTCTCCATAAGACAAGCAAGCTTTATAAAAGCAGATTGTTTGTTTGCTTTGTACACCTCTCCATTTCAAGCATCTAGAACCATGTCAAAGGTATTATAGGAATGACATATTATTGAATGAATAAATAATAAATTGATGTTTACTACAAGAGGTACAATGTAATCATGGGTTGGAAAAGGATCTGCCAAAAAAAAGGTTAAAAAAATGGTAGCTGTATAAGGTCATGAAAATAAAACAAAGAAATATCTTTCATGTTAATGAACATTCTTTGTTTAGAGTCATGGAAAAATAGACATAGTGCACCCCTGAGTAAATAAAACAAGACTATATATAGCCTAGTGGTATTCCTCTTTCTTTTTCTCCCTCTTCTTCTTGATCATGTCTCTTATTTATAAAAGCCTGTTTCATTCAGGGACCCTTAGCATTCCCATTGCATGCATGCCCCTTCTATACATCTTGTGGACTAACATTGGTTAACTCATCACACTCAATACTGACATAAGCCATTGAAAGCAGAGATAAAGTTGGGATATAAGTTATCAATCCAGGAATACTGAATATGCTAGAACAGAGTTTAGTAAATTCTCTCTTAAAAAAAGCCAGATAGTAAATATTTTCTGCTTTGTGGACCTACAGTCTCTGTTGCAACTACTTCACTCTGCCTTTAAAAGCAGCTATAAACAACATTTAAATAAGCATGGCTGTATTCCAATGAAACTTAATTCACAGGCACTTTATTTATAGACACCGATATTTTAATTTTATATAGTTTTCATGTGTTGTGGAATAGTATTTTTTTCACAATTTAAAAATGTAAAAACCATTCCTAGTTTACGGTCTTACAGAATAAGGCAGGGGTCCAGATTAAGTCAGTAAAACATGGTTTTTGAGTCCTATTTAAGATATAGTTAATTAGGTTTAGCTTATACATAAAAACCAAATGGTTTCTGTATGCTCTAGCACTAATCATTATCATCCTTAGTGAATCCCAATTAGCATTTCACACTTTTCTAATGACCACTAGGAGACCCCTGCTTTTTAATTTTTGAGAAATATTCACTAATGCTGTGTTTTGGTTCTTATTTAATGCTTGTCCATAGATACCAGTCATAAGATTTGTTGAATTTGCAAACATTATGTTTTATTACTGCACATAATGTCAGTTTTTTATTGCTGCATACAATCCAGTCATTTGTTAAGTCTACTAAAGTAAAATAATCCTTAGGTTCCTAGGAGGTAAAAACCTTATAAAATAAGCACTTCCAATCTTTGTTTAAATTTATATCCATCCTATCATTAGCTTCCAGTGTTTTATATTCACTGTTATTTTGTTTGGTTTGGCTTGTTTCTTATCATTTGGTACATCCCACATAATAAAGTATACAAAGTCCTATTCTTGAGATCCAAAGTATTAGACATGATAGCATTGAATAAGTGCTAGAGCTGTCTCCTAGCATCTTCCATCACTGGCTGCAGACATATCTGGAAATAATATACAAAGTGTTCATCCTTTTACTATCAATCATTCTTCAAGAAAAAGTGTCAAAGCAGAGTTTCGTGGGACAGAAATCCATCTAAGAGTGCCAATTCCTTCTGCTACCATTCCCCTTTTCTCTGTGAAGAGAGCCTCCTGATTTGTACTCTTTTTTTTTTTTTTGAGGAGGTTTTGAACTGTCCTCTACCTCCGTAGTCCTCAATAGCTGGCAGCAAATATATACATCCCAGATTACTCTTTCATCCAGTCCCAAGGTACTTTAATCTACTTAAAAGGTACATTGTCACTATAGGGTCCTCTCTACTAAATAGAGCACATCCTGTTAACACTATTCCTGCCTTAACCTCCCATGATGCAGACTAAATCTGGCCCAACTTTGTATCATTAAAGTTCAAATGCTACATTCATGTAACTGTCAGATTTAGTTATGTTTCTATTATTTATGAGTTGGAAAATTTTATTTTATCCATCTTCTGGGAAAATAGGGTCTGAAGTTGTTTGAAAAATGAGGTGGATACATAATTAACAGTTAGATTGTCCATCCCCAGCTTTATTCCAAACCAACTACTTCCATAAACAAAATGTTTGCAATCGTTGATACTACTACTGTCGTTCAGGTTTTCTTTCATAATACACCCTCCTACCATAAAAAGTCAACCATTTATGACTTTGAACCAACATCATACCTTGCTTCCTTGTGTAGAATTAGCTTCAATTTGTCACATCAATTTTTAATATTACATTGCTTTTAGGATAAAAAAGAACAAAAAAACTTAATATGGATTTCTTGATGCTGTAAATGTGTTTCGATATTCATTGACATAAATTTGGAATCAATTATATCGATGGAAAAAAGTATTCAGTGCTTTTCTTATATTCTCTGATGAGGCCTTAGTACCACACAAATAAAACTCTTATGTTCTTCTGCTAGATTCTCTCTCAGCTGGACAGATTATTTCAACCTAAATATAACCTATCTCAGTTTTTCAGGCACAGTCAACTATAGACCAAGCTCAGTCACACTTTTCTGAACTCAATAAAATTCTACAGTCTGTCTAAGCCCCTATTTTTACAGGTAGATGGGACAAGTAAGAGAATAGACAAGAAAATATAAGCTCCATGGGATTGAAGACATTTTTGTATGTTTTATTCACTGGAGTGTCCTACATCCCTATAATACTGTAATAAACATTTGTTGAATGAAAATGTTAGCCCCAAACCAGCACTTGTTATTTATATATGGATCCTATGCTGCCCTCTTCAGCATAATCCTGAATGTGCCGTTTCTTTTCACTGTGAGTTTCGTTTAACTGTCTGTTCTTTTTAGGGTCTTTTAAAAAATATAATTTACAACATTACTGGGATTTCTTGTCCTAGAGCTAGTTAGTGGTTTTAGAAGTGCACACAGTCTCAGCCAGGACTCAGTGGCTAGCTAGGAATGATCACTCAAAATAGAAGTAGCAAGAAGATGCATAATATAAACATAAGGCCTCAAGCTGGGACTGTAGACCTTCCTCTGCTGTCTTTAAAAGGTACCAGTCAGTATGCACATTTACAAAATTATGAGAATATTAGACTCTAGGGGGCTATAGAGCCACTTAACCGTTAGATTTTTGGATTTCATCAATGCTTACCACCACTTTTTCCTATTTTTACAAATTTTTATATGTGATTTGTTATACAGATCCCAAATTACATTCAGTTATGTAATAATATTTGCATTATGAAAATATGATCCAGGTTCTGTGTAGTGAATAGAAGATGGAGGAGGCAGAATGAAAGTATGAAGAATGATTATGGGGATATTGAATCAGTCCAGGTGAGATATGTTAGTGCCTTGGATTGGATACATCCCATTGGAAAGCATGAATCAATTATGTTTAGGTTGCAAAAGTCAAGAATGAAGTGGGGAAGAAGAGAAACCAAAGATGTCTCCGAAATTTTCAGTTTGATCAGCTGGGTGAATTAGGGTATAGTTTACAGAAATGGAGAATGCCAGTGTGGCAGACTGCAAAAGTGGCCACGATCCTTTGCAGCTTCTCCCCTCAGCAGGTGGAGTCTATATCCCAATCCTTAAGCCTAGATTGGTCATGGGACTTGTTTTGACCAACAGAACATTAGCAAATGTGACACATTAGATACTTGAAAAGCAGCTGCATATTTGGGCTTACTCTCTCATTGAACTTAAAATTCTTATGCCACCTTGGGAACACATCTGGAATACCCAGCTGGATGATGAGAAATCACATGCAGAGGAGAGACATCCCAGCCAAAGCCTTTAGGAACCATTCACAGTTGCTTACCTACCAGTTGACCATAGACAAATGAGCCAATAAGTGAAGGTAAGAATGATCCATCTGGGCCAAAACCAATTGCCAACTCTTATAATTGTGAGCTCAATGAACAGTTGTTTTAAACTACATGATCTGGAGATTGCATTAGTTACCATATTGTATAACAAAGTATGCAATTTTGTCCAAATTTGTTGTGTAAAAAAATTAAGTCTAAGTTTGTTACTTAGACAAACCATGACTTAAAACAACATGTATTTATTATTTCTCAGACTTCATAAGTCAGAAGCCTGGATATGGCTTAGATGGGTCTTCTGCTAGGAGTCTGTCAAGGTTGCAATTCAGCATTAGTTTGGCTGTTTTTGTCTGTAGGCTTGACTGGGGATGGAAGAATCTACTTCTAAGCACACCCACATTGTTGGCAGAATTCATTTCCTTGTAATTGTATGACTGAGGGCTCACCTTCTTGCTGGCTTTTCATTGGTGGTTTCCCTTAGCTCCTAGAGGTTGCCCACATTTCCTTCATTTCACCCACTATATCTAGAGGTTACAGTTCCTTGAGTTTACCCACTATATCTAGAGGTCACCCACATGTTTTAGAGGGTGCCCACAGTTCCTTGCTATGAGAGCTTTCCAAACATAGTTGCTTACTTTACTAAGCCAGTAAAGACAGTTTCTTGAGTGACTATTCCAGGAAGACTGAGCCTCATGTAAAGTAATATAATCAAGGAAGTGACATCCCATCACCTCTGCCATATTCTGTTGGTTAGAAGCAAATCACAGATTCTACTCACACTCAGTAGGAAAACAGACAGGAGTATGGAGACCCTGGAGCCCATCCCCATAAGGTCATTTGTTACACAGAAGCTAATAGATAGAACCAGCTAAGAGGCAGTAACTTTTAGAAAGACATGATATTGTAGTTAAAAAGTAGATTCTGAAGATAGACTCCCTGGGTTTTTATCCGAGATTTGCCTCTTAGTTGTGGGAAGCTAGACAATTCATCTAACTTCATCATTAACTATATAAACAATTACAATTTTAAGAATGTTTCTAGAATCTTTACCTCTGGGAAACCTTATTAAAACAATAAAACAAGACTCACTCATACTGATACTTTCTGCCCATATAAAAAGCAAAGGAAAATTAAAATGTGATGTTGTGTAACTTTTACAACTTTTACCAAATACAACTTACCAGTTGGAAAAAATAAAAAAAAAGTCTATCAACACTCTAGAAAACAACACAGTGCAAACTGATGCTACTGTCTCAGGCAGCTTTCAGTGACATAAATATTGAAACCATTGAAACATCAAGCTATAATTTGGGATTCATGCTGGAAGTGATTATGCTGTATTGCCACAGTCTGCTAGAATTTCCCACCTGTTTTTTTCCATAAAACTGAAAGTAGAAAACTGCTGAAATTTAAGTAGGTTTCTACTTAAACTTTTTTCTTACTTGGAACATCCACAAGGTAAGATGAAATAGGCAAAAGAAAAAAAATCTGATGCTAAGAAAGTAATTCTTTTAAATATTATTCTTCTATTTAGATTGGCAAGTAATAGCTATACGTATCCTACATTGCACGTATTATTTACCTATATAATTTACAATACACATTACTAACTTGGTATGTATGCCATTACTCTATTAGGTTGACTATAAAAATAAAGCATTATTATTCCTATGTTTTAATCTTAAACATTTCAGTAATTCAAGAGTGTGTGTAAAAAGGCTTTAAATCTCATAATTTTAGAGAAATAATTCAATTGTTACATTTGAACAAAAATTGTGGAAACATAACTACATCACTTTAATTTAAATGGCAAGCGTGTGTCATTATGGCCTTAGAAATTCTCTCTACCCTGTTAATGGCAGCACATGGAGTTCTCACATATTTCTTGATCTTTTCTTAAGCAAAATATATTTTTCTAATGTGTAGTTTGCTACTTTCTGATATCCGAAGATCACTTGGTATTCATTGGCCTAGATTCTTTTAATAGTTCATTGTCATTACTTTAAATATGGATTAGTCAAGAATTGTTCTTTAATGGAGACTATCTGAAATTTAACTTTTATTTAATGTGACCAAAAAAATCATATTACTAAGCAAATACACGTTCATTTAGGTCACTGAAAACTTATGAGTTGAAAAAAGTAACTTGTAGAATCATCAAGATGCTAAGACGTAAGAAAGAGAGAAAGAAAACATTGATTATTAAGGATAATGATCTGCACCTGGTTTCAATCACGACTTTCTTCCGAAGCATCAACCAACTTGGAATACAAATTTCAGTGCTTGCACAGCTGGAATATAATGCTACTTTCCAGATAGTGAAAAGTCATTAAGAGTTCTCAGATAAACACAATATGATTTTGTAAGACTGAACTATGACATCGACTAAGAGGTAGGATTGTATAGAAATTTTCGGTTTGTTTAGAGCTACTTTTCTTAAATAGCCTAAAAGTAAATATAAAGAAGATCATTTCATTGCCTGTCTGAGCTTGATTTACAAGGAGTCTATAAATACAAGAGTGATTACCATCTAATGTGGGAGCTATTGCTGTTGTCCGAAAATAAGCCTCCCTGTATAGCTCCAAATGGCAGAAATTCTGCTACCAAGGGAACAGACTTGATTTTCCACTTATCTTTTAATGACTTCCTGCAGGCAAAAACCTGGAGCCAAAATTCTACTGACATCTGTTTGTTGGTATGGGTCTTATTTAGAACCCCAGTACTAGGTAATTATTCATTATTTGTTGGCACTAGGATTGTGCAGCACATAATGTTTTGCAACAGTTAAGCTATAATAAATAAAGGAATAAACAAAACTCTTCTTCTAAATACTCATTTATATACAGCACCAACAAAACAAACAGGAGAGCTTCTAACAATTTATTGCTAGATAGTCACTGCTTAAAGTTCACATTTATCATGAACAAATACAAAGAAAGAAAACTGTTAGCTTTTTCATTTTAAATCAAGGCTGAGATTTTAATGATCAAGGGCACTTTATATTGTAATTTATGTTAATATGTAAGTCATCCTGAGGAGTATTTTATCTTCCTAATATTTATTTTAGAGGCACTATGATTTCACTGAAGAAAAACGGGGTTTTGGAACCTTAGATCTGACACTAGAAATCTTAGGAAAATCAATGTTTCTAAACCTCTTTACTCATGTATTATATGGAAATAATAATATTTATCTCATAAGGTCATTGTGAATAATAAGCTAATAGACAAAGTATATGACATCATGATCTTAATAATTCTTTATTTTCTTCGTTAAATTTTCTACTACTTGCTTTGAAGTATTTCGTTTTAAGCATAAATCAGTGCTGACCAAATAATGTGCAGAATTGCAAGACCACCCAATTTCAGTCAATTCAATTTCAAGATAGGTTTGTGGGCCATCTATGTGATAGAAATATCAGCTATGCATTCACAATGTGACAGTGATCCAAATATGAATCCTGTTTATGGCAGGCTAAAAAACATCCCCCAAAGATATCAGGACCTAATCCTCAGAGCCTGTGAATATTAGTGTATATGACAAAAATATGTGATTAAGTTAAAGATTTTGAGATGGGTCCATTATCCTGGATTGTGCATGTGGGCCCTAATGCAGTCACTTGTGTCTTTATAAGAGACAGTGGGTGAGTTGATAGAAATGGGAACAGATGATAGACATAGACACACAGAGGAGAAGGGTCTGTGTTCACAGAGGCAGAGACTGGCATAACATGGCAGCATGTCAAGGAGTGCTGGCAGTCACCAGAAACTGGAATAGACAAGAATCCCACTCTCTTCTGGAGTCTCTAGAGGGATCAGAGCCCTGCTGACATCTTGATTTTGGTCTGGCAAAAAAGATTTTTGAGCTTCTGATGCCCAGTACTGTAAGAGAGTATATTTCCTTTGTTTTACATCATCAAGTTTGTGGTAATTCTTTGGAGGAAGTCTCCAAAAACTAATGCAGTATTGTTCAGCATTTTATAAATAAATGGGATTGACTAGAAAATGATCCATGATATGGGAGGGGATAAACCCTACATGACCCAAGTGTAAGAGGATCATAAGGGACTAACTGCTGAGTCACAAATGATCATAAACATGATATTTGCAGGGGCATTGAAGGTTGTATAGAGTTCACAGGAATGGCAAAGAATAGGAAAAAAATGTACTATATACATTAAGGAAAAAGATGGCTAAAAAGTAAAATAAGCACTAGTGTTGATTTTTTCTTTTTTTAATGTGAACTTCTTCCACTAAGATGGAGGAATTGTGTGATGAGAAATTAGACTTTGAAGCCCAATAGTAGAGGACATAAGGTAAATGTTTTCTGGTAATTGGAGTGATGCAACTACATGAACAAGTATGTGAGCAAATAGAAATACATTAAGCTGAAGAAATCACACCTGATTGATCAATGTTCCTTAACTTTAACGTTTAAACCTTGTTCATTACAGAGAGGCCTTAATAATTGTTTTTATGTAATATATCTGCCCTAAAAAAGGAAAGTAACTTGTCAGATCAAGGGTACCCTGTGGGGCTCGAAGTGGAGTGGGGTGCAGGCTGGTATAGGGTACAGAATCTAAGTATGATGTATAATGGAGGTCCTAAAAGAATGCAAAGCAGAGAAGTTGAAAAGAGAGACAAACATCCCTTGGCAAAATCTGGTATGAGTTCCAATGAATCCCAAGTATGAAGAAGCTTGAAGGAGCATCAAAACCACATTGTTTTAGATGTATATATTAACAATAGTTTTGTTGATGGTTTTACTATGTGGTGAATATGAATGGGTAATCATATTCTTAAATTAACTGTTTACTTAATTATATTTATTTCATTACTTTGTGTGTGGTTTCTGTATGTGAAGTGAACATTTGTGTTACTTTCCTGGAGTAAAAATAAGCAGTCGTTACATTAAAGAAGAAAAAATATATATATTTTTTGAGATGGAATCTCACTCTGTTGCCCAGGCTGGAGTGCAGTGGCATGATCTCAGCTCACTGAAACTTCTGTCTCCCGGGTTCAAGCAATTCCCTGCCTCAGCCTCCCAAGTAGCTGTGATTACAGGCACCCACCACCACGTCCAGCTAATTTTTGTATTTTTAGTAGAAATGGGGTTTCTCCATCTTGGCCAGGCTTTTCTTGAACTCCTGACCTCGTGATCCACCTACCTCGGCCTCCCAAAGTGCTGGGATTACAGGTGTGAGACATTGTGCCCAGCCAGAAAAAAATATTTCTAAGAAAATACATATATATATGTATGTACGTAGAGAGAACATTTTTTAATTCCGGCATATGTAAATTAGGTGGGTATTATCATTTTCATAGTATCTCAAAGAGCTTTACTTCTTTCTAAATTTGAAGGAGCTTATGCATGCAGAGGATAGGGTGTCTACAAAGACACTGACACATGTATACACATAGCTTTTTGAGAAAAAGGATAGATACTAGTGCCTGAATATTGGGTGAGTGGCCACAGTAAGAATAGAAAAAGACTCAACAGATGATTTGCAGCAATATCAAGATCTTATAAGGTAAGCTAGTGTTTAGGAGCAATATAATAGGATTAATTAAGGGAGAAAAAAATTGGAGACAGAGTAATCATATAAGGCAAAGTAACCTAAAAGTAGGAAATAATTTTAAACAAGAAAAAAATGCAAGCTTAAACTAGAATAATAACAATGCCACACACATACAAAGTCATATTTAGTGTACAGGACTCATTTTGCAGATCCTGTGGAATGACAAAATGGGGCAGTAAATTAATATCTTCCTTTTTTTCTCTCATTATGGTTTATGATTTAATTATTAAGATAGTACTTAGATCTTCAGATTTGGCTATGTCAAAGATTTGTAATAATATTGGCTTTATATTTAATATTTTAAACTCAGTAATATGCCAATAAACAAATCTGAATGTTAACTTATGCAATGAAAAAATGGAAAGCTTTAAATTTTCTCATCAAAGTATATAGGATTTTCCAAAATAAAAGCAGACATTCTCAAGAAATAGTGTTCCCTCCAATAGTTAGCAGAGACATCAGAAATTATATTTCATTATAATCCAATCCAAGTTAAAATGAAAAGTCTGTCACTTCAAAAATCAAGAGGACAGTAAAAACATGTAAGTAAAGTTAGTCAAATGTTTGAGACTATTAACATTGACATTGAATAAAACTTTGTATGAAGAAAAATATTTCAAATAAACTTGATTATTGATCTGGAACAATAGTAACAAAGAAACAAAAAAGTGTGTGTTTTCCTCACAACAGCTGTGTGAGGAGCATTATAAATTAATAAATGTATAACCTAAAATTCATTATTTTCCAATTTTTAAAACATTTTACTGATTTAAATATATGGTATAGGCAATAACTGTATAAAAATCATTAAAATTAGATGAGACTGTTACCAATTACAGTAACTGGCAGAAAAAAGAATTGGCTCTGGAAGTTAAAAATGTTGCCTTAAAGGAGTTATGTGTAGGCCATTTTAAATAACTAGTTAGAGAAAAAAATTATTTTTCATTTTTCACAAAAGTTTGAGGTAGAAAACGCTGTATGTATTGAGTTTGGCTAATAATAATTTGTTTTACCCTTTTGGAAAAGTATTTTAAATGCCTCAGCCAATAAAGTTTGGAGTTAATTTTTTTATTTTAAGATACCATCTGTATAGCTACATTTTTTATACCAGCTTTTAAAATATGTTGAAATTAAAATAGCAGTTTTCATATTGGAGGGTTTTAATACCTTCCTAAATATGATAGTTTTCAAATATTAATCATATTATCGTATGATAATATTAAAATGTGAAAGCATCCATGAGGTAGACCAAGGGTAAATCAAAATGTGAAGATATTTTTAGTTTTAACTGTCCAAAGGCAATTATAAACAACTTTCCAGTGAAAGTGAAAATCATGCCAGTTGTTTTAATAGTGTACTTTATGTATAAATAATAGAGGGATGTTGCCAAATATTCTCTATTCTTCAATTTCACAATTGAAATGGCATTTGTGCAAGAGAAATATCAACATCCCTAAGAGTTTTTGTGGCTTTGCTGTGTTTATGTCAAACCAAAAATCTCTGCTGTATACTCCTAACCTCACAACAGCATCCTCAAATGCTATTTGTTTTACATGCGTTTAACTGGGTAACATAATGTCCAAATAAAATTGATTAAATCAAAGAAGTTGATACTTTCCTAGGAAAAATAAGTTGAAGGGTAGCTTTTGGTTTAGCCCTTGAATAGCATCAAAGTTGCTAGTTCCTCCCTTCCACTCTGCTATCCCAGGGCACAGCAAGTTTTCCCTCTTGGTCACAAGGTGGAGGCAGATGCTTAAGGCTTCACAACAATGACCAAAACTAGGAGTCTCTGTAGCAAAGGGACCCTCTTCATATTTCTTTTTTCAAGAGCTCCTTTTCGTTGTTGTTTGTTAGAACTGGGGCACATGGCTAGCTGAATGCAAGTCTGGGGAAAAGATTGTTTGGGTATTTAGACCCTACTGTGGAAGACAAAGCTCTGCCAATAGAGAAGATTATTGCAGTGATTAGCCATTGAGGACATAACTAAGCAAATCTACCATCATTACCATAAGCTCACTAAAGGCTTCCATGATCAGATGTATTTGAGAAACACTGGGTTAAACAAATTCAACAGGTTTCTTTACTGTGTGCTCTCAATTCTCACTAAAGACTTTGCGTTATCAATCTCCAACAACAAAAAATAATTTATGTTCCTTTTTCCATGTTAACTTTATTATAGCACCAAAATATTTTCATCTCATCAAATAAGATTAGAGGTCCTCACAAGCAGACTTTCAAAAATGCTGAAATAAGCTCATACTTCACTGGAAAAAAATCATAAAAAATGTAAAATTACAAAGTAAATTTCATTTGCTTCCAAGGGACAGAAATCCACTCAATGTAAAATGAGAATAGGGGATAATTAAGGGGTATTAAGATATTTGCAAAACACAATTGAAAGATTTGAGGACTAGGAAAAAAAGAGAATGAGGCCGCTACTCTTTTCTAATTCTCAAGCTCAGATTCTCCTTCTGGTTCTTTTGAGAGAGATAAACTACACATAGATTAATTTATAGGCTGCCAATTAATCATATAGATGAATTATATAGATTATATATAATCTATAGGCTTCTTTTTAGTTATCCAAAATATAGACAGTTATGTTTCTTTCCCCTCTGTGACTTAAGAGGGGAAAATATCTTTCCAAAGTCTTCCTAAGATGGGGTTTAACAGATCCATTTCATATTTTGTAGTGTTAAAGCTGTTCTTATCAGATTCTAGATGACAAGCCTACTTCAATGCCTATCTGTCTGTTTTGACTTTCTACCATTCTCCCTGTATCTCAGTCTGCCTTTTTGGTGTGTCATGAACAGAGAGCAATCACTCTCCACTTGAGGTCATTGCACATAGTTTTCTTTTTCTACTAAAACTTCGAATTTTATTTTTTTCGACTGATGATTGTTAAAAAGAGTCAGATTCATCTGAGAAAAGATATATGTCTGGCCAGCAACTTGTGGTGGGATAATTTAGAGTATCAGGACAAGTTTTCTAGAGGCTCCTTTGTAAGGACACATTACCCGTTGACAGTCGAGGTGGATGCAGAGGAGCCTATGCTCTGAAAAAATTAGGAAAAAGTAATAGGAAGATATTTTTCTGGTTGTAAAATAGGATAGGTGCCCACTTGACAGATTTCTAAGGTGCAATAAAATACAAAATTAGCTATTCCTAGTCAGATGGAGAAAGCACATAGTCATTTTTCTTTGTTTCTAACCACTGAGTTTCAAACTCAAGAGAGTGTGTAGAAACAGAAAATTTCTTGGGGAGTTTCACCATACAAAAAGATCATAGGGTGGGGAAAAAGTCAGTTAACTGAATGTGATTCCTGCAAATAAGATTATTTAAAACATAAAGCAGAATAGAAAACTTCTAAAAAGAGTATGGAAAATTATCATTGTATAAATTTAGAAAACGGAATGATTAATTTGTTCAAAATGTGAACTAAAGCATAAGAAGAATATAGTGGATATATAACTTTAGTTTCCCCACAGTGTACATTTTTTTTTTCAGTTAGTTCCTTCATTCAACACTATACCCAACTAGATATAGACATGATCTTCAGAAACTTACAGTCTAGAGAACTGAGAGTCTTAAGGATCTAAAGATATAGGTTAAATGCTGCTTTAAGACCCCATGCTGAGTGCTTCACAAAGACTACAACAGAAGCTGTCATACTTTACCCCATAAGTGGAATGAAGAGAACAGACATAACATTATCAAAGCTAAATCTTCTGACATTGGAATATGCCTTTAAACATTCACAGCTGAAAGCCACAAGGGCCAACTACTTCAGAAACCTTAGGAAAACCCCAGTATATGAAGTTACATTTTTTTCTCCACCATCATTCTTTGGTTTCTTATTCTGCTTTCAACCTCCTTTCTGTTTCTGAGACATGCCAAGTATATTCTCATCACTGAATTTTTTTTGTCTTTTTTTCAATAGGATTTTATTCTTAAACTTAAACATTGTAATAGTTACTGAAATATGGCTTGAAACCTATTTCTGTGTCCTTTCAGCCCACCCACTCCACACCCCCAACACACACACAATGACCCTAATCTCAATCATCGTCTTCTTTTTATTCTACTCCTAGCATTTTCCCTTCTTATATGCAATATTTTGGAGCAAAATCCTATATCTTTGAGTCTCTTGTCATATGTTTCAGCACGGCACTTTCTTCCAAAGGAGAAAACATATTACATTAATCCTAGCATTTTCCCTCCAATATTTTGGAACAAAACCTATATCTTTGAATCACTTGTCGTATGTTTCAGCATGGCCCTTTCATACAAAGAAGAAAACACATTACATAAGAAAAATGAAATACCATTGAGCATAGTTTTTGGAATGTATTTGCTATGGTCTGAATGAAAGCATTCAGACAATAGATATATTTGCCCTTCACACATAAAGGCTTTGTGCCCCAAAATTTATGTATTGAATCCTAGTAATCAATGTGATAGCACTGGCAGGGTATGGCCTTTGGGTGGTGATTGGTTCATTAGGACAGAGCCCTTATGAATGGAATATACCCTTATAAAGGAAAGGAAATTAGGGTTTTCTGTTGAAGAACTATTAGAGTGACTAAAGAGTGATTTGTTCTTTTGCTCAAGAGCAGTAAGCATAATTCAATTTTTGTATTATTTTTGGTGACTAATGCAAGCATATAGAATTGGAAAACACACACTGAGATGCTTTCTGTCCACACTGGACTGAAAAGCCTATATAACCATCAATAATACTCAAGAAGTATTAAACAGGTATGCAATCATACACCTCATTTTGCATATGCCCTTGAAATCCAGTGGTAAGAACTTGAACCTAATTGTTGTCTAGTTAAGTATATGTACACATCTGCACATGATTACTTCTAACAAAACTAGAGGGAGAAGTGGGAGAGTGAGACTGATGACAATAGAGAAAAGGTTATATGAAGGCACAATGAGAAAACAGCTGTCTGCAATCCGAAGAGAAAGGCCTCACAAGAAACCAACCCTGCTGGCACATTAATCTTGGACTTCCAACCTCTAGAATGGTGAAAGCATTAATTTCCTTTGTTTAAGTCACCCAGTCTGAGGTATTGTGTTCTAGCAGTCCAGCTGGACTAATATGAGTCCTGAGAGCAAAATGATCCTAATCAGCAAGACATTCAGTGTGGAGACAGACTTAGGAATAGGCTCAGAGGATGAGCTAACAGTGGATCAGGCTTCAGTATGAGGCTCTGACTGGGAATGCTTGCACATTCTTAGTTGTCCAATTACTAGCCCTAACAGTCTAAATAAAGTGATTCTGCTGAAAAAAACGATCACTCAGGTCTGGATACTATCATAAAAATTATCTTATTACTAGTGGCCCAAGCCATTGATATAAAATATCATCTTAAAAAAGATGAATACACGAAGAAGGTAACTTTTCTACATATGTCAGAAAGAATGGTGAGCCTTGGACTTGGGTGATTAATACCTCCAGTCATTATCATCAGTACAGTAACATCTCATTACACAGGAGTTTTGGAGAAAGTACCCCGCAAAGAGCCAGGCATTCATGTTGATGTGACAACACATATGTGCATAGACTGGTGAAGCCTATGATGCAAATTGGAAATCTGCAACAAATAATTTTTATTTGGCATAATATTCTGAAGGTAACTAGTAAAATTATATTCTTTACTGATATCATTAATAATTATATTTTAATGGACATATTTTAGTAATTCTTCAAGAAGTATCCAATGAAAGTAGAATTTTTGAAGACAGATGATGTGAGGCTAGAGATGGAGAAACTATTACATAAATTAGTTAGCTCTTCATTTTAATTCCCAGAGCATTTTACACTTAAAACATGCATAACTAATCAATGTACCCTCAAGGTAACATTTCCAACTTGGTATGAAGAAAAAATACTAGGAAAAGAAAGCCCCATTTTTGTTAACAAAGCTATTTGCTGAATTAAATGAGTAATACTTAGAAAACATATCTATAAATGTCAGAAATTTGATTTTTAAGTACTATGAAGCTGCATTCAGCCTAAATTTGCTGTCATAAATCATATCAAATAAATCAGTTTTTTAGATAAAAGAATCTATATACTTCTATATTATTGACTCTATGTACTACCTTAATTATTTGGCATTTAAGACTTCAAATAATTTCTTTAATTAAATTATTGACATTAGTTAAGATTCTTAGACATCTTGTAATGAGTTTTTGAAGACAAGTGTATTGAAGACCAAAAGTATTAACTACGTTTTCCAAGACTACAAAGGTATTTGAGCCATAACATACTGATGATTCTGAAAGGCCAGTGAGGCTCTTGAGATTTCTGGAAATGTACCTTTTACTCTATCAAGATCCTAAATGTATATTGAGATTTTGACATTACTATACTTTATGGGAAAAATTGCAAAGCTTTTTATATTTATAGTCACCTTCTCTGAGGTCCATTTTGAGAGGACTTTATATGAATACTGAATCCTTAAAGTCAAGAACTGTCTATTCTACCTCTTCATACTCTCAGAACATAGTATATAGTCTATTAGATCAAGTGTGCTCAATAAATATTAGGTTGGTGCAAAATTAGTTGTGATTTTTGCCATGTAATTGCGGCCTTTGCCATTAAAGTAATGGCAAAAATGACAATAAATTTTGTATCAACCTAATATTAGGAAAAGAATAAATGAGCATCATGAAGTTCCTTGCCAGTCACTTTTTCCCAGAAAAGAAGAACCACTTTCCTATGGAATTCCTCCCCTAGTGAGAATGGAAGCACAGTTAGACTAGGGATTAGCATACACTGCCAAGAAGTACAGCACTTCATAATTACAGATAAGCCAAATGATAATAATATGTAAAATGGTAAAATTCAAATCGTTAATATCTTCTACGCACTTTCTTCTTATAAACATTGTTGGAAAATTAGGGAGAAATGCATGAGTGTTAGAGAATTTAAAAAGTTTCACCTTGCTATGAGAATTAATTATAATTTATATATCAATCTGAGTTGATAATATATAAGATACAGCTTACCTTTCCCTTTCTCTAAATGCTTGTGTTTTCTTTCAAATGCAGATTTTTGCAAATACAATTAAAGAGATTGCTTAAATCTTCAACTTTGTATTAATCAAAATAAGAAATTATGTACCTGAGATGATTAGAAAGAGAAGACAAACTTCCAGTTAGTTTATTATTACATTTTGCCCTTTGAAATATTAACAGCCAATTGCTTAGTTTATTTAGAGGAATTATCACATTTCAAATAGATTATATTGAACATGAATACTTACATAATATTATCTAAAACATCTAATTTTTAACAAATATACAGATTCTCAGATTCTGAGTCCTTGAAAGTGAGATTTAAAAGGCTGTGATTTAATTAACTACCCAGGATTCAGACCTGCTGCTGCTGGGGCAGCTCAGGCACCCTTTATTCCTGTTCTCCTCCTTCAACACTTTTAGTACCACTATTTTGAAGCAGAAAACATAAACCTTGAAAATGAGCCAAGGAAACAGTTAGTATACTGTGCTGGAAATGCTAATGGGATAAGGAAAGGGATTATAAATACATTTAAACTGAGACAAACAATATCTTGGCCTCTCCTCTGAGGATGTTGTCTTCTTTCGAATTTATTCCTCTCCTCTTTGTATTGATTCTTTTTAATTTTGTCCTTCATGCAACTGGTACAAGAACACAAGCCTCAGGCTAGCTACCATTTTGAAAAAATTATCTTCCTTTGAATTTTGTAGGACTAAGTGGGGCCTCTCAGGACGTCTCAGACTGCAAAATATTTTCTTTTCTAGAAATGGAGAAATATTTTCATTTCTGTTGGGTTCATCTGAATGTAATTCTTCCCCACTCATTTATTCACTTACTCAGTTAGCAAGTATTTATCCAGTTGCAACCACATGCCAGGTAGTGTAAAAAACACTATTGAACAGGCTTTAACAGTGTTCACAGAACCTACGCTTATAGAGCTTATACCCAAGGCAGGAGTAGATAATAAACAAATAAGTAGACCTACAATAATTGAAGGTTCCTGTGAGGAAAGAATATCATCAGGTAAATTGGGATTTGGGGCTTCTGCTGGAGTAAGGGATCAGGGGGTAATGTTTTGGGCAGATGGTCAGAGAAGATCTCTGATAGAAGATTTAAAAAAGTAAAAGAACAAGTCACAATGCTATCTCAGGGAACAGCAGTCCAGGTAGAAGCCACAGTATTTAAAATCTGAATTTGGAGAGTGTTTGCTCAGCTAAGCATGAGCTAGGCCAGTGTAGCTATACTGGAGAGAAAAAGGGACACATGATGGGAAAACAGGTCAAAGTTAAAATAAGGAACATTCCGTTTACAGCCTTGTGAGCACGGAATTTGACTTTTGTTCTTAGTGACTTGAGAAGCCTCTAGAGTGACTATGTCAGAACAGAGACCTCACTTGCTAAAACTAAGTTAAAAACCTTTGGTTAGCCTTTGGCATATGTAGTAAGAATCACTGATGTCTCCAGCCTGGCTTATGTTTAATGTGCGCCCTCAAATGGTTTAATCTGTTAGCTGAATATTAGTTACAGCTGGTAATTAATTAATATCATTTCCTGGTCTAAGATATCTTCTTTGATAAGGAATTGCAAGTTATCTGACACTCAATAAAAACAAAGCACTGTGAGTCTCATAGCTCAGCCATCCTATCAATGAGTGTTTCATCAGGAATCATCAAATTCAGATGTTTCAAGAGGCTAATTAAGATAATATTTACAGAAATGTGAGAGCATTATAATGAATCCAACTAACTAAAATGTTGATGCACCTAGAGAATAGCAACAACAGTCAAGCCATTAGGTCTCCCAGGGCTGAAAGTATCAAGTAGCCCAGTCAGGGGTGAGGCCATGAAGGAAGAGCTACCTACTTGAGCTATAGTTGTGTTGGAAAACAGCCACTGCCAGGTGACTTAGTTGGGAGAGAACAGAGTAAAGACCAGACCTATGTCTTCTTCCACCCTCTGCTCTTTAGTGGATTTTATGGGGCTCTAACTAGATCATCTCTTAAAAACCCAGGCACGCAGGAATATTTAACTGCTGCTAGGAATATTTAACTGCTGATGAAGAATCAATGATTGGATGAAGTGGGGCTACATAGGTCTGTCCCTTGCCTCAAATTGGACCAATTCAAACTGGAGCAATTCTGAGGGATCATCAGAGCTCCAGAGTTCCCCTTAGGATGGCTGAGTCCTCAGATGTAATCATACTGCAGGTCAGCTTCTCCTTTGGTAATACTGCCTACTTTACTTCCTTCCAAGTGTATCTTTTGAGAGAATTATGCATTAATTCCCAAACAACTCTCTGTCTCAAAGCCTATTTTCAAGGAATTCAAGCTAAGACACTCACATTAGCTGAACCAACCTGAAATCAGCCAATAGGAGAGCCTAGGCAGTGAACTTGATAGCAGCCAGTCGGCCTGGGCTCAGGGCAGAGGAGAGAAAGGCCATGAATGGAAATCGAAAGTGAGCTTGGGGTGCCGACATTACAGGAACTCTGGGGTGTTGATTTTTCTGGCTGGAAACCTCTGTGGCCACGGCGCCTTTGTCCGAATTCTGGCCCTGCATCCAGGAACAATGAGGTACGCAGACAAGGGAAGGGTGAAGAAGAGTTTTAGTTAGCGTTAGAACAGCTCAGAGGAGTGGGTAGGTCCTCTCTGTAGGCAGCTCACCCCTTTCGAGTGTTCAGCTGAGATCTCAGCGGGGCCTCCCTGGAGAGGGTGGCTCCTCTCCACAGACAAGCCATTCGGATATCTCTGCAGGTCTCTGAAGATCTCAGCAGAGAGAGTAGCTCCTCTCTGCCGGCCGGTGGTCTTTGCACCTCTCAGCGGAGAGGGTACACCTCTCTGTAACTCGTCGTCCTGTCCCATCGTCTCTCTGCCCTCTTCCTCCTCTGGGCGTCCTCTGCCCTGCTCTGGCTGAGCCCAGGAATTTTATGGACCGCAGAGGGGAGGAAGTGTGTGCCGATTGGTCCATGGGCAGCCATGGGTGGCCGGTAGAGGCACCACAAGTCCCCACTCCGTTTGGCAGGACTGGTAGCCCAGCCGCCAGCCTTCAGGCCCTCCCTGGCCTGAGGATGAGGCCCTACTGGAGACCTCGCTCCTTCTGCCCAGGAGTCTGCTTCCCGCTGCCATTCAAAGCTCTGGGGCTTGGCTCCAACCCCACTCTGAGATCAGAGCGGCCTCCGGAGCAGAGAGAGGCCAGTGGGACAAGACACCCCTGAGCCTGCAGCGACAGGGGAGTCCTTCCTGGGGCACCCGAGGTGCAGGCTGAAGAGATGCCCAGGTCCTGCGCCTGGGAGGGCAGCCACAGCTGCACCCAGGAGGAGCTTCCAACACACCAACTCAGAAGATGAAGGGCTCCCGCTTGTCCCTGGCTCCTGCCTGCTTCATGGAGTGGGGGGCCCAGGTCTGCAGCCCCGAATTCCGTGGCTGCAACTGCACCCGGGAAGGCAGATCCTGCCTGTTCCCGGCTCCCCCAAGAGCATAGAAAGGCTGAGACCCACAGCCGCAGTTTGGGCAGTAGCCCTGCCCTCCTGGGAGTGTGCAGCCCTAGTTGTGCCTCTCTGCTGCAGCCAGCATGATGGCAGCAGCCACTGCCATCACAACTATGGTATGATAAAACAAATCAACAAGATTTGGAAGTCATTTATATTTTAGAAGTCATGACTTTCTTTACTGTAGCTAATGTTTAGTAGCAAATTTAAATACAGATAGCCCTCAAATTTCAGTAATACATAGGATGCCATTCTAGCACACACATACCCAACATACCTGCATTTTTACTGCCCTTTAATCATTCTATCCAATTTCAGCCCCTGCCTAAATGTGAAAACCATAATTTTGCCATGGCACACACAGAAAAAAAATATGATATATTCGAAACTTCTCTTTAGAATTCTCTGATTCTTCCAAGGACTTCTAGTTATACAAGTATAAACACAGATATAGATATAAATAATGTGTTCTAAATATATAGATATAAATTCGTTATAAATAATGAGCTCTAAATGAGTTGTGGCAATGCTAAAACACCTGTCCAGTATTCACTTAATTATGCACATAAGATGTATAATGATGAGGAGGACATGATGGAAGTATAGACTGGCCTTTTAAAAACCCAGTTATATAATGCTGAGAAACGTTCTCCAGTTTAACAACTGTACTTTCTGTGACTTAGATGCATAGCAGAGGAGCCTGTTCAAGATGAAGTACAATAAATGAGGTAGATGAAGCGATATTTAGTATAGCATCACACAATGAGCTTATGACTTATGGGACTCTTTCATGAACCTCACTAACCTCACAAATGTTCAAAAATAAGGAAAGATTTGTACACAGAGCAGAAAAATAACAGACGTAGTAAACAACCTTTTGAATCAATCATCCGTACTTCCACACTCTATTATACAGAAAATAGAAGACTGCCTCTAATAAAAAGTGAGTTGGGTTTATAGACATGTTTTGTTTTGTTTTTAATATGAGATAAAATGTTTATGCTGATAGGAATGCTCCAGTAAAAAGAAAAGGATTTTTGATCAGTGAGAAGAATCTCTCGAGTCATATTCCTTAGGGAAAAATTGGTGGGAACAAATATATTAGATGACAGCACAGAGAAGTCATCTATAGAAGAAAAGATAAAGTATTTAAATAAAACAGAGATGCTAGAAGATGAGTAGGTGTATTATAGGAGCTTACAGAGGGTTTTTTTGGTTGTCTGTTTTTAGATCATTTATATTTTTGAAGAAAAAAGCAAAATGGTCTCAAGATTTTTAATTGTTATATTTTGCTTTTAGACAGCCTTTGTCAGGTTAAGGAAGTTCTCTTCTATATCTACTTTGCTAAAGGACATGAGATTGTTATTACTTTTATGATGAATGAATGTTGAAGTTTTGCAATAACTGTTTCTGCTTCTAGGGGATCACAATATTTTACGCTTTAATCAGTTGAGATATTGACTTATGTTTATTCATTTTTAATGCAAAAGCAAACATATTTCTGAAATAAATCCAGTTAGTTTAGGTTGTATTTTTCTATTTGCATATGCCTGTATTGGGTTTGTAGTTTTTTTTTTTTTTATGAGAATTGTTATGCCTATGGTTCTATGTGGAAATGGCTGGCAAATTTTCTTTCTCATACTATCGTTGTCAGATTTTGGTGTCAAATTTTTCAGCCTCATAAAATGGTCTGAGCTTTCTTTTTCTATTCTCTACAAAAGTTTCTATAATATTGGAAGTATTACCTTTTTGTTTGGTAGAATAATAGGCCATCATGACCTTCAGTTTTGTTTGTAGAAATACATTGATGACTTACTCAATTTCTATAAAATACAGACTACTAATTTAAACTTTTCCAATGTCAATTTTATAAAATTATCTATTTAATATATATTTTTAACTATACTGCTATTATTTATAGCACCTTTTTTATTGTGTTTAATATCTACCCCATTGTTCATCACTCATTCTTTATTACTGATATTTATATGTTTATACCTTGTTTTTTTCTCTTCTTTGTTTTTCTTCATCAAATAGCCACTGTTGTATCAATGGTGTTATTCTTTTTGAAGAAACTTTTTTTGTCTTTGTTGAATTTCTTAACAGTGTGGGCATTTTTTATTTATTATTCTCTTAAATGTGTAGTCTTCTACTGCCTGCATTTTAAGCCCATTTTGCTCTTCATTTTGCAAATTTCTGAGATGATACTTTATTACTAAGTATACATTTAAATTTTTAAATATCTTCAAAATGTTGTTTTATCTTTTTCAAACAGTACTTCATATACATTATTTTTTATTCATTAAAATATTTTCTGAATACACTCATATATTTCTTAATATGTAAACATATAGGGATATTTTAGTTGCTGCCATTAATTGAGTATAATTGAATTGTTTTTTAAAAACATACATTGATTTCATTTCTGAAAAGTTTTTGACATATGCATAGGGGTCTAGTATGAGATCAACATTTGTAAATGTATTATGTATACTTGAAAAATAATATAGACTTACTAGGTACAATATTCTAATTTGCACATTAGGTCAAAATCATTCATTGCATTGTTCAAATTTTTTTTCTTTCTGAGACAGGGTCTCTCTCTGTCACCCAGACTGGAGTGCAGGAACCATGACTCACTGCAGCCTCGACCCACAGGCTCAAGCAATCCTCCCACCTCAGACTGCCAATAGCTGCCAGGCACTTACAGGCAGGCACCACCACTCCAGGCCAATTTTTTTTTTTTTTTTTTTTTTTTTGTAGACATGGGGCTTTGCTAGTTGCCTAGGCTGGTCTGGAACTCCGGCGCTCCAGGAATGCTTCCACCTCCATCTCCCAAAGTGGTGGGATTGCAGGTGTGAGCCACTGTGCCCAGCCATTGTTTAAATTTTCTACAGCTCAACTTGTTTTGTCTTCTTCCTGATTTTTTTTTTCAAAATAAATGTCTATACTTATGTAAAATCAATGATTTTATTTTTGTGATGAAATAAATTATATACACATCAAAGAGGCTTTACTGATATCCGAAGAAAGCTGTGCAAGATAGATCCTTACTGAGAGAACTCAAATTCATCTATCTTCCTACATGTTTCTACCATGTTAGAAATTAGTTTATAGGACAGCCTCAGATTGAAAACAGTAAATGCATTTGAATTCATTCACATAGATTCAACCCACTTCGCTTCTGCCCCACCATAAAGTTTATTTACAACACAACAGGTAATTTCTTTAAAATTGAAGACAATGTGTATATGTGAATTTTAGATAATGAACAATATTTTACCATAAATATGACCATACAAGATTTTGGACACAATATTTTCTAAAAATCATTCACTGTTTCAGTTCTAATTTAACTAGGCATCCTGTGTTTTTACTTGCTAAATCTAGATGGTCATCATTTGGTCAAAATTTTTCTTTTTCTTTTCTTTTTTCTTCTTCTTTCTTTTATTTACTTATTTTTTCTTTGAAACAGAGTCTCTCTCTGTTACCCAGGCTGGAATGCAGTGGCACGATCTCAGTTCACTGCAACCTCCACCTCCTAGGTTCAAGCTGTCCTCCCACCTCAGCCTCCCAAGAAGCTGGGAATACAGGCATGAGCCACCACTCCTGGCTAATTTTTCTATTTTTTGGTAGAGACCCAGTTTCACCATGTTGGCCAGGCTGGCCTTGAATCCCTGACCTCATGTGGTCCATCTACTTTGGCCTCCCAAAGTGCTGATATTACAGGCATGAGCCATCATGCCCGGTCAAAATTTTTCAATGGCTTCCCATTTCACACAGAGTTAGATATAGCAATATATGCTTTGATCTGGACTAACTCTCAGACTCCACTTCCTGTCCTAACACACCAATATTACTGCAAAATATCCAGTGATCTTCTTGCTATACTTGGACTACACCAACTCACTTTTGCCCCAGACCCTTGCCATTTCCACCCTCACTTTCTTCAGGTGCCTGTTCAAATGTGTCACCTTACAAGAAAGACCTTAACTAGCTAATATTCAATAGCATTAATCCCATATTCCATGTCCACACACACTTATCTGTCTTTAGACTACTTATCATCACCTGATATTATTAAATTTTTTGTTACTTTCTACCCCTTTGTTTCTGCAAAACAGTCTTTGACCCTATGGAGTTCGAACATAATTTTGAACAAGATTACAAAGAATTCAAATTACATTTGAATTCTGTAAGGTCAAAGACTATTTTTGGTCACTACTCTATACGCAATGCCTAGAACTAGAACTGCACCAACATGTAGTTTAGGCTCAATGTGTTTTTGCAATTGAAGTACATGGGATAAAATTTGCTTATCTCGAAGTAGCACAACTGTTTATCATTTATAATATTGTCCTCCAGTGTATTATCATCCTAAGCACTGTGTATATAAATCAAAGTGATTTTATTAAGAGAGTTAAAATGATTTAAATGATCATTTCACTCCAAACTGTATGTAACTTTCAATTAGAAAGTTTAATCTTATTTAGATGAGAGGGACAGGGATACTTATTTATGCAACTTGGTATCCTCTTAAGCTTTATTCAAAAAATATTTAAACAAATATACAAGATATTAAAATTAATGAAGTTATTCTGCTAGACATAGTGTTGAAAGCAATTAAGATATTCTTATGAATTGGTTTTAAATCTACCTATGAACAGTTATTTTGACCCCTCAACTTTTATATACAGCTGTATATAGATTTTATGTTCTTAAAATCTGATTTTAAAAGTAGTATGAGGTTCTTTTTTTTTTTTGAGACAGAGTCTTTCTCTGTCACCCAGGCTGGAATGCAATGGTGTGATCTTGGCTCACTGCAACCTCTGCCTGCTGGGTTCAAGCAATTCTCCTGCCTCAGCCTCCTGAGTAGCTGGGATTACAGGTGTGTGCCACCATGCCCAGCTAATTTTTATATTTTTAGTAGAGACAGGGTTTCACCATGTTCACCACCCTAGTCTTTTTAAATATCAACATATTGCAGGATGATATAATAGTAAAAACTCAGAGACACACAAAATCCTTTCCCTACAAATGATGAAAACCAGCCACACAAGTCCAGAAATACTTAATGATTGTGTCCTTAGATACTACTCTGAGATTAGGGTTGGGGTTCAAAAAAACCCAGCTCCTTCAAATCTCACTTGTATGCTAAGGTATAGTTTTAAAAAATTAATATAGTGCTAGTGTGGTTGTGCCCAATGGCTTATAACCTCAGCTCCACTGTGCCAGCCCCTCTCACTATGTAAATAGATAATTGCAGTCATACATAGTAGTGAAAGCCTCTGTTTCCTCTGCTATGGTGTGAGTGTTGGTGTCCCACAAATTTCATATGTTGAAATGTAATCCCTAATGTGATTGCATTAAGAGGTAGGGCCTTTAGGAGTGCTCTCCCCTCTTCAATGGAATTTGTGATCTATAAAAGAGGTGTAAGGAAGCTGTTTGCCCTTTCTATCCCTCCTGCTATGTGAGGACTTTGGAGAAAGAACCATCTAGGAGGAATTGGCACTCGCCATACACTGAATCTTCAGGAACTTGGTGTTTTGATCTGGGTTTCCCTGCCCACAGAACTGTGAGATATAAGTTTCTATTGTTTATAAATAGTCCTCTCTATAACACCACTATTTATAATATTGATAGGGACAGGAGGCAGGGAAATTCTATGCAGAAGAGGGAAGGTCCCTGGCGAGGGACCCACCCTCAAGCTGAAAAGCATGGAACTGTGGCTCAAAGTGAGAACTTACATCCCTCATGACTCAAATGTTGCCTTTTCTAAAACCAACATGGCCTGCCTACCCCCAATCCTGCATGTATAAGAATCCCAGGCTAAACTGGCAGAGAGAGGAGAAGTAGCCAGACATCAGAGACTATGGTTGGACATTGGAGAGAAGTGGCTGAACTTCAGAGGGAGGGGTTGACAGTGTAACTTCAGAGAAGAATCCAGCCAGAGACAGCCAGATTTCAAGGGAAGGTTATGTTCTGGTTCTATCCCCTTTCCAGCTCCCCTTCTCACTGAGAGTGACTTCCATTAGTGATAAAATCCTCCACATTTACTATCCTCCAATTCATTTGTGTGACCTCATTTCTCCTGAACACCGGACAAGAGCTTGGGTGCCATGAGTGCAGATGCAAACGGCTGTCACACTGACCCTTTACCCTAACTAATGGAAGGCAGCTGCCAAACATGAAAAGGCAGAGGGCCCACTGAGCTGTCAACACTCAAGCTGCCCATGGATGGTCGAACTAAAACAGCACTGTAACATTTCCTCTGGGGCTTCAAAGGTCACAGGCACCACACCCTAGATGCTACCACAGGGCTGGTATGGAGTTCACTCCTGCCGGTGCCCAAAAGCGCTTGCCTGGCTCCTGCACCCACTTGCTGGAGAGGCCAACTGACTCCCGAGCTCCTGTACTCCAGTTCTCGCCCACAAAGGGGTCAGGGAAATACCCCGTTTCATTATCACTGTTCATTTATTTTTATTTTTATTTATTATAATACTGTTTATAATACCAGTGTTAATCCAGAAGTATAGAGAGTAGTAGTGCTTTTGTTGCCCCACAAATAAATCATTAAACCATTCCCTAGGAAAATGTTTTCCTAATTGCTTTACATTTGCACAACTGGTTAAGAAGTCCATTCCAGGTCCAGGTAAATTGCCGCTGTTTGGTCTATAAAGAGAAAACACATTTCTCCAGTTGCCTAGTTATATCATTATGAAAATATAATCCAGAAGAGATGTAAACACAGATGTATTTTATAAAAAACAGCTACTACTATTTGATATCTTAATTCAAATATTGCTAACATTAACACTAACACTTGGGCTTAAAATAGCATATAGGAATGAAGATTAAAGATAAGATCTAGTCTATTAGTGTAGAGACTAAAATAAGTTGAAAATATCTATAGGTCTTATGTAACAAAACTATTGTAATTATTAAAATACTGGGTATAAAGGAGAAAAAACAAAATTACCTGTCTGGTTCCTTTCAAATACAGTTGACCCCTGATACACAGGTTAGGGGCACCAACTCCTACCCCTACTGCTACACACAGTCAAAAAACATCTGCATATAACTTTTGAATTTCCAAAAACTTAACTACTGATAGTTGACTGGAAGCCTTATCAATAACAAAAAAATCAATCAATACATATTTTGTATGTTATGTGCATTATATACTATATTCTTACCAAAAAGTGAGTCAGAGAAAGGAAAATGTTATTAAGAAAATCATAAAGAAGAACAAATAAATGTACTGTTCATTAAGTGGAAGTGGAT
Source organism: Pongo abelii (assembly GCF_028885655.2). Lineage (NCBI taxonomy): Eukaryota > Metazoa > Chordata > Mammalia > Primates > Hominidae > Pongo > Pongo abelii. The sequence continues at coordinate 53,645,259 of NC_071985.2, read as the reverse complement.
CATCATAAAGTTCTTCATATTATCCTCTTCACATTGAGTAGGCTGAGAAGAAGGAGGAAGAGGAAAGGTTGGTCTTGGTGTCTCAGGGATGACAGAGGCAGAGGGTGGAAGAAGTAAAAGAGGGGACAGGAGAAGCGTGTATGCTATGTGTAACTCTATGGAAATACAGCCTAATTTCTGTCTGACTCTTTTTGTGCTTTTTCATTTCTCTAAAAATGTTTCTATACTGTATAATCATTCTTCCACCCTTTGATTTTGTTTCAGTGCCCACAGAAGGGTCCATGTCATAAAAGAAGTCATAAGCAGTCACGAATAATCAGAACACTTCTGCCAGATTGTCTGTCAATTTGTTTTCTAGTACCACTTCTTCTACATCCTCTTCTTCATTGTCTGACACTAGTTCAGAAGCATTTATCTCTTTTCAACTAATAAATGTTCTTTGTGGGATTTTTCTTTTCCAGAATAAGGCACTGTTGTCTGCATTAAAAACCTGTTCAGGCAGATGTTCTTTCTCTTCCATGATTTTCTCGATGGCGTCTGGGAACTTGCCTGCTGCTTCTTGGTTGGCTGAAGCTGCTTCTCCTGTTATCTTGACATTTTTAAGTCAAACCACTTTCTAAAATTATCAGATCATGCTTTGCTGGAATTAACTTCTCCAGCTTTAGATCCTTCACCTTTCTTTTACCTTAAGTTGTCATATAATAATTTCACTTTTTCTCAAATCATATTAGAATCTATAGATATGCCTCTCTTATAACAATCCTGTACCCACATAAAACCTGCATTTTTAATAGGAGATACAAAGGTATTTTGCAAGAAGGACAAGATTCTCACACCTGCTGGCATAACTGCAGCCATGACTTCACAATTTTCCTTTTTTTTTTTTCTCACAATGGTCTTTACACCGTATTCATTTATCTTGAAATGTTGAGCAACTACAGCTGGAGATCTCGATCTATTGTACATATCAAACAATTCAACTTTTTCTTGTAATATCATGACTTTTCTGTTTCTTGGGAGCGCTTTCAGCATCACTTGTTCTTTGTATGCATCTCACGATGTTATTCAAGGTTTACTCTATTTCACTAAACACAATGAAAAATACAGGGGAACCATGAGGGATTACTTTTTACTGCAATATGCAATTTACTAAAGAGAACTGCTCACATGGAGATAATTAGCATCACAATTTTGAGAGATACTTGCAACATTTGAGTTCCCTGCAATAGCGACAGAAGACAGCTATGAAATTATAGCAGTAGTGCATTACATACTACAGTTAATTTTATGCTGTTATGATTTAATATAAATTCTTACACTTGTTTACATTTACTTCTACTGCAAATGACACCACGTGAGGTCCGTGTTTATGTACATTCATTTTGATAACTTTTAACCTTTCATAATAGATTTGTGGATGTTTTATTATAATAAATAACAAAATAGACTAGTACCTACATATATTTTACACATTCGGACATACATAAATTTTTCTTAATTTTTTTTGACATTTCTGGGCTACGCGGTTTACCTAGGAGTGCTTTCAAATTGTTGCAAATCCTCAAAAGTTTTTCCAGTATAGTTAAAGAAAAAAACTCTATGTATAAATGGACTCAGGCAGTTTAAACCAATGTTGTTCAAGAGTCAATTGCATCACTAATATCCATTTTTAATAAAACTGTTACAGAAAACTTTAAGTTGTATAAGATTTTACAAAATCCCTACAAATACTGAACAGCAGCATGCTGTGGAATAACTATGGTTTATTACATCTCTGGTACTGTTTTTTGTGGTGGAAGAGATCTTTTAATTATTCTGATTTCAAGGTGAAACCAGTGGTTTAAATTCTTAAAACATTTCTGAAGACAAAAATAGCATAGGTTAGTTCAAATTACAAGCAATAGAAGCAACCTCAAGTTATATTTCATGATGGGAATTTATTTTAGAGAGTGTGTGCTGGAAAATAAGGAAGCAAAGATTTTTTTTTTTTTTTTCAGAAATCACACATGGAAGCTTTACTAATACCTCAATTCAGGTATCAAACTGACATCCCTTTTCTGGTGTTACCTCCATCTTAACAACCCTGCTGTATTCCCGCTCTGTCTGCCTCCTCCTATTCCCGGTACTGATTCTATTGCCATACTTCCGTGGCTGTCTGTCTAGGTATTATATTTAAAACTCTCAACCAGAAAGAACGTGACTGAACTGTATTGTCACTATCAAAGAGAGATTATCCCCACTGGGTAGGCGTGTGCTTGCTTGTTTGATTTTTGCCATTTATTATCACTCATAAGTCTAGTCTAAGATTGCCTTTGTCTAAGATGCTAACTCCTGAGTCAGTCTCTGTGGAAAGGAATCACAGTCAAATGTCAAATCAAAAGACTGAATGTGAGTTATTTAAAGTTTCATAGTCTGTCTAGTACAGTAGACATACTTAGTTATAAGTGTGAAAGACTTTTTTATATTATTTTAGATGTATCTTTCATTAGTAATATTTGTGAAGAATCTCTTCTAGAATCTGTTACATCTGTGGTCATATTTACAAAGCATTATCTATTTGAATGCATGCTATGTGTACTCTTACTTTTATAAAGTATTTAAAGTACTTCTTTTTGAATTTATCTCTTTTTAAATCTTTTCATCTTATCAGCATTTGTAAAAAATTAAATTGAAAATGTAATAACAGTTTTGTGGAATGCTCATCAGAGCCATGGTTCATATTTATTTATAATAATACTGTAACTGTAATAAAGTAAATTTTTATAATGGACAGAGAGATTATCACTTTGCCCTTAAATAAAAGTAAAAATTAATTTATTAGAAATGTTATGGCCAGGTGCTATGGCTCACACCTGTAATCCCAGCACTTCGGGAGGCTAAGGCGGGTGGATCACTTGAGGTCAGGAGTTTGAGGCCAGCCTGGCCAATGTGACAAAACCCCATCTCTACTAAAAATACAAAAATTAACTGAGCGTGGTGGCATATGCCTGTAAGCCCAGATACTCAGGGTAGCTGAGGCAGGAGAGTTGCTTGAATCCAGTGGGCAGAGGTTGCAGTGAGCCAAGATTGCGCCACTGCACTCCAGTCTGGGTGACAGAGCGAGACTCTGTCTCAAAATAAATAAATAAATAAATTTAATTAAGTTAAATTTAAAAAGAGAAAATTTATATTACTTGCCAACATAATTATTCCACAATACCAACTTTTTAATTGTATTATATTAATAATTGTAATCCTTGATACAATAAATTTCTCCTAATCATGAAAATGTTTTCCTTCATTAGAAATCTGTTTGATTAGTCTTCTTTTTGCTGATTCTCTGCTTTATATTTAGTTTCATAACTAACATAATTGTTTTATTCAATTATGTGTATATTTATTTATGCAAGTTTCTAGTCTACTTTGAACGTTATAATAATAATGATATTGAAATTTATTTCTCTGATAAATAGTTGAGTGCTAAATATATGGGAAACACAGTTCTAGTCATTGGGGAAATAACAATTATGAAAACTGAGTTCTTGCCCTCATGAATGTTTTGCTTACCGTTTGTTAAGTATTTGTGTTAAGCCAGGGCCTATGCTAGCACTTTTTATGCATTACCTTAATTGATCCTCACTGTTATTCCTACATCCTTCTTTCAAAGAAGAGGAATTGAAGCTTCAAGAAGTTTCTTAACTTGATCAAGTTCACACAGCTAAAACCTGGCAAAGCTGAGCTGAGTCTAACACCACCTGACTTCCAAATTTCCACTTTTAATTCCTGCATTCTTTTCATTAAGATGAGCTCTCCTACTCCAAACTCAATTTACTTTCATTTTGCAAAATGTTTTTTTATTTTTTAGTAACTGTTATTTATAAATGTTTTAGAAGCTTTACACACACACACACACACAACACTTTTTTTTTTTGAAAAAAACTGGTTTTGTGGAACTAAATATAATGAAAACTATAAAAGTCAATTGTATTGCATTGGAAAAGAGAACTTGAAAAGACTGTAGCCAATAATAATTTCATTAGCTATTTCATCCATTGTCAAAGGAAAAATGAATACAATATTAAAGTGATTGTGAAGATGGTCAAGATGTGATGTTTGTAAAACATTCTATAAAAAGTGATATGATAGATATAATATTATCCTATATTTTCTCAAACATAGAGTCATATAGTCACATATTGAACGCTTAGCAAAACCAGCCTTTAATTATATGATACTATTTTCTCTTTTTTTCCCCCAAATTCTAGCCTTTATTTCAAAATACAACTTTCTGAGCACATATGTTTTAATGACAGAGCAAAATGGGCAATGTGGAAAGATCTGTGCATTTCAAACCCAAACTTTTACTCTTATAAACAAAACCCATCTGATTTATTAAAGGAGTTTAACAGCACTCAAAGGGATTCCAAAACAATTTACACTTACATATTACTTGCTATCTAGAACACCTTTCAGGCCTCAAAGAACACAAAAGTGATCAGGCAAACACATTTGCCCAAAGACAGAAGGCAAAGCAATACAATAACAAGGAGAGAAGGCAGGGCCCCCTTGCTGGTCCTCACCCTTAGAAGAGAAAAGAAACTGAGAAGATGGTGTGGAAGCTTAATGAGCCTGAGGAAACCAGGTAACTAGGAGAGTCTCAGATCCCTTTTCCTAAATATACCATGAATCATTTCCACACTACTGAGACCATTTCACAGAGCCAGGGACTCTTTCCAGGGTTGACACTAGGGAGAGTCCCAACCACAAATTCAGCACAGACTCTGCTGCTCTAAAAGTCCTGAACAAACCTAAGGTGTTTTATCATTCTGTAAGAAGGGTTTTGACCCCAGGAGCAGTCAAACATCAGACAGGGATCTTTTGGAGCACTCAGTAGTGATTACAGTAGAGCCACCAGTAAGTGGCACCCAACCTTCCGCTTGCCATTTGCAATCAAGGATCAATTGTGTGGCAGGAAAATATCACTTAGGTCCACTAGGTATTTTATAGTCCAAGTCATCCTACCTCTCAAATTTGAGATCGTATTTTTATGTTTCAAAATGTCAGACTTCTGCAAAAAATGGTAGCTCCAGAGCTTTTTACTATGAACGTGTAACAAGTCTAATTTGAAACTCATAAATGATCTATGACTTATTTGTCCAATGCTATATTACTTCCCCTGAGGCAACAGTTGCTCCTAGCTTTGAAAAACAAGGGATGGAGAGTGTATATAAAATTCAAAAAGGAGCATTTCTGTTAAACATTTTCACGTATTATCTGGCTCCACTAGTCTTGGTAGTTTTAAGTAGAAAGGAAGAGATATGTAAGGTATTCACAAATAATTTTTGTAAAAAATAAAAACACTGACAAATGAGAGTTTGCCTCAATAATTACATACTTTGTGTGACACTAATTTATTTTTTCCCGTATAGTTTTTACATACTCAAAGTAAAAATCTGAAATTCAGCCTGCAGAACTATAATTTTGTTCTATTTTTAGAATTTAAATTCAATATTTATCTTAGATTCCAACAAATCCAACTACTAAAAGTGAGATACTGCATTAGGCACTATATCTAAAGAAATGACACTCTCTGAAGACAAGTAAGACAGGCATAAGGACATCTTAAGTTTAGCATACAAAGTAATAATTTTAGAACTGATAAGAATAATTTGTTGTAGAAAAAGGAGCAATAAATTCAATAGGCCTCCTTCTAAACCAGAATCTGACACAAGAGATGTCATTTCAAGAAACTGTTTGCTTCTCTAAATATCTGCAGGTAATTCCTTTGATTGAAGAAAAAGGTTTTCCTCAATATGTAGGTTAGTTTACCTGGTAGGAGAATTATTAGATTTATTAGACATGATATATGAAAACAATCTTTGATGTATTGTGAGTTGAAAGTTCTTCGGACTTACCTGCTTTGGAAATCCTGAGGGAGTCTGTGACCATTTGTTACATGATAAAATATTTCTCATGTGAAAATACTTGAATTTAATGAGCAATTATTGGGAGATCATGATATGGCAAAATCTGAGGCATGAAAATCACCTGGAAAAATTCATATGTCACAATAAAGAGAGGAAAAGCACAAACTAGTCTCAATATTTACATTTTGAAATGTCAGAGGATACAAGAACACTTCTCTTACTGTCCCAAATGAAAAAAGTAATGCTATAATTGGACACTGACACTGTCAGTCATCTTAAGCGTGTAGGGAGGCAGATGATTTCAGGGGTGGGAAATAGCAACCAGTTGTGTTGTCCATCAACCTGCTCCTTTTTTTATTCCACCTCTTTGCCTAAGATGGGGGTTTCTAGTTCTGCCTGGATCTTTTAATAATACAGAAAAAAATGAGATCTCACCAACAGAAGGCTAAGGAAACTCATGCTTTAAAATGTATTTGCAGGATAGAATTAACCAAGATATGCAAAGCCAACACTAAACTTCAGAAACCACCTTTTTTTCTGTCATTCTTTATATATCCACAAGGCATAGGATAACACGACATTTTCATCACTAGCCAAAGAAAATTTGGACTAAGAATTGTTTTTATGAATTTCATCCCGGAGAAAATGGTTTTTTTTGATCACCTACATGATCAAAATTATCAGGCGTGGTTTTCTATTATAGTCATTCCTTAGGGTTAAAACAGGACATATTCCATATTTCTAAAAGTATTACACATTTTTACTATTAAAATGGTATCATTAAACCTTAAATTATCCTCTACTCCAGAGGTCCCCAGCTTTTCTGGCACCAGGAAACAGTTTTGTGGATACAATTCATACATGGACTCGGAAGGGGTTGGGGATGGCTTAAGAATGAAACTGTTCCACCTCAGATCATCAGGCATTAGTTATTAATAGATTCTCATAAGGTACGTACAACCTAGATCCCTTACATATGCAGTTCACGATGGTGTTTGCACTCCTATGAGACCCTAAAGCCTCCACTGATTTGACAGAAAATGGAGCTTAGGCAGTAATGCTTGCTGGTCCACCACTCACATCCTGCTATGCAGCCCACTTCCTAACAGGCCATGGATTGGTACCTGTCTGTGGCCAGGAGCATTAGGGACCCCTGCCCTACTCCACTAAACTAGGGACTCCCCAAAGAAAATAATAGTCCTTTAAGTAACACTTTTATCTAACAGTCTTCAACATCATCTCTGCCGTGTTTGGTAGGTTTCCCATATACTAAGAATCCTAAAGACCTTATAAAAACTATATATCTTATAAATATAATAATGAAACTGGGCATTCTGTGCTCAAAACAATCAAAATTTTATTTTACAGAAGTAATAAAACAAAAATAAAAAATTTTAAACTTTTGTTGATCTGCTAGTGCTTATCTTCATATTTATTAGAAAATGATATAAACATAATTTTATGGTAATTCTAATTGATATTTTCATTTAATACAAGACTATTGTTGATTAATGATAATATCTTTATAACAGTTAAACTTATTTTAAAGCTTAGTATTTTTCTGTTATTTTGCTATTGGTGGATCATCGGCAACACTAAACCATATTGATAAAGATTAAGGTAACATTGTGCTTTTACTTTAAGAATATAAAGAAAAACAATAGCAATGGTTAAAGGAATCCACAGGTATAATTATGGTGTGGTATGCCTATTACTTTTCCAAATCATTTAGGAAAACTGAAGTTACTTAGAAAAAAAAAAAAGTAATATCTTAGATTCCACATTTCCTCAGGTCAGCTGTCCTCCAGTTTTTACTGCTACTGAAATCATGGTAGATATTAACCAAAGTAATGACATACAGGCCAGATAAAGAGGCAGTCAAGATTTGGAGTTGGCTGATAATATTTCTTCTAACCAGGAGTCTAGAGGAAGCGATTTTTTTCGTATGTCACCCACAAAATAGTGTATATATCTCATTTTGAAAGTAACAAAGCATCTTTCTTTTTAAAATAAATTATACAGGTTTTATATTTTATGTCCTTCATTTAAATACTGATGTTATTCCATGAGTTAAATTCAAGGACTATAAGAAATAAACTCCATGAAAGGAGGGACATTTTGGACTTGTGCAACAGAGTGTATTCAGTACCTAGTAACACACAACAGTCCACAATCCCCCAATGAATATTTTTAATATAAGGGAATATTAGTGTACGAGTAATTTAAGATTTCTAAAGGCTTTGAAAAATATACATCAAATTCTTGTAAAAACATAGCTTATAACTTTTGCACTAAATATTCCTGAAAATATGATAAAATAATATTTCTAATATAGTAAATGATAAAATTATCCTTAATGGTATATACCCTATTATTACCAATGCATTTGTAAATGATTATATATTTTATCTAGTAGTTTGTTATGATAGTATTCTGGATAAAATCTCAGCTCCAAAGGACAATGGTTAGTTAAATAACTTAGAAGTCTAAATACCTTAATTTGTATTTTGTCTTATTTTAGATAAATACATATAAATAAACATTTAAAACCTAATATAAAATAAAATAACTTTTCATATGTATATAAAATCAGTGAATGACTCTGAGGCAGTTCATTTCATTCTGCTACAAACTGAAGAAAAACAAACTGGCATAAGCAGTAATTAAATTTAAGGCAATGTTTTGCAATGCATGTTCAGTTTCTGAAGAATAAGCAGCTGCTTGTAAAATGTGACAGTTTCTTCCTCTTCAGAGAGAAGCAGAAAATCTCTTAGAAAGCAGAAAATCACATGAGTGGAATAAAATTCAAACAAATTTTATGCATGAATAAATACAGTAAACTTTAATTTGTACAAACAGGAAAACTGTTATATCAGTGTCTGTAAAAATATGATAGATGTTAATATTGCTGTTAATTTATTCTTATAAATTTTCAGATATAGAACAAATCTAAATATTTTAGAAACTGTAAACTATATTTTATCCTATCTGACACAAAATCCAACCTCAGAGCACGCAATATTCAACATAAAATATAAAACCATCCTGACGTAGCTCAATAGGTGATGCTAACAAGTATTTAAACCTATTTTCGGATTAAATCTGCTGCCACAGTTTCAAAATAAAGTACCATATCTGAAATCTTAGCACGTCTTTTATTTGAACTCAAACTACTTCAAACTGAGTCACTTTTCTCTGATTAAAGCCTTGGCAACCACCACTGAGAGCTTGCTTTTAACATGTCAGTTCACAGAACCCAAGAATTCTCTATTTTGTAAAGTTCAGTCATAGTTTAAGAAATAATTTTCAGATTCCAATTCAAGGGAGGAATGCAGTCAAGGGAACATACTTAAAGATGATCACCTTTTTTCATACTCTTTAGCCAGTTGAAAAGAACTTATACATACAAAAATAAAGAATGGCAAAGACAAAAAGTTTATCAAACTGGATTTGACTAGCCCATCTAGTCTGCTGGCGATATACAGTAAGGATGCCATTGCCAAAATACACTAGCATGCATTGGCACAGTGAGTATGTTCAGTCTGCCAGGACCATAGTTTGGTAAAATGGGTAAATATCCTTTACTACCCAGCCCAAGGCAGAGATATTAGCTTGGGGGTCAGAGACTGGACTTGCAGCTGGATGATTTACAGGGAAGGAAAGGTGATAAGTGGAACATAGGTTACCCCCTACTCCCTTCCTACTGATATGAGTGAGCTGGCTGTGTGTATTGAGACAGAGAGACAGGAATGTGGAAACAGAGGAATGAGGTCTGTGATCTCCTGGTTTTTGGGCACTTATGCAATCGCTCATCCTTGGAGGATAGCTATGGAAGTGAGTGATCAGTGAGACTCTGAGGTACTTGAAGGATTATGGGACAGAGGTACGCAGATGGTCTTTGAGGCACTTGAGAAGGAACCAACAGTGCAGGAGCACATGGATGATGGAGTTGCTTAAAACAAAACTATCAAGTGTGTTCCTTCACAGAAAGAGAAATTGTGATCTCAAGGGACTGCTGGTAGCAAAATCCAGGAGAGAACATGTTGTCTTGGTTATTTGAGGTAGCTGTTGAACAGGGGGTAGAGTGTTTTGCTGTCGGGGAAGGAATGACAAAGCTTGGGTAGATTGCCTCTAAACCTAGTGTTGGAGATCCAACTAGCCACAGCTGCAGGCTGCCAAGGTGACAAACCAGAATCTTTCTTTTTTTGTCTGGCATTTAGCATTCTAACCTCTTATGCCACCCAGTATGATATGCCTAAGCTTCCTATACACTCCTGGCATAGGGAGGATGAGGCTACCACTGCCTTGTGCAGGATGGCAATGGGCTCATGGTTGTATGGGCCCAGGAGTGGGGAATTGGATGATACTCAATTGTCTAGAAACAGTTTTGATTATTTTATAGACAGTGGAGGAACTGATATCCACCTCAGCCTCTCTAGGAGAGTCATCTTCCCAGACAGAGACATCAAGATCTTCATACTCAGATTTCTCTAAACTGAAACAGGCATAGAAGTATGGCCAAGATCTCCACCTGTCCTCTAGAGACTGGAGGCCTCATGAACCTGTTAGACTGAATATGGTGTGGGGGACTTTAACTTACATGACTCTGCTAGACACTGGGGTCCATGTCACTGTGGTCCCTGGTCCTGCAGAAGGGTATTGACACTTGGTGGCTTTGGGAGATTTTCAGAGAGCAAAGGGGATGCTAGGTGGAAAGGTGCTTGCTTGCTTACGAGTGGGTCCATTTGGGCCATTAATTGAGCTAGTGGTTGTGTTTCCTTTTGCTGAATTAGAAAATTGATCTCCAAATACAATGTACAATCCCACAGTGCCTACTGAGCTACATCCCAAATAAAGTAAACATTTTAGCCATCCCACTAGGATATGTCTATAGCTTAGAGCCACCATGTCTCCCCAAACCCCATAAGATAATACAATAAAGCCAATATCGCATTCCTGTGGAGGAGAAGGACATCATACTCTTCATTATGTGCAAATAGCTGGCAAACTTCTCAGTTTTAACAGTTAGGTTTAACCACTTAAGAAAGACAATGGGACCTGTCACTTGAAAGTTGACTCTTTAGGGCTAAACACTATGACAGACCTATTAGCACCAGCAATTTTAGATATCATCACAGTGACCAAATACAACATGAGGACTATCAACATATAGTATGAAGTCATTCTTCATGCATTCCTGATCCCTTTGAAAGATAAATATAAATTTGCATTTACATATCAAGATACATTTGCATTTGTACCTTGCCATGTAAATGGAAATGCATGTACAATTGCATTTGCATGGCAGGGTACATTATAATATACATTTACAGTGCTGTGATAGGGGTATTTGAACTCGCCTGATATGCCATCTATGAAGGAGATTGGACTTGACTACTGTGCCGTTGCCCAAAGGAGTCCTATGTATCGATTACATAGATTACATACTCACTGTGGCCCTCAATGAGCAGACCACACAAGAGGCCTCAGACTTAATAGTCACAGATATGCAACAAGCAGCCTAGGAAATTGACCCCCACAAAATCCAGGGGCCAGCCCAACAGTTGACCTTTGTAAAGTCCGCCTGGGCCAGAATCCAAACTAGATGCCGAAGCCTGTCTGTCAAAAATTGTTAGCATTAACCTGACCAAATACAAAAAAAGAAGGACCAATATCTGATTGGACTTTTTAGATATTGGTGACAACACATAACCTGCCTGGGAATTCTGATGGTCCCTCCCCACCAGATAACCAGAAAAGCAGCTATTTTCCATTAGGAGCCCAGGGAGGCTAAGGCATTCCAGCCTTTACAGCAATCTATTGCTCAGGCCTTGCCCCTGACCCATTAGAGCCTGCCTACCCATTTGAATTACAAGCCTAAGTGTTGGGAGATCAAGCTGACTTAAGCCTTTGGCAAAAATAAAAAGAACACTAGGATTCAATAAGCCCTGAGTTTCTGAACTTGTAGGTCCCCAGAATAGCCACGCACTACATCCCATTTGAAAAACAGGTTTTAGACTGTTTGGGGGCCCTGGTGGAAACTGAAAGGCTGACCCAACATGCTGTGGCTGTACCCTGACTGGAAGTTCCCATTTTGTCCTGGGTTAACAGCAGCCTAGACATTGGAGAACATCAGCCTAGCAAAGCTGTGTCATCAAACAGAAATGGTACATCCAAGACTGGGCCCAGATTAAGCAAGTTGCATGAGAAGGTGACCAGATATCCTGCAGGTGGAATGGTGTCTAACCCATTCAAGAAACTGTCAACTCCAGTGGCAAGTAAGAATCACAATTACAGGATGCAAGCCTTGATACCTTCCACTGGATTATAAATGGCTTTACAAAGCTGAAGCCTTGACGAGGGAAATGGGTTTCAGCTACTGTCAGCATGAAAACGGAAGACATCATCACAGAATGTAGATGGTTGCAGTGCCTAATGTGCTGAGTTATATGCAGTTTGGCTAGTGGTGTCCCACACCCTTGACACTGAACCATGCTACATCTTTACTGACTCTTAGGAAGTAGCTAATGGCCTGGCCACATGGTTAGGATCTTGGCCAGGATAATTGAACAATCAGAGACACCCCAGTGTAGGGTGCTATAATTTGGCAGAAACTGACACTATACAACCTATTTGTCACTCATTTGGATGGACACAAGAAAGGTCCATACATCAACAAACATCCGTAGAATTAGCAATCAATCAAAACTGCACCGAGGTGCTGGGCGTGGGTGCTTACGCCAGTAATCCTAGCACTTTGGGAGGCTGAGGCAGGCAGATCACTTGAAGTCAGGAATTTAAGACCAGCCTGGCCAACATGGCAAAAACCCATCTCTACTAAAAATACAAAAATTAGCCAGGCTTGGGGTGCATGCCTGTAATACAGGACTTGGGAGGCTGAGACACAAGAATCGCTTGAACCCAGGAGGCAGAGGTTGCAGCGAGCCAAGATCGGACCACTGCACTCCAGCCTGGGTAACAGAGCAAAACTCTATCTCTAAAAAATAATAATAATAATTGTACTGAAGAATTGGAGACAGTAGACATCAGGGAAGTGGCAGACATCGCACATATTGTCCCAGTTACATTTTGGGTCCATCAGCAAACAGACCAGGACAACACTGCCACTATTATTCAGTGGGCCTGGAAATAAAGAATCACTTTTCCACATTTGGAAGCCACCACTGCCATCAAGAACTGTGAGTCTTTCCAACTTAAGGCCTGTGCACAAAACTGACAATCGGGGTACATTCCTTGAGGACAGCCCCTACACAAGTGTGGCACTTGGAATCTATACGTAACCTTCCCCAAGCTCTCAAGGATATAAATATGCCCTTACTACTGTGAACACATGCACTAGATATGAACTGACCTTTCCACATTTCCAGGATGGTGCCCTTGCTCAGCAAACACCGTGACCTCCTTAGAAAAGAGGCTGTGCCATGTCTTCAGATAGCCTGATGACATTCAAATAGACAGAGGCCCTGCATTTTTTGCTGAGGCCATGCAGTTGTATGCTTGAGTATAGGCAGAGTATATGGTATCTGTCGGACCCTTTTCAATAGGCCACTGAAAAAAGCCTTAAATAGGAACACACAGAAAGAACTTTGCAAGGATGGACTATGCAGCTGTTAAGGACCCTTTGGATTTTAAATACCTCAGTTCAGTGCAAAGGGAGCACAGCCCTGAGTTGCTTGATAGAGCAGTCTGCAGACAGAAGGATAGAAGTACTGAGGCTGTGGACATGGGTGGTAGATATCCAGGTGTAAAAGGGGTTAAGGAATGATGATCAGAAGTACATATGGAGCCCATGTGGGTATGAGATGTAGGCTATGCTGATAGTCCTAAGAGAAACTCTTACAAAACTTCTTTCCCACTACAGCTGTTTGCATTCCTCCCAGTATAGTGACAGGTGTAGCCACCTGGCAGACAGACACATTGGAAGACTGTAACCTTGAAGTGCTGACCCCACAGGGCACTGTTATTTAGAGAATGGATGTGCCCACTGGCCCCATGGGCTCAGTCTCTGACCTAATGGGATGACAGGTGGCCCTAGTAGGCCCCCCAGTTCCCACAGGGTATGTCCTAGGTGATCTAAAAGTAGTGGACCTAAAAGTAGTGCATCCACCCACGGTACCCTCTGATTATGCTGAGAGAAGAGTGTGGGTCAGGGTAACCTTGGGAGAGGTGGTTGTAGAAGGACAGGGACAGACAGACCTGATCACCATTCATTCCAACCCCCATCTGAGATAGGAACATCTGAGACCAGGGGGAGGGAAGAATGATTGACAGGTGGTAATCCCCTGTCAGTCTGTTCTTTCTACACAAATGAGGGAGCAGAGGCCTCAAGTCATAACACTTTTCTTAGAAGTTCCCAAGCTGTGGCCACAAGAAACCTCGTTCTGTCACTGACTAAAAAGTGAACCCCTAGTCTTGCCAGCGGTCAAGTATGCCAGCATTCTCAAGGCCACAGTATATACTAATAAGAACCAAGCTATAGCTTTCTGAGTGAAGATCTGGAAGCGGCCACATGGAATGGAGCCAGAAAAGCCTGTTTTAACTTGACTGACTTAAGATGGCAAATGTCACAACCACCACTAACAAAGTCATAGTGGGCTACTCGCTGCACCATACTCCTTTGATTTACTTGAACAAGAAGTGTCCCACCGATGACCACAGAAATAAGAGCTGAACTAGTGTTAGCCCCCTGAACAACATTCTAGGAGGGAAATTGAGTTAATCCCATTAGCAATTAATGAGGCCTGGCTGGTGAACACTTAGGCCTACATACCTATGCGTGGGGCACTGAATAAGAAAATGAAGAAAGGTGTGTTATGCACCTCTTTCTTTGTGGGCAGTCCAGGGTGACCCAAATATGGAATCGCAATGCCATGCCTGTATTGCTGAAAGATTGTGGGATCCTGCATGCTTGGCATCATAAGGGTGCCAGTGCCCTTGGATAGTGACCCTAACAATGAGATCTACCATTGGGCTAACAGCCTAGTGTGTATACCGGGCACCCTAGAAACCTGCCAAAAGAAGTAACTGACTCTGGATTTATGTCCTTTAAAAGAGCTTTAACACTGTATCTGGGAGCCAATGCTCAAGAAAAAATGAGGAGAAATCTGTCTCTGACCACGACAGGTATTGCATCCTCTATGACCACTGCTTTCGTAGCTCAGCAGACATCTCTCAATTCGCTTGGAAAAATTATTTCAGAAAACAAAATTGTTCTAGACTTCCTTTTAGCCCAATTGTGGGGAGTATGTGCCATTGTCAACACCTGTTATACCTGGATAATTAACTCAGGCATTGTAGAGACACAGGCGGAAAAGACGCAGAAAGGCAGGTTTACTGGCTGCATAGTGTGGGACCACCTGAATGATTGTTCTTGACTTCTTATCAGCTTCCTAGCTGGATTGCTGTGGCCAGGGCTAGGTCACTGCTGCAGTCAAGTATGACCATCTTACTTGTCATAGTAGTCCTCATAGATCTGGTAAATTGGATTCTGGCTATGACTCAATGATGTGGCACCGAGATGGTATTCATCAAGCTGCTGTGTCAATCTGATGAGACAAAAGTTCACCTTCATATCTCGGAAGGCCAGTGGACATAGGGAATGAACTAGCTTTGCCAAGGAGGATATCTAGGTCAGGGGAATACAGCAGGGCAGTTCTCCAGGTGGTCTTGAAGCAATTCACTTCTGCTCTCCTTTCTCACTTGTAGTTCTCAAGAATAATTATAGAATGTGCTGAGAATGCAATAACTGATACAGAGATAAATTGCCTGAAACAGCCTGGGTCTTATTCCTGTCCCTTCTAGAAAAGTAATATCTTGAGTTAGGGAGGAACTGCCCAGAACAGCCTGGGTTTTCCTTCTTCTTCCCCTGGAATCAGGATGTCTTTCAGAACTTTTCCCAGTGAGTCATGTTTCCACTGAGGGTTATAAACCTTAGTGGTATGGGTTGACTTTCAAAGTCCCTCAGCTGTAATGCAAGCAAAACATGTGCAATCAGGACCCCATTTGCCCTAGGCAGCTTTCTATAACCTTGGAAGAGTGACTCAATAAATCCAGGACTTATTTTGTCCCTTGCTGCCATCTGTAAGTAACAAACCTGCTTCATATAACCTGCTGCGTATATGTGTTCTGTTCCCAGACTCAGGCAATTGGTAGAACTGTAGCCAAAGATGGAATGAGAAGAAATGCTCATGCTCCTGTTCCTGGTGGTTGGCATAGGTGATGGATCTTTGCTATCCTCCGTGCGGTGGGAGTCTTCCCTTGCACTTGGTCATTGGAGAAGCTGCTCTGCAGGATGCCATCTAAGTAATGTAGAATTACTCTTGTCCCACAAATCAAAAGCTCAAATATTTTCTACTGTTTTCCCTTTTTGCAGAAACTACGCTAACTTTTCTTGCCATTTTAAAATGCAGTGAACACAGTAGACTCAGGAAATAAGGGCTCTAAACTTACTTAAAATTCTGTATCCAAACCTAAAACCTTGACTCTGTGGAGGACTCCCTATGATGGTTATTCGGAATTTATTTACTTTTCATTTATACACAATGAACAACTGATTTATCACTGATTTTTCATATGGCAGAAAATACACAAAATAAATTTAAATAGGGTATGTTATAAAATCGGAGACAACAGCTGCAAGGATGAAAACAGGCAAATGAAGTTTTTCAATACAACACAAACAAGTCAGAATGACAACCTAAATTATCAAAAAGGTAGCATTTTGGTATAGCATATTTTGTTTAAGAAAACACAGAGGCATGCATTAAATGACTAAGAAACATTTCCAAAACATGAGTAATTTTTAGATTGTTATCAGTGGTAAATAAGAAGAGGTCTTTACAAAAACAATAGATGAGAATGTCAATTAATCTATGAGGCTGATTTTTAAATGAGAAGTGATTACCTGTAGGAAATTTCTTCCAGAAATAGTAGGCTGATGTGTTACGTAGCCTACTGTATACTTTGGCTATAAAGAGAATTGTTTGAATGCATTTGAATCAGGCTAGTAATGAGAAATAATAATTCTAACATACGTCTCCTCGTTAAATAAGTAATTCACTCAGTAGTCAATTATAAATTATGTGGATTTCTGTGCACTTTTTGGAAACACTTGAACTAAGAAATAAGTAATTTTCTATACTGAATTATGTTTATAAAAAATATGTATCTTTGGCAATTTGGGATTACACATATAAAGAAATGAAATTCAAAAGAGTAGGATTCAAATTGCAATTAAAATACTTAATATATTTTCTAGTTTAAATAAATGCAGTCATAATAAAGAAAATACATGTTATTCTCTTCTTCCCACTTTATATCTCTATCTGCCATTCTAACCTATCCTTTCTAGTCTGATTCCAGAATAAGCTGCCACAACACAGTGGTGAGTTAAACAAGGAAAATTGATTAATATATAAATATGGAACATAAGTGTACCCTATACCACTGTGTCAGGGCTTTAACTTTTAGTCATTGTGTGCACTAATTTAAAAACCTCTGAATTGCAAAATTTAATTAGAAACCAAAAGGGCAGTATCAATGAGTCAACACTTTAGTTCATTATATTTGCTCTCTCACAAAATATTGTTTTGCTCTGACAAATGACTGATACAGGAAATGAAGTACTGCCCCTTCCTTCTCCAAAACAATTACAAAACCTTTAGCCAATATGTTTTAATGGATGGCTTGATGTACCAAGAATAAATAAAAGTGAGAACAAGGTATGAGATAATATCTAAGAATATGTTATTGCTCCTCTCATTTATTGTAGAAATGTGACTGCAGAAGGGATGGGGAAAAGAGCAAAGATCTAGCCAATAATCCTTAGGAACTCCTGTGTCATCCAATTAATATTGTTGGAGGAAAAAAAAACAGCACTTCTATAGAATTAACACTTTAAAGATAAGATTATGAGAATGAATGGTTCCACAATCTGCTGATAACTCAAAAGAGAGAATAGTTACACCAGGACTCAACTATTCTGGCGTATATTTAAATGTGTTCATCAGAGGAGAATATACCTACTGGCATCTTCTTTTTGAGTTTTAGGGAAGAAGCAAATGTTCCATATGGGATTATTATTCTTTGTACATATTAAAGAAGAGTCTTCATTGCTTTAAGAATTTCACAAGACCTAAATAACGACTTCAGAAAAAATACATTCTAAAGTGAAAAGAGTTTTTGATCTTGTGTATCATTTTCAGACTTTTCAGTATCAGGAAGATATCATTATTCTCACCATGATGCCATATGAGTACAGAGTCCAAAGACTTTTTTGCAGAAAGCAATTTTATCATAGTATTTCCTCAAAATAATTTACCCCTGAGATGCAAAAAGTTTGCTTGCAAGTTTACTCTTGGTTGGGTTGGATTCTAAATCAAAATTGTATGTGGAAAACAGTAAAAAATGATATAACTTCATAAAATGTTGTGACACTCAAATGAGATTTTTGGGAAGAAAGTGTTTTGAACAAAATTAAGCACTATATAAAAACCTTCCATTTCTGATGATGATCACTAAGAATGATAATAAAAGTCTTTGTTTCACGATTTCCTTTTTTTTTTCTTTTTTTAAATTATTATTATTATACTTTAGGTTTTATGGTACATGTGTGCAATGTGCAGGTAAGTTACATAAGTATACATGTGCCATGCTGATGCGCTGCACCCACTAACTTGTCATCTAGCATTAGGTATATCTCCCAATGCTATCCCTCCCCCATCCCCCCACCCCACAACAGTCCCCGAAGTGTGATGTTCCCCTTCCTGTGTCCATGTCTTCTCATTGTTCAATTCCCACCTATGAGTGAGAATATGCGGTGTTTGGTTTTTTGTTCTTGCGATAGTTTACTGAGAATGATGATTTCCAATTTCATCCATGTCCCTACAAAGGACATGAACTCACCATTTTTTATGGCTGCATAGTATTCCATGGTGTATATGTGCCACATTTTCTTAATCCAGTCTATCATTGTTGGACATTTGGGTTGGTTCCAAGTCTTTGCTATTGTGAATAATGCCGCAATAAACATACGTGTGCAAGTGTCTTTATAGCAGCATGATTTATAGTCCTTTGGGTATATACCCAGTAATGGGATGGCTGGGTCGAATGGAATTTCTAGTTCTAGATCCCTGAGGAATCACCACACTGACTTCCACAAGGGTTGAACTAGTTTAGAGTCCCACCAACAGTGTAAAAGTGTTCCTATTTCTCCACATCCTCTACAGCACCTGTTGTTTCCTGACTTCAAAACCATAAAAACCCTAGAAGAAAACCTAGGCATTACCATTCAGGACATAGGCATGGGCAAGGACTTCATGTCTAAAACACCAAAAGCAATGGCAACGAAAGCCAAAATTGACAAATGGGATCTAATTAAACTAAAGAGCTTCTGCACAGCAAAAGAAACTACCATCAGAGTGAACAGGCAACCTACAAAATGGGAGAAAATTTTCGCAACCTACTCATGTGACAAAGGGCTAATATCCAGAATCTACAATGAACTCAAACAAATTTACAAGAAAAAAACAAACAACCCCATCAAAAAGTGGGCGAAGGACATGAACAGACACTTCTCGAAAGAAGACATTTATGCAGCCAAAAAACACATGAAAAAATGCTCACCATCACTGGCCATCAGAGAAATGCAAATCAAAACCACAATGAGATACCATCTCACACCAGTTAGAATGGCAATCATTAAAAATAACTTTCAAATATTTTTTAAAAAAATTCAGTAATATAAGCCACTACAATTTTAGGGAAATGTATATATAAAAATCACTGTAATGTTCTATTGAAACTCTGAGAGTATTTATAACACAATATTCTAATTTACTTAAATTATTGAGCCTCTTAAGAGTGTTTGCCTTAAACTATCGCAACAACAAAAAACCAAATGCAGCATGTTCTTACTCATAGGTGGGAATTGAACAATGAGAACACATGGACACAGGAAGGGGAACATCACACACCAGGGCTTGTTGTGGGGTGGGGGGAGGGGGGAGGGATAGCATTAGGAGATATACCTAATGTTAAATGATGAGTTAATGGGTGCAGCACACCAACATGGCACATGTATACATATGTAACAAACCTGCACGTTGTGCACGTGTACCCTAAAACTTAAAGTATAATAAAAAAAGATTGTTTGCCTTAATACATTGTGTCTCAGAATTATTACTTTGTCATCTTGCAAACATGTCATATATTATTAAGTACATACAAATTTAAGACAGTAATTAGTTTTCTTTAATTTTAATTTTTGTGGGTATATAGTAGGTATATAGATTTATGGGGTATGTGAGATGTTTTGAAACAGGCATACAATGTGTAATAACCACATCATGGAAAAAGGGGTATCCATCCCCTCAAGCATTTATTCTTTGTGTTACAAACAATGCAATTATACTGTTTTAGTTATTTTAAAAGGTACAATTAAATTATTTTTGATGTTGTGCTATCAAATGCTAGGTCTCATTCCTTCTAACCCCTATTTTTGTTTAACCCATTAACCATCCCCTCTTCTCCCTGTCTCAACAACTTCTACTCTTCCCAGCCTCTGGTAATTATCCTTCTACTCTCTATCTCCATGAGTTCAGTTCCATTCCTTTGTTGCAAATCACAAAATCTCATTCCTTTTTATGACTGATTAGTACTCCACTGTGTACAACTACAACTTTTTCTTTATCCATTTATCTGTCCATGGACATTTAGGTTGCTTCCAAATTTTGGCTCTTGTGAACAGTGCTGAAACAAACATGAGAATGCAGCATTGTTTCTCTCTGCTATACTATCGTTTCATCGTTTCTCTCCAATAAACCGATTTCCCTTCTTTTGAACACATAACTAGCTGTAGGATTGCTAGGTTATATGGTAGCTCTATTTTTGTTTTTTTTTGAGAAACCTCCCAACTGTTTTCCATAGTAGTTGTACGATTTAAATTCCTACCAACAGTGTCTGAGATTTCCCCTTTCTCCACATTCTCACCAGCATTTGCTATTGCCTGTTTTTAGATATAAGCCACTTGAGCTGTGGTGAGAAGACATTTCATTTTAATTCTGATTTACATTTCTGATGATCAGCAATGTTGAGCACATTTTCATATGCCTGTTTGCCAGTATGTCTTCTTTTGAAAAGTGTCTATTTAAATATTTTGCCCATTTTAAATCAAATTATTAAATTTTTTTCCTAGGGAGTTGTTTGAGCTCCTAGTATGCTCTGGTATTAATCCTTTCTCAGATGGGTAGTTTGCAAACATTTTCTCCCATTCTGTGGGTTATTGCTTCACTTTGTTGACTGTTTCCTTTGCTGTGCAGAAGCTTTTTAACTTGATGTGATCCCATTTGTCTATTTTTGCTTTGGTTGCCTATGCTTGTGGGGTATCACTCAAGAAATATTTGCCCAGACCAATGTCCTGGAGAGTTTCTTGCAGTATTTTAATAGTTTGAGGCCTTACACTTAAGCCTTTATTCCATTTTGATTAGAATTTTGTATATGGTGAGAGATAGGGGTCTAGTTTCATTATTCTTCATATGGATATCCAGTTTTATCAGAACCATTTGTTAAAGAGACTGTATTTTCCCCAATCCATGTTCTTGGCACCCTCATTGAAAATGAGTTC
This sequence comes from Pongo abelii, assembly GCF_028885655.2. Taxonomy (NCBI): domain Eukaryota; kingdom Metazoa; phylum Chordata; class Mammalia; order Primates; family Hominidae; genus Pongo; species Pongo abelii. The sequence goes on along the minus strand of NC_071985.2, from coordinate 53,623,710 downwards.
ACTGTAGGTGTGAGGATTTGTTTCTGGGTTCTCTATTCTATTCCATTGGTCTCTGCATCTGTTTTTATGCCAGTACCATGCTGTTTTGGTTACTACAGCTCTGTAGAATAATTTGAAGTCAGGTAATGTGATTCCTCCAGTTTTCTTCTTTTGCTTAGGATATCTCTGCCTATTCTGGGTCTTTTGTGGTTCCATATAAATTTTAGGATGTTTTTCTATTTTGGTGAAGAATGCCATTGGCATTTGGATAGGGATTACATTGAATCTATATATTACTTTTGGTAGTATGGACATTTTAACAATACTGATTCTTCCAATATATGAACATGGAATATCTTTCCATTTTTTAGTGTCCTCTTCAATTTCTTTCATCAGTGTTTTATAGTTTTCATTATAGAAATCTTTCACTTATTCAAGTTAATTCCTAGGTATTTGATTTTATTTGTGGCTATTGTAAATGGGATGGCTTTTTTACTTATTTTCAGATTGTTCACTGTTAAGATATAGAAATGCTTCTGATTTCTGAATGTTGATTGTGTCCTGTAACTTTACTAAATTTGTTTATTAGTTCTAATAGCTTTTTGTGAAATCTTCAGGTTTCTCCAAATACAAGATTATATCATCTGCCTCAAAGATAATTTTACTTATTTTCCAATTTGGATGTGCTTTACATCTTTCTCTTGTCTGATTGCTCTAGCTAGGACTTCCAGTACTCTGTTGAATAACAATGGTGAAAATGGGCATCCTTGTCACGGTCCAGATCTTAAAGGAAAGGCTTTCAGTTTTTCCCATTCAGTATAATACCAGGTGTGGGTCTGTTGTACATGAATTTTATTATGTTGAGGAATGTTCCTTGTATATCTAGTTTTTTAAGGGTTGTTATTATGAAGGGATGTTGAATTTTTATCAAGTACTTTCTTAGGATTAATTGAAATAATCATAAATTTGTCCTTCATTCTGTTGATATAATATATCACATTCATTGATTTGCAAATGTTAAAACACCTTTGCATCCCAGGGATAAATCCCACTTGGTCGCAATGAATGATCTTTTTCCCGTTTTGTTGAATTTGGCTTACTAGCATGTTGTTGAGGATTTTTGCACTAATATTCATCTGAGATATTTGCCTGCAGTTTTCTTTTCTTGATGTGTCTTTGATTTTGGTATCAGGGTAATAGTGGCCTAGTAAAATGAGCTTGGAAATATTCACTGCTCTATTTTTCAGAATAGTGTGACCAGGATTGATATCAATCTTTCTTTTATTGTTTAGTAGAATTCAGCAGTGAAACAATAAGGTCTCTGGCTTTTCTTTACTGGGAGGCTTTTTATTAAGGCATTGATCTCATAATTTGTTATTGCTCTGTTGAGTTTTGGATGTCTTTTATTTATTTATTTATTTATTTATTTATTATTATTATACTTTAAGTATAAGGGTACATGTGCACAATGTGCAGGTGAGTTACATATGTATACATGTGCCATGCTGGTGCGCTGCACCCACTAACTTCGTCATCTAGCATTAGGTATATCTCTCAATGCTATTCCTCCCCCCTCCCCCTACCCCACAACAGTCCCCAGAGTGTGATGTCCCCCTTCCTGTGTCCATGTATTCTCATTGTTCAATTCCCACCTATAAGTGAGAATATGCAGTGTTTGGTTTTTTGTTCTTGCGATAGTTTACTGAGAATGATGATTTCCAATTTCACCCATGTCACTACAAAGGACATGAACTCATCATGTTTTATGGCTGCATAGTATTCCATGGTATATATTTACCACATTTTCTTAATCCAGTCTATCATTGTTGGACATTTGGGTTGGTTCCAAGTCTTTGCTATTGTGAATAGTGCTGCAATAAACATACATGTGCATGTGTCTTTATAGCAGCATGATTTATAGTCCTTTGGGTATGTACCCAGTAATGGGATGGCTGGGTCAAATGGTATTTCTAGTTTTAGATCCCTGAGGAATCGCCACACTGACTTCCACAATGGTTGAACTAGTTTACCGTCCCACCAACAGTGTAAAAGTGTTCCTATTTCTCCACATCCTCTCCAGCACCTGTTGTTTCCTGACTTTTTAATGATCGCCATTCTAACTGGTGTGAGATGGTATCTCATTGTGGTTTTGATTTGCATTTCTCTGATGGCCAGTGATGCTGAACATTTTTTCATGTTTTTTGGCTGCATAAATGTCTTCTTTTGAGAAGTGTCTGTTCATATCTTTTGCCCACTTTTTGATGGGGTTGTTTGTTTTTTTCCTGTAAATTTTTTTGAGTTCATTGTAGATTCTGGATATTAGCCCTTTGTCAGATGAATAGGTTGCGAAAATTTTCTCCCATTTTGTAGGTTGCCTGTTCACTCTGATGGTAGTTTCTTTTGCTGTGCAGAAGCTCTTTAGTTTAATTAGATCCCATTTGTCAATTTTGGCTTTCGTTGCCATTGCTTTTGGTGTTTTAGACATGAAGTCCTTGCCCATGCCTATGTCCTGAATGGTAATGCCTAGAATTTCTTCTAGGGTTTTTACGGTTCTAGGTCTAGTTTAAGTCTTTAATCCATCTTGAATTAATTTTTGTATAAGGTGTAAGGAAGGGATCCAGTTTCAGCTTTCTACATATGGCTAGCCAGTTTTCCCAGCACCATTTATTAAATAGGGAATCCTTTCCCCATTGCTTGTTTTTCTCAGGTTTGTCAAAGATCAGATAGTTGTAGATATGTGGCGTTACGTCTGAGGGCTCTGTTCTGTTCCATTGATCTATATCTCTGTTTTGGTACCAGTACCATGCTGTTGTGGTTACTGTGGCCTTGTAGTATAGTTTGAAGTCAGGTAGTGTGATGCCTCCAGCTTTGTTCTTTTGGCTTAGGATTCACTTGGTGATGCGGACTCTTTCTTGGTTCCATGTGAACTTTAAAGTAGTTTTTTCCAGTTCTGTGAAGAAAGTCATTGGTAGCTTGATGGGGATGGCATTGAATCTGTAAATCACCTGGGGCAATATGGCCATTTTCACGATATTGATTCTTCCTACCCATGAGCATGGAATGTTCTTCCATTTGTTTGTATCCTCTTTTATTTCCTTGAGCAGTGGTTTGTAGTTCTCCTTGAAGAGGTCCTTCACGTCCCTTGTAAGTTGGATTCCTAGGTATTTTATTCTCTTTGAAGCAATTGTGAATGGGAGTTCACTCGTGATTTGGCTCTCTTTTTGTCGTTGTTGGTGTATAAGAATTCTTGTGATTTTTGTACATTGATTTTGTATCCTGAGACTTTGCTGAAGTTGCTTATCAGCTTAAGGAGATTTTGGGCTGAGACAATGGGGTTTTCTAGATATACAATCATGTCATCTGCAAACAGGGACAATTCGACTTCCTCTTTTCCTAATTGAATACCCTTTATTTCCTTCTCCTGCCTAATTGCCCTGGCCAGAACTTCCAACACTATGTTGAATAGGGGTGGTGAGAGAGGGCATCCCTGTCTTGTGCCAGTTTTCAAAGGGAATGCTTCCAGTTTTTGTCCATTCAGTATGATATTGGCTGTGGGTTTGTCATAGATAGCTCTTATTATTTTGAGATATGTCCCATCAATACCTAATTTATTGAGAGTTTTTAGCATGAAGGGTTGTTGAATTTTGTCAAAGGACTTTTCTGCATCTATTGAGATAATCATGTGGTTTTTGTCTTTGGTTCTGTTTATATGCTGGATTACATTTATTGATTTGCATATATTGAACCAGCCTTGCATCCCAGGGATGAAGCCCACTTAATCATGGTGGATAAGCTTTTTGATGTGCTGCTGGATTCGGTTTGACAGTATTTTATTGAGGATTTTTGCATCAATGTTCATGAAGGATATTGGTCTAAAATTCTCTTTTTTGGTTGTGTCTCTGCTCGGCTTTGTTATCAGGATGATGCTGGCCTCATAAAATGAGTTAGGGAGGATTCCCTCTTTTTCTATTGATTGGAATAGTTTCAGAAGGAATGGTACCAGTTCCTCCTTGTACCTCTGGTAGAATTCGGCTGTGAATCCATCTGGTCCTGGACTCTTTTTGGTTGGTAAGCTATTGATTATTGCCACAATTTCAGCTCCTGTTATTGGTCTATTCAGAGATTCAACTTCTTCCTGGTTTAGTCTTGGGAGAGTGTATGTGTCAAGGAATTTATCCATTTCTTCTAGGTTTTCTAGTTTATTTGTGTAGAGGTGTTTGTAGTATTCTCTGATGGTAGTTTGTATTTCTGTGGGATCAGTGGTGATATCCCCTTTATCATTTCTTATTGCGTCTATTTGATTCTTCTCTCTTTTTTTCTTTATTAGTCTTGCTAGCGGTCTATCAATTTTGTTGATCCTTTCAAAAAACCGGCTCCTGGATTCATTAATTTTTTGAAGGGTTTTTTGTGTCTCTATTTCCTTCAGTTCTGCTCTGATTTTAGTTATTTCTTGCCTTCTGCTAGCTTTTGAATGTGTTTGCTCTTGTTTTTCTAGTTCTTTGAATTGTGATGTTAGGGTGTCAATTTTGGATCTTTCCTGCTTTCTCCTGTGGGCATTTAGTGCTATAAATTTCCCTCTACACACTGCTTTGAATGCATCCCAGAGATTCTGGTAGGTTGTGTCTTTGTTCTCCTGGGTTTCAAAGAACATCTTTATTTCTGCCTTCATTTTGTTATGTACCCAGTAGTCATTCAGGAGCAGGTTGTTCAGTTTCCATGTAGTTTAGTGGTTTTGAGTGAGATTCTTAATCCTGAGTTCTAGTTTGATTGCACTGTGATCTGAAAGATAGTTTGTTATAATTTCTGTTCTTTTACATTTGCTGAGGAGAGCTTTACTTCCAACTATGTTGTCAATTTTGGAATAGATGTGGTGTGGTGCTGAAAAAAATGTATTTTCTGTTGATTTGGGGTGGAGAGTTCTGTAGATGTCTATTAGGTCTGCTTGGTGCAGAGCTGAGTTCAATTCCTGGGTATCCTTGTTGACTTTCTGCCTCATTGATCTGTCTAATGTTGACAGTGGGTTGTTAAAGTCTCCCATTATTAATGTGTGGGAGTCTAAGTCTCTTTGTAGGTCACTCAGGACTTGCTTTATGAATCTGGGTGCTCCTGTATTGGGTGCATATATATTTAGGATAGTTAGCTCTTCTTGTTGAATTGATCCCTTTACCATTATGTAATGGCCTTCTTTGTCTCTTTTGATCTTTGTTGGTTTAAAGTCTGTTTTATCAGAGACTAGGATTGCAACCCCTGCCTTTTTTTGCTTTCCATTTGCTTGGTAGATCTTCCTCCATCCTTTTATTTTGAGCCTATGTGTGTCTCTGTACGTGAGATGGGTTTCCTGAATACAGCACACTGATGGGTCTTGAGTCTTTATCCAATTTGCCAGTCTGTGTCTTTTAATTGGATTTAGTCCATTTACATTTAAAGTTAATATTGTTGTGTGTGAATTTGATCCTGTCATTATAATGTTAGCTGGTTATTTTGCTCGTTAGTTGATGCAGTCTCTTCCTAGTCTCGATGGTCTTTACATTTTGGCATGATTTTGCAGTGTCTGGTACTGGTTGTTTCTTTCCATGTTTAGCACTTCCTTCAGGAGCTCTTTTAGGGCAGGTCTGGTGGTGACAAAATCTCTCAGCATTTGCTTGTCTGTAAAGTGTTTTATTTTTCCTTCACTTATGAAGCTTAGTTTGGCTGGTTATGAAATTCTGGGTTGAAAATTCTTTTCTTTAAGATTGTTGAATATTGGCCCCCACTCTCTTCTGGCTTGTAGAGTTTCTGCCGAGAGATCCGCTGTTAGTCTGATGGGCTTCCCTTTGAGGGTAACCCGACCTTTCTCTCTGGCTGCCCTTAACATTTTTTCCTTCATTTCAACTTTGGTGAATCTGACAATTATTTGTTTTGGAGTTGCTCTTCTCGAGGAGTATCTTTGTGGCATTCTCTGTATTTCCTGAATCTGAATTTTGTCCTGCCTTTCTAGATTGAGGAAGTTCTCCTGGATAACATCCTGCAGAGTGTTTTCCAACTTGGTTCCATTCTCCCCGTCACTTTCAGGTACAGCAATCAGATGTAGATATGGTCGTCTCACATAGTCCCATATTTCTTGGAGTCTTTGCTCGTTTCTTTTTATTCTTTTTTCTCTAAACTTCCCTTCTCGCTTCATTTCATTCATTTCATCTTCCATCACTGATACCCTTTCTTCCAGTTGATCACATCGGCTCCTGAGGCTTCTGTATTCTTCACGTAGTTCTCGAGCCTTGGTTTTCAGCTCCATCAGCTCCTTTAAGCACTTCTCTGTATTGGTTATTCTAGTTATACATTCTTCTAAAATTTTTTCACAGTTTTCAACTTCTTTGCCTTTGGTTTGAATATCCTCCCATAGCTCGGCGTAATTTGATCGTCTGAAGCCTTCTTCTCTCGGCTCATCAAAGTCATTCTCTGTCCAGCTTTGTTCTGTTGCTGGTGAGGAACTGCATTCCTTTGGAGGAGGAGAGGCACTCTGCTTTTTAAAGTTTCCAGTTTTTCTGATCTGTTTTTTCCCCATCTTTGTGGTTTTATCTACTTTTGGTCTTTGATGATGGTGATGTACAGATGGGTTTTTGGTGTGGATGTCCTTTCTGTTTGTTAGTTTTCCTTCTAACAGACAGGACCCTCAGCTGCAGGTCTGTTGGAGTACCCAGCCTGGCCGTGTGAGGTGTCAGTCTGCCCCTGCTGGGGGGTGCCTCCCAGTTATGCTGCTTGGGGGTCAGGGGTCAGGGACCCACTTGAAGAGGCAGTCTGCCTGTTCTCAGATCTCCAGCTGCATGCTGGGAGAACCACTGCTCTCTTCAAAGCTGTCAGACAGGGACATTTAAGTCTGCAGAGGTTACTGCTTTTTGTTTGTCTGTGCCCTGCCCCCAGAGGTGGAGCCTACAGAGGCAGGCAGGCCTCCTTGAGCTGTGGTGGGCTTCACCCAGTTCGAGCTTCCCAGCTACTTAGTTTACCTAAGCAAGCCTGGGCAATGGCAGGCGCCCCTCCCCCAGCCTCGCTGCTGCGTTGCAGTTTGATCTCAGACTGCTGTGCTAGCAATCAGCGAGACTCTGTGGGTGTAGGACCCTCTGAGCCAGGTGCGGGATGTAATCTCCTGGTGTGCCGTTTTTTAAGCCCGTCGGAAAAGCTCAGTATTCGGGTGGGAGTGACCTGATTTTCCAGGTGCCATCTGTCACCCCTTTCTTTGACTAGGAAAGGGAACTCCCTGACCCCTTGCGCTTCCCGAGTGAGGCAATGCCTCGCCCTTCTTCAGCTCGTGCATGATGCATGCACCCACTAACCTGCGCCCAGTGTCTGGCACTCCCTAGTGAGATGAACCCCGTACCTCAGATGGAAATGCAGAAATCACCCGTCTTCTGCGTCGCTCACGCTGGGAGCTGTAGACCAGAGCTGTTCCTATTCGGCCATCTTGGCTCCCGACCTGAGTTTTGGATTTCTTCCTTGTTCAGTCTTGGTAGGTTGTGTCTAGGAATTTGCTCATTTTTTCTAGATTTTCCAATATATTGACATAGAGTTGCTCATAGTAGCCACTATTTGAATTTCTGTGTTATCAGTTGTAATGTGTCCTTTTTCATTCCTTATTTTATTTATTTGGACCTTCTCTCGTTTTTTTTTTAGTTGGTTTGACTACATTTATCAGTTTTATTTAACTTTACAAAAATAGCTTTTTGTTTTATTGATCCTCTGCATTCCTATTTATTGTTTACTTCATTTCAATTTCATTTATTTCTTCTCTGATCTTTATTAGTTCTTTTATTCTACTATTTTTGCATTGGTTTGCCTTTGCTTTTATACTTCTTTAAAATGCATCATTAGGTTGTCTATTTGAAATTTTGCCTCTTTTTGATGTAGGCACTTATAGCTATAAAATTCCCTCTTAGTACTGCTTTTGCTGTATCCCATAGGTTTTGGTATGCTGTGTTTCCACTGTCATTTGTTTCCGAATATTTTCAGTTTCCTTCTTAATTTCGTCATTGATCCACTGGTCATTCAGGAGCATATTGTTTGAATTCCATGTGTTTGTATAGTTCCAAAATTCCACTAGTTATTGATTTCTGGTTTTATTTCATTGTGGTCAAAGAAGATGCTTTGATATTATTTAATTTTTGGAATGTTTTAAGACTTGTTTTGTGATCTAACATATGGTCTAACCTTAAGAATGATACACATGCTGAGGAAAAGAATATGTATTCTGCAGCCATTGGATGCAATGTTCTGTAAATGTTATATATCTGGGTGCTCCAATGTTGTGTGCCTCCCCAGTCCACAGTCCTGGGACCAAGTTCAGCACTAGGACTTGCCTAGGAGTTGCAGTCCTTGTGGCCTAGACTGTCTTTCAAGTTTACTTGGTGCCCCAGCGCATGTTAGCCCATAGTGGTGAGGCTTGTGGGAAATCAGGTTGGTCTGCTGCAAGTGGCAATTTCCTTCTGGAAGGAGCTGGTTTAAATGCTCCCTCAGTATCAGCTGAGTTTGGTCCAGTTTTGTTTTCTGCTATAACAGGGCAATACTGAGTTCAATGCCTCACGGTAGCTTCACTGTTCCCCTCCCCAGTGCACAGAAATGCTCTCCACGCTGTGTTGTCATTGCCAGCGCTTTGGGGAGGGGTGCTGTCAGTGATTCAAGATGGTTTTCCCACCTCATCAGTGCCTGTCTGGGTGCTACGAAATTAAAACCAGATACCATGAGCCTCACCTGATTTTTGGTTCTCATGAAGGTGTTTTATTTATTTATTTATTTTTTGTAGATAGTTATTAAAGTGATGTCCTTGCCAGGTGGACAACTGGTGAAGCCTTCTATTCTACTATCTTTCTCTGTCCCTCTCACCAGTAATCAGTTTTCAGTGTGTTTGTTAACATACTGCTTTACAAGGTAGGCAGCCTCTCAGATGGCAATGCTCCCAGGCTTCTGGTATTTGAATCTTTGTGTAATACCCCTACTTTGAGTGTGGGCTGGATGTATGGACTTGCTTTGAAAGAGCAGAATATGCCAGAAGTGATGGGACATCACTTCTGAGAATAGGTTACATAAAGACTGTGGCTTCTGTCTTAGGTGTTCTCCATCACTCTCTTGCTTGCTCTGAGAGAAGCCAACTGCCATGTTGTGAGTTGGTCTCAAGAGACCCACTGTGGTGAATCTGAGGATTTGGAGACTGATTCAGGAAATGACAGAACCATGATATGGCAGTATTGCAAAACTTTTATTAGGTGGTACCTTGACAGAGTTGCATGTGAAGTAAAGTCTTTCACAGTGGGAGGCTTTCCAGAAATAGTGACCTGGGACCACCACCCAGAAAAGGCAAAGGGCAAGGGAGAGGAGACTCAAAGAACAGGCTTACATGTTTAGTGTTGTCACTCGGTGGCAAGGTGGGGAGACTGTGGGTCAGAGAGCTCCAAGGTTTGTCTAAAGTACAGCTAGCTGATTTTGAGTGCAATTTCATGGGGTACATAAAGGAAGGAGGCTCTAAATGGCTAAAAACACACTTATTTGGGTTATTTCATTTAATGGATCTGTAAAAATTTGAGTTTGTTGTCAGTAGCTTTGAGCTACTTGTCCTAGCCTTCTTGTTTAAAAACTAAACAATATTAGGCCCCTATATTAACATAAGGGCAATCTTTGGTGCATTTATATAACACCCACATGACATGAAACTGATTTTTTTCAAATAAGAGTAAAAGAAGATTTAAGGCCTGTCAACAACCACCTGAGTGAACTTGGAGGCAGATCATTCCCCATGCAAGCATTGAGATGACTTTAGTTTCAGTTGGTAATTTGATTGCAGCCTCATGAAAGGTCTTGAGCCAGAGGAATTGAGATATATCATGCCCAGAAGCTAGATCCACAGACACTGTAAGATATTCAATGATTGTTGTTTTAAGCCACTAAGTTTAGAGTAATTTGTTTCCCAGTAGCTATTACCAGAGAGGATAACCTTTGGCTATCTTTATCTAGGGCACTTTGAGATGGTTATTGCTGTTTCAAATTTTTAAAAAAAATATATATATATACATATATATATAATTTTTCCAAGTTCAAGTGAATCATCACTCAATTCATTTAGTAAAATGAATGCTAACTATACTATTCATGTGCAATAGTATAATTTTGTATTAAAGACTAAATATATTTTATTATGTATTTATAAAGATAATGATAACACTTAGAGAAGTTCAAAAACACATAATGCATCCAAGAAGAAAAAATATTTCTTGTCTAATGGAGTTCAAAATCAGTATCATGGTTGGTGACTGGCTTTCTTTTAGGCAGAGATGTAGGAACATGCTTCTTCTATTTACCACTTTCCAGAAATGTTTTCCAAAGTTACCATCCTCATTTGTATCAAGGTAGCATAAGGAGGAAAATTGAAGCCAAAATAAAGAGTGGAAAAGAAGTATTTACTCCTTAACTGCTTTATTCTAAAAATGGTTCCTTCCATCAAATGCAGTTAGTAAGATTTAGTCATATTATTCCATCTAAATAAAAATGTAGGGCTGGAAAATGCAGTTTTGGGCCAGGCATTTAATTTCCTGACAATACACTATTGCTAGGAGAGTATGCATATTTGGTTCCCCTTTATGGATACATATATTTCCAGATACTGAATGGCATATATTTGCCCCCTCCCCAAGAGTAACAACAAAAAGTATAACATGATTTAGACTGTAAAAATTGTTGGTCTTTGTGCTGGTATGCCTGATGACAAAAGGACAATATTATATTGCATATAGAAAGATGTAACAATATGTTTCGTCAATATTCATTTTTCATCCATCTTTTAATATTCAGATGTTACTTTATTCCTTGCTAGGAACATGCATAGTCCAAGATTTTCTTTATGTGTGTGATGGTTAATGTTGAGTGTCAACTTGATTGGATTGAAGAATACAAAGTATTTTTCCTGAGTGTGTCTGTGAGGGTGTTGCCAAAGGAGATTAATATTTGAGTCAGTTGACTGGAAAAGGTAGACTCACCCTCAGTCTGAATGGGCACCATCTAATCAGCTGCCAGCACGGCTAGAATAAAGCAGGCGGAAGAAAGTGGAATGAGGCTTGACGTGCTGAGTCTTCTGGCTTTTATCTTTCTCCCATTCTGGATGCCTCCTGCCCTTGAACATCAGACTCCAACTTCTTCAGTTTTTGGAATCTTGGACTTACACCAGTGATTTGCCAGGGGCTCTTGGGCCTTTGGTCACAGACTGAAGGCTCCACTGTCTGCTTCCGTACTTTTGAGGTTTTGAGACTCAGACTGGATTCCTTGCTCCTCAGCTTGCAGACAGCCTCTTGTGAGACTTCACCTTGTAATCATGTGAGTCATTTCTCCTAATAAGCTCCCCTTCATATATACATATATCTTATTAGTTCTGTCCCTTTAGAGAACCTTGACTAATACTGCGCTTAAGTCTTCATTTTAAATCAAGACAAGAAAATGCCAATAAAGTTAGATGCATGCTTTTTAAAGCCAAGTAGGCCAAAAGAGGAAGCAGTAAATACCTAGTTAGCAAAGGTATGAATACACAGGGTTTTTTTTTTTTTTTGCATTTAATGCATGTATGATACATTTTGGGTATCAAAATAATAGGTTTTAAGTTTGATTTATGCCACCTACATACCAGATGTGGAATTCCAATGTCTCCTTATAAGATTACAGTTCCAAGGAAATTCATTTTGACAATAAAATGTAACACTCCATTGTCAACTCTTTACCACAATCTTGCCAATCTATGCCAAGAAAATTAATTATAAATAAATCAAGCAGACGCCACAGCACCTTATGTCAGACTAACTCTACAACCAAATACAAATATGAAGAATGAAACCGCTTGAAGAAATTTGAGGGAAACATATACAGGCAAGGCTTGAGGACATTACTTAAAAGAAAGAACAAGCAGGTTAAGCTTCATATTTATAATTGCTTTGTCTTTGAGGAAATTTTCCAAATCACAGCAATGAATAAGTAGGCTCCAAGTTGAAGGCAGCACTTTTTACAGGACTGAAAGACAGAGTTTAAAGTGCAAGGCTGTCTCAACATGACTAGGACTTGAAGATGACAAAATCCCAAAGAGTGGGGAAACATATTGTAGCAGACAGACTCTAAAAGGCCCTCCAAATCCTCATCTCCTTGTATTCATGGCTTTGTTGAATCTTCTCTCTTAGTCGCGTGGGCAGGATTCATAATTTGCTACCAACCAATGGAGTAAAGCAAAGATGATAATCACTTCCATGATCATATTACATGAGATTGTATCTTTCATCTTGCTAGAAGACTCTCTTTTTTGCTGGCTTTGAAGAAGCATAATGTCATCCTGGTGAGCCCAAGAAACTGAGAGAAGTCTCCAACTAATCATCAGCTAGGAATTGAGGGTAACCTCTTTCTGGCAACCAGCAAGAAAATGAGGCCTCCAATCTTACATCAAAAGATCGAATTGTTCTAACTACCATGTGAGCTTGGAAGTGAATCCTTCCCCAGTTCTGCCTTGAGATGAGACTACATCACCAACCAACACTTCTATTACAGCCTCATGAAGCTCTGAAACAGAAGCGCCAGCTAAGTTGTAACCAGACTCCTAATTAACAGAAACTGTGTGGTAATAAATGCATGCTATTCTATGCAAATAATTTTGTGGTAACATTGTTATGCAACAATAAATAAATAATGTAAACAATTTAAGAATCTATTCACCAATTATCTTCAATTATCTTTTCTACTCTGTTTTACGCAAAGAATTGGCTAGTAGATATCACAGGCTTTGAGGATGATATGTTATATCTGGCAACAACTCAACTCTGCTGTTGTTATGCAGCAGTCATGGGTAATACATAAATAAATGAGTGTGGCTGTTTTCAGTATGAGTTTATTTAGAAAAGCAGGTGATAAGCTATAGCTGGTCTTTGAGCCATGGCTTGCTAATTCTAAGTCTAAAACTACCAGATAAAAAACAGATTGAGAGATTAAATATAAAAACAAAAGCCAGCTATACACTTTCTCTGTTATTAATAGAGTAAGCAGGTAGAATATCAAGTAAGCAGGATATCAAGGCTATAGATGACCTGGAGACAAACAACCAATTTGTCCTAATAAACATTTATATAATACTTTATGCAATAGCAGAACATACATTTTTACCCATGTCATAGGGAGAATTAACCTTAGCAATGTTAAAACCATAGACTTTAACAAATTTAAAAAATAGTACAAGTCATATAAAATATTTTATTGGTTCATAACAAAATTAAACTAGATACCAGTAACAGAAATACATGTAAAAATTCCTAAATATTTAGAAATTTATGATGCATTTCTAAGTGAGATGAACAAAAACTATTTTAGGCTACATGGAAACAAGAATGCAACTTATCAAAATTTTAAATATTCATGTTAGAGGATAATTTATAATATTAAATGCATTTGTTAGAAAAGAAGAAATATCTAAATCAGTAAACTAAACTTTTGGAAAATGAAAGTAAGAAGAGCAACTTATATCTAGAATAAGCAGAAAGAACAGAATAATGAATATTATAGCAGAAAACAAAAAAAATAGAAAAGAGAAAACAACATAGAAAATAATTGAAAGCAAAAGCTCAATGATAATTCTGTAGCCAGGCTAAGGAAGAAAAAAGAGGGAGAGGAAGAACACAAATTGCCAATATCAGAAATGAGAGAAAACCATCACTACTGATCCCACAGACACTAGAAGAATAATCCAGAAATTCTGTGAAATCACTCTAAGCTAAATAATTCCCAGAGCTCAAAAATAATTCCCGGTGTTAACAAGCCAGCATGGAGCAGTCTTATTGAACACTGAAGCTATCCATAGTAACACCAGAAAGAGGGCTGAAATATATGAAGATTAAAAGCTATTTTAGACCTGTCCTAATAAAGCTTAAAACCGGCCTAAATGTGATCAAGCTGATCTGAAAGTAATTTAAGTGCCTATCATTTAAAATTAACATTTTATCCAGAAAATCATAATATAAGATTAATGATAGGCAATAGTCTTTCAAAAAATATGAGATGCAAAGTAACAGAAGAGAAGGACCCACAAGCAAGTGAAAAATCAGTCATAAAATCAGGCCTAAAAAAGAACAGAATTCATGGAATTGGAAGATAAAGATGTCAAAATATTTTAAATAAGTTACCTAAAGAGTCACATAAACTTAGTGAAAAAAGGAAAAAAAAACCCTATAAGGGGGTAAAATGCAATTATCTGAAATAAAAAAATATTGGATATGCTTAATGTCAGATTAAAGAACTCCTAAGAAAAGATCAGAAAATTAACAGGGTCCAATTTTATTCTGCTGCTCAGTTTTCCCAGCACCATTTGTTGAAGAGACCATTCTTTCCCCATCCTATATTCTTGGCACTCTTGTGGAAAAGCAGTTGATTGGATATATGTGGGTTTATTTCTGGGTTCTCTATTCTGTTCTATTGGTTTATATGGGTCCCGTTTTTATGTCAGTAGCATACAGTCTTAATTACTGTAGCTCCATAATATATCTTTAAATCAGGAAATTCCATGCTTCCAGCTTTGTTCCTCTTTCTCAAGATAACTGGATATTTGGAATCATTTGTGTTTCCATGTAAATTTTGGAATTGTTTTCCCATTTGTGTAGAAATGCCATTATTATTTTGATATGGACTGCATTGAATTTGTACAACACTTCGGGTTTGGGGCATTTTAGCAATATTAAACTCTCCAATCCATGAACACAGGGTGTCTTTCCATTTATTTGTGTCTTAAATTTTCTCTTATCAATAATTTATAGTTTTTAAGGTATGAGTTCTTCACCTTCTTGGTTAAGTTTGTTTCAAAGTATTTTATTCTTTTTGATGTGATATTAAATAAAATTATTTTTTAAATTCTTTTTGAGATAGTTTGCTGTTAATGTATAGAAAGAAAACTGATTTTTATATTAATATTTTTAACCTGCAACTTGGCAGAACTAGTTTATTAGTTCTAAAATGTGTGTGTGTGTGTGTGTATCGTCTGTAAGATTTTCTATTTAGAAGACCAAGTCATCTGCAAGCAGAGATAATTGTACTTATTCCTTTCCAGTTTTGATGTCATTTATCACTTTTTTTTCTAATTGCTTTGGTTGACTTCCAGCACTAAATTAAATAGAGGTGGTAAGAATGGGCATCACCATATCCAAAATCACCTCAGAATGGATTAAAGAATTATACATAAGACCTGACACTGTAGAGAGGTATCTGTGTATTCACATTCATTGCACTGTTATTCACAGTAGCCAAGATATGGAAATAACTTAAATGTCTGTGGACAGATGGATGATTAATAAAAATATGATATATACAGACAATAGACTATTTTCAAACTTTTAAATGAAGGAAAGCCTGCCATTTGTGACGACATGGATGAGCCTGTAAGACATTATCTAAGTGAAATAAGCCAGTCACAGAAAAAAAGAAATGCAGCATGGTTCCACTTTTATGAGAGCTTTCTCACTTACTGAATTAGTTTATTAGTTCTAACAGATTGTTTTGTATATGTGGAGTCTTTAGGATCATGTGAAATAGTCAGGCCTATAGACACAGAAAATTAAATGCTGTTTACCAGGACTTGGGGACAGGTAAAATTGAGGAGCTGTTCAACTGCTATAAAGTTTCAGTTATATAAGATGAGTAAATTCTACAGATCTCCTATAAAACATAGCACTTATAGTTAACAATAAAAGTGGGAACACAAGAAAATTTTTGAAGGTGATGGACACATCTATTATCTTTATTGTGGTAATTGTCTCACAGATGCATGCATATGTCCAAACTCATGCATTAAAAATGTGTAGTATTTGCATGTCAATTATAACTCAACCTGTTTTTTAAATATTAGTGAACTATAAGATATAGTATTCCAGTTATCCAGACTATTAAAACAGAGAATGTTTTTTAAAAAGAAGAAAAGAAAAAAGAAAGATATTCTTTGTGAAATAGTATGGTTTACTATATATGTAATTGTATTTCAAGAAGAGTGGGAGACAGAAAATATTTGAATAATATGTGAATAAATAGTGGCTATGATGGTTAATTTTATGTCTCAACTTGACAGGACTAAGGGATGCCCAGATAGCTGGTAAAACATTATTTCTGGATGTGTTTGGGAGGGTGTTTCCAGAAGAAATTAGCATTTGAATCAGTAGACTGAGTAAAGAAGATCTGCCCTCATCAATGTGAGTGGGCATCACCCAGTATGTTAAGGGCCCACTCTAATAGAATAAAAAGGAAGAAGAATTCTCCCATATTGAGCTGGGATAGCTACCTTCTCTTGTCCTGGGTCACCAGAGCTCCAGGTTTTTGGGCCTTTGGATTCTAGGACTCACCAGTAGTTTTCCTGAGTTCTCAGGTCTTTGGCCTTGGACTGTGAGATGCATTATTGGCTCCCAGGTCCTCAGGACTTCAAACTTGAACTGAATTACACCACCCAGTTTCCCGGTTCTTCTGCTTGCACACAGCACATTGTGGGACTTCTCCACCTTCATGATCATATTCATGTCAGCCAATTCCATAATTAATCTTTTATAGATCTTTTAAACATAAATATATCCTATTGGTTCTGCCTCACTGGAGAGCCCTAACTAATAGAGTGGCTAAATAATGTCCAAAACTGATGAGCATTATAAACTCACAGATCTAATAAATTTGTGGAAAAATAAACTAAGGCTTCCAGAAATATAGTGTTCTTTTGTTCTGAGGCAAGAAATTGGTGTATGTATGTCTGGAGTTAGGGAAAGAAGAGACAACAAATGATGCTTCCGTCTTGGAATGTCTGCAGTACTACACAAAAGACATCCTTACATTTTTAAAATAGAACATCCTATTAACACATCACATATATCCATCAATGGGATGTAGGTAATCAAAAAGATAAAAATGCAAAAATCAATTTATAAAAATAAATACAAGTACTTGTAAAAGCAACACAAAATAAATCTCTTTAGTAGTGAAATAAATGCAAATGTAAACAAAAGACAATTTTTACCATAAAACTGAGACAGTTTGATTTTTTTTTTGTTTTTACGTTTACTTGAGTGATGATATCCAATCTCACCTAACTGTTTGGAATAAATGCAATGCCATATAGTATTTGTAGACGTTGACTTATAGGCATCATATAGAATACTATAAATACTTGAAGAATCAACATATAGAAATCATTAGCAATCAAATAAAATTAATTATCTCAATGTGTATGCTCTTGAGATGGCAAAAACAGTTTTCTTTTATTCCTTGCCAGTCAAAATATATAAATATTATTGATATGAGACTTTTGCCATCTTCCCAAGATACAGTATAACATGTGTCTAGATTTTCCTCTAAACCTTGATATTTTTGTATTTACAAAAGCAGTTATTTATAAAAGGGTATACAATTATTTGGTATCAGTATTTGGTATTTATAAAAGGCTATAGACACCTTTTGTGTGGACTATATGGATCTCTATTAACATATTACTTCATTTTAATTTGTGCATTCTTCAAATGCTTTGCTTTCTTAAAATGAGTCCCAGAAGAAGCATTAGACTCTTTATGTCTGAATATACATCATATTTTATATGTATATTGACATAGGTTGGATATTTGTCCCTGCCCCAATCTCATGTTGAATTATAATCCCCAATGCTGGTGGTAGGGCCTGGCGGGAGGTGTTTGTATCACGCGGGCAGATCCCTCATGAATGTCTTGGGCCATTCCTTTGGTGATAAATGAGCTCTTGCCCTGAGTTCACAGGAGGTCTGGTGGTTTAAAAGTGTGTGGCACTATCCCCTCACTCTGGTTTGCTCCTGCTCTTGCCAGGTGACATGCAAGCTCCCACTTCACCTTCCACCATGAATAGAAATTTTCTGAGGCCTCATTAGAAGCCATGTTTCCTGTATAGCCTGCAGAACCATGGGCCAATTAAACTTTTTATCTTTACCCAGTCTCAGGTATTTCTTTAAGCAATGCAAGAATGGTCTAATACATATATAGTCTATATCTGTATCTATGTAGATATAGATAGAATTATCACAGTGGATATGACATATAAAATTAGAAATAGAGAAAATTTCGATAATTAATGATTATTAAACATCAGCTACTTACCACTCTGTTTTAAAAGAAGGGATTTACCTGTCCTTGAATTAAATTTATTATACATTTCTTATAGATTAGTTCATGAAATACTCTTTCATGTGGACTGCTACATTTTAATTAGAACTATAATAACTGATCTTAGTCTTGAGATAAATTTGCTTCAAGTTCATATATTTTCAAATTGCTTTTGTATATAGAAGCTCACTTCATCTTAACAGTACCTTATATATCACAGCAAATGTTTTAATAAGCCCATTTTAAATATAATTAATCCGGTCAGTAAGTTTATACCAAACACTGGGATATTAATCCACTTAATTCAGTATTCTTTTCTCTTTAGCAGTGACTTATGAATGTCTTCTTTAAAGTTTCACAAGGTACAAAGAAACTCAGTAAGCATCATTTTTCCCTCTGATTACCACTGATGATAATATAGGTGGTTGTGAACCTTTGTTTTTAGATGATTCATGAATTTCAGAATAACAAGAAATGGAAGAGTGTCTTTACTTTTAAATAATAGTTATAGATTTAATAAGTTTTTGCCAGCAACAGAATTAGAACTATATTTTCTGTAAATATTCATGAAGATTTTAGACAATGAGCTAGCCTTTTGAGTCCTACCTAAATTTCAGCATAAACTTAAATGACAATACTGTTTATTTATGTTTCAATTTCTCATTCTTTACACTTCACTGCCTTCAGATATGTAGAGAATCAGAGCTGAATTACTCTGATAGGCTTATTCTAATTTCCCTAGAGAAAAATTAATTAAATATGTATATGCAAATAGGATGGTGTTTCACAGTTTGGCTATGATTAATACTGGCAGTTATACTATATAGCATATATATAAGAAAAATATATCTTATAGTATTATATCAAATAATCCTTATATATATTTCAAATCTATTTATATGCCATACAGTAAGTGCATAAAGAACATATGTACATATATAATATATAATATATGGAATTTATAATTAATATTATACATAGCTTATTATATATTTTATGATAAATATGAATTTTATATAGTATGCATTCTTATATGCATTTTTTTAAATGAATTTAGCATGAATTTTATTTGTGCTTAGGAGTCAGAAAAAATACAAATATCTGAAGATACTCAACCTCATTTTCTTTGTAGACATGGCATCTTATTCAGTAAGATATCAGAGATGAAAAGATAATCAATATTTTTATAATCATAAGTGTTGTAATGAAAAAGAGAAAGGTTATTAAGCTTTATTTATACCCAAAACCAAATATACCCAGAATAATGACAAATATTAATAGGTTTTGAGGAGTGGCTTGAAATCTTATCTACAGATTAGTACCCTCTCTTAACTACTGCATCCATGAAAAATTTTGTATACACCATGATGAGATTTAGATACAGACCCCTTTATCTCTCATTCATTTGAGGATTACATTTGAGGATTACATAGAATTGTGTTGAGGGAGCCCTGACACAGGATACCTTTGACATGTCCAATGGTTGAATTACTTATAAAGGAGATTAAAGACAGAGTAAATAATTAAGAATTTAAAATAATTAAGAATTTAAAAGTATTTTCAAACTCTTTTAAGCCTGTCATTTCATTTCAAATTTCAATTAGAGAATATAATTAGAATAAAACTGAAATCCCAGACATTTAAAGTGTTCCAAAAAAGTCATTAAGGAATGTTTTGATTACTAAATAAAAAGTTTTTATTTTATAAAATCTATGCATAGACTAGTCTGACATATAGTCCATGTGCAAAATGGCAACTTGTTTTGTCTTGCTTTAAAGCTCAAACTCAATGTACTGAGTTATTCCAAATGAATTAACCATTTGTATTTCTCAGGGTGCTCTAGAAGATCAAAACTAATGGAATATATGTGTATGTGGGTGTATATATATATATATGTGTGTGTGTGTGTATGTGAGTGGGTATATATATATATATGGGTGTATATATGGGTGTATATATATATGGGTGTATATATATATGTGTATGTGGGTGTATATACATATATATATACACCCACATACACATATATAGGAGTTTATTAAGTCTTAACTCACATGATCAAAAGGTCCCACAATAGGCCATCTACAGGCTGAGGAGCAGGGACAGCCAGTCTGAGTTCCAAAACTGAAAAACTTGGAGTCCAATGTTTGAGGGCAGGAAACATCCAGCACGGGAGACAGATGTAGGCTGGAAGGCTAGGCCAGTCTCTCTTTTCAAATTTTTCTGCCTGCTTATATTCTAGCCACACTGGCAGCTGATTAGATTGTGCCCAGCCAGATTAGGGATGGGTCTTCCTTTCCCAGCCCACTGACTCAAATGTTATTCTCCTTTGCAACACCCTCACAGACACACCCAGGATCAATACTTTGTATCCTTCAATTCAATCAAGTTGATACTCAGTATTAACCATCACACCATTTAATTAGGAGCTATAAGGGTCAGCATGAATGCATCATATACTTCTTGTGCAAATATAGTTAATAAGCATGGACTAGAGAAGTATAGAGTGATGTAAAATTATTACCTTTCATTATGATACTACTGATAAGGGTATATAGCTTTAAATTCTCATTTGCAGTTTGCCAAAACTTAAACCATTAAAATTGCTAAAGTAATTTCAAGAAAAACAGGTAATCTAAATTATCTACATTTCAAAAAATATAGGTTATCCAAACTAAAGTGACAGTGTAGTGTAATAAAAAAATGAGGGTGCATTTATGTTTATTTATGTGTGTGTGTGTGTAAATTTGAGCCGGACTAAAATAGGTTTATTTTTAGCTCTGGTATTTATTTGGTGGCATTGCGAAAGCTACTTAATTTCTTTCAGACAAAGTTTTCTCTTCTCTAAAATAGTATTGTGATATGGACTGGCTGTGTCCCCACCCAAATCTCATCTTGAATTGTAGCTCCCATAATCCCTGTGTCTCGTGAGAGGGACCAGGTAGACCTAAGTGAATCATGGGGCAATATCTCTGCATCCTGTTCTCGTGATAGTGAGTTAGTTCTTATGAGATATGATGGTTTTATAAGGTGCTTCCCCCTTTGCTGAGCACTCATTCTCCTGCTGCCCTGTGAAAAGGTGACTTCTGCCATGATTATAAGTTGCCTGAGCCCTCCCCAGCCATGTGGAACTGTGAGTCAACTAAACCTCTTTCCTCAATAACCAAGTTCTTTATAGCAGCATGAAAATGAGCTAATACGTATTGATAATAACTACACTGCAATATTTTTGTAGATATTCACCTTAATATATGTAAGTCTCTCTCTCAGTGCTGGGCACATAGAAAGACTCACTATAAGCTATCAACTGTTTTCAACATAGTCAATCAATTACTGGGAAAAGCTAAATAGTAAGCTTAGGAAATGTTCAACTCCCAAAACTCAGATAAGAGTTCTGAAATCAATCTACATTTGGTAAAATCCTGTTTATCACTGATCTAATCAATGAACCCAGAAGTAATTTAGAAAGCCATAGATACTCTTTTATCTAGTGTTTTCTAAATGTCTCATATCTGTAGGCAAATATAAGAATTAAAACAAGGTAATGTACAAGATAGGTAACACGGCAAAACTGCTTATGGTTAATGTCTACTCTTAGTTACCCATGAAGTCCACAGTAATTTAGAATTTTAGAAGAAGGATTTGCAATCTGATTAGAATGATTATGTAGGATAGTTTCTACTCCTTTCTTCTGCTCCTCTCACCCACATATACTCTATTCCAGCCATTGCAAGTTATTTGCAATTCTCTGAACACCCCAAGTCCTTTTGCAACTTGAGCCTTTAATTATGCTGTTCCCTCTGCCAGGAATGTCTTTCTTTTCTAGTCTGTAAGCTACACATGGGTAGAAGTTGTCTCTGATTTTTAGGGTTCTATGCTCTGCATAACACAAAAAGCCCACTATGTGCCATATACATAAAGATATCTGTGAAAAGAATTAATATCCCTCAGGAGACTTCCTCTTTATTTCTCAAGACTTGTCTCAAGACATACTCAAATCTCTTCCTTAGAGAATCTTTATCTTGTACATTTTTTACAGCCATCTACAGAATTATGAACTTCATATTTTGAGCTTCCAAAACATCCCATGTTTATGGGTACTATAAAAAGCAAGATTAACAGAGACTTTTTAGAAGTGAGAATATAAACGGAGAAATTATCACTAACCTCTTAGGACTCTCTGTAAATGTTTTTAAGTATGCATGATCCTCCTGAAAGAGTCTAAGTTCATTTAAATTAAATTATAAAACCTACTATAATGTTTCTGTATAGACATTATTGAAACATATTTATACTAGATTGTGAAAATGTATGTAGACCAGTAGCTGTAGAATCCAAACAGTAAAAACACAATTGATACGTATTAATTTTGAATCTTGTTATCTCAGGAATTTCAGATTGTTATTAGCTTTTCTAAAAAGAGCATAGCCAATTAGTAATTGTAAGCTGAGTTATTTGGAGAAAAAAGAAAATCCAAATATTATGGAAATTTAGCTAGTGAAAGAAAAATAGTGAAATAAAATTAAATTACTATATAATAAAACTATTTGAAATTTAAGTTGAATTTAAGGCAAAACAGAATGAATCTTAATTATTTCTGCTTTTCTAGTAGTGTTATAAAAAACAAATTAACTTGGTGTTTTTTTAGGCGTAAAAAGTAGTAAAAATGTGCTCTTTTAAAATTCCTGTGTATCACACATTTTGTGCATTGTAGGATGTACCAACTGCTACCATCCATCCTTTGATTAGAGATGGAAAGTAAAAATTCATTGCCTCTTGAAATTTTCTATCATTCTCTTTGTTTTACTCTAAACTGCATTAGCAACATGTCCCAATTTATTATCATCAGCTTCTATTTAAAAAAAATGTTGGTCAGAGTCAGTCATGGTTGGTGTTAGGCTTTTCTAAAGTGATTTATATCATGTTTGCTTTACTTCTCTGAGTTTTATGCTTGTCTTACTCTTTTACTTTTACTTTTCCACACTGTATAGGAAATAGCCTCAAAATAACCTGAGAAGTTGTACTTGCAGAGGATTTGTGGATCATTCATTATATTCTATGCTCTCTTTCTATGAGCAGCAGTTACATTTTTAACTGTAAATTTTTGGACATGTTGATAGTGAAGAAGTGAGAGAAAAAACAATTATTTATAGAAAATTGTCTGTGGTAGACATGATTTTCTCTTGGAGACTTTCCTAATTTTTCATGTAAAAATAGCTTTTCTTTTGTGGAAGTGAATTTTATGGTTTGGTAATTGTAGCAAATCTCAGATATGTTTAATTCAATAATGTTCTAAGCCTGGCTATTCCTAAATAATTTGTTATTTAGTCCACTAGTCTAAAAATTTTATTTATTCTATTTGTAGAAAATTCCTTTACTGCTTAAAACACTAAACTTTAACTCTCAGCTCATGTCCTGTAGTTCATGCATTTTCTATCATTATTGTTTTCTTCTATAAGGGTATTAAAATAAGATAGAGTCAGCAAATTGAATAGTAGTGTTAAGTTCATTTAGGGTTTCTTTATGGTCTCAGGTTACATGTTTTCTTCTTTTTTTCTTTTTCTTCAAGTTTGGATTTTCTGTTGGGCTTGGTTTCATTTTGGTTTATTTAGAAGGGGCATTACAGCTTTGAAACTAGTAGATAAAACTGAAATGAGCTTGATATTGATCATTGCAAATAATAGTATGCCCACTATTAGCTAAATCTGGCCAATCTGGCATAAATTAGGCCAATGTAACATAGAGATAGATTGATTCGCAATAATACTAAGTAATCACAGTAATAGCATAATTGGTAAACACAAATATATTAACTGTAACTTTTAAATCAAGTCCTAACTTATTAAACAACTGTCGTCATTAGCAAAAAGAGTATATTCTCCAAATCATTCATTCGTCCATCCATTGAATAAATAAATATACCTTAAGTGATTTTACCAGTCACTGTATCTTTGAATAATGGCCTGAAAAGAATTTTACATCATCTTATATCTGTTTGTCCTAAATGTAATATTTTAATATGTGAAAATTTTAAAATAGCAATTTCCTATTTTTATATTATATGCTTAAATGTTTAGGATTCTATTAGGTAAGAGATTATTATATCTCATGTACTCCCAATTTATATCATTTTTGTGTTATTTTAATATTAATAAAATAATCTAGATGTTTTAGCTCATCATACTTGAATTAAGTCACCAAAAATTGATTACTTATTTTATATTTGCATTCACATCTAATATTCTGGTAGTATTAGAAGCCTTATGTTTATTAATCTAATTGCTTTTAAATTAAATGTTGATAAATAATTTTTAATCTGAAATCTTATTAATATAAAATTTTGAAAGATGCACACAAGAAACAGAAGAAAAGTTAAACATCTGCAATTCCATTTACCATATACAAAACACACTGTTAGTATTATGTATTATTCATACAAATTTATTCTACTGGGTGAAACGATGAACATTCATATGCATCACTTTATAAGAATTTTGCTATCCATAAATAAACAGACATTTTTTGTAAAACAGCCATGCCTTCACATGTGAATAATCTCTGTTTCCTACATCTTCATATTAACATGATAATTATGAACAGTATCCAATATTATCAAATATTCCTTGAAAATATAGTCACCATAATGTGTTATACTTTGTGGTAAAGATATCTAAGTATGTCTTTCAATATTTTACTATAATTGTTATTGTAGTAAAAATCTTTATGCCTATCTTTTTCTACAGTTCTGATTTTTTTATATTTGAATATGTAAATATATTGAGTGAAAACGTAACTCTAAAACTTCAGTATACATTGTAAAAATAATTTCCAGTAATGCCTATCTTTGAGACTCATCTAAAACTACTTTCTCATGTGTTATAATACGACAATTAAATGCTTGTTACATTTTCCACGTATATCTTGCTGTCTGTCATCTGTTTCTGGATTTGTGCCTAGTTAAATTATATTCAGGGATTAAAATTTAGTCCAAGAATTGTTGCAGAAAGCTTTACGCAATTTCCCTGGGCTAGGTGAGATGTCCTTTATTGTCCTCCTGTAATAGGGCTGTGCATATCCCAAAATAAGATGTACTTATTTTTGCATATTGCTATGTCTCACTTGAGAATGATTGCCATACTTCTATTTGTATCCCCTGTGACCAGCAAAATGTCTAGTAAGTGATAGACATCATATAATGTATTTTTAAATTAATCATTAATTTATATATTATTAATGAATAAATTGTAATTTTCAACAAACTTTCCATGTAGACAAATATTATTTCCCATGTTTAGTTTGAGAAAAATAAGTGTAAAATGGATTACTTGCCTAGAGTCATATAGCTAGAAAATGTATTCAGGATTTTTCTGGGGCTAGATGCAGACCTATGAATTCTATTATATTAATATTATCAAATAGTAAAATTTGACACTGGATGATCTATGATGAAATGGTCAAAGGATTTTAAAATATGTGTAGAACTCAGGATGCATAAGATCACAAAAATTATTGCTCCTGTTAGATATCTAATACTAATAATGAATTTATACTATCTTTTTCATTATGTCTTATTTCTGCATTTTTAATTTCTTTGTCATTAAAAATAATCTGAATGGGCTATCATTAAATAATACATGATGATACATATTTATTAAAAATTATTTACATATGAATTTAAGGAAGAAGGATATGGTACATACAATATTATTGACAAATACTATGCACCAATACAATATTTTTAAAAAGCATCTGGGTGGCATATTAGGTCAAATTATTCTGTTTTTAAAATTTGGCCTCAGCTAAAGGAGTATTTTTGGGAAGCTCATTTTTATCTACCATAGTAACTCTTATTGTTTTAAAATTGCACTGTTTATCAGTAAAATGGTATAGTGGAAATAGCATGAGCCTTGAAACCAAAGAGACCATAAATTTGAATCCCATGTTACCTCCCATCAGGATATACATGATAGAAAACTTATTACACTTTATGATCCTCATTGTAAAATTAAGATAGAAATAAATGTCCTAATAATGTTGCTAGAGAATTTTAAAACATAATAAACTTAAGGATCTTATATATTGTGGATATTAAATAAATGAGAGTTTTACTGTTTCTATTTCATTGACAGGTAGACGCTGATGCGGGATAAAACTGAGGAAAATGGATATTGGGTCTGTTTTTACTGGCGTTTATATGCAGTACAGTATGTTTTCCTTTGTGTGATCATCAGATTTATAATAGAAGAATGTATGCTTTTAATTATAAACAATTTTGTCATTAATAGGTAAAGCTGGTTTGAATTTGGAAGTGTGACTGGTTGTGGTGTAGTGTAGCAGTGAATTGGCTTGGGCTTTTTAGTGGCAGCTGATAAAATTTGTAGCTTTACCTAGTTAGCTGCACAAAGAGAATTGTCATATTTTCCTTTTAAGACAGTTTGATGTAGCAGTTACAAACTTACTATTGCCAGAAATATTATCTCTCACCTGACTAAAGAAATAACAGTTCTTGACAACTCAAAAAAGCTATAAGCTCCAAAAATGAGTCCAATTATTTTATCCTTTGTCAGGTGTGGATTTCATGTGGCCAGAAAATATATTTCTTTACCAAAGCCCAAATATGAAGAAACATAGTCTGTAACATGTGGGATTGCCAAAACTCCAGGAGAAAATCTACCTTTCTGGCTTGAAGAACTAGAAAGGAGAGTTTAGGGTAACCACAGCCAGTCTAATGAAGAATGGGAATTCTAGAAAAGAGAGACAAGATGGTAAAACCTAAAATATGTCAAACTCCATGAAAATAGATATCCCAATAGTAATATTTGTAACCACAGTAAAATTTTAATTTGATATCATTTACAGTTTACAAAGCACTATTACATACTCAAGTTAATCCTAATTAGAAATGTAAAGTGCTTAAAAGATTTTTTAACAGAGCAAGATTCAGTGTTTAATAAACTTGCCCAAAATAAAAGAAAGTGATGTAAATGAGTAAGAAAAGCAGATTATCTAGTTTCAAGTTTTCTATTCTTTCTTTGATTCAGAGTTTGACTATGTAGATCTTAGGTGGGGCCCAGACTTTTACATTTTAAAATAAAAAAATTAAAAAATAATATAAATATAAAATATATATTATACAAATATATTTTTTAAAAGGTGCAGCCTAGTCAACAGGCATAGTTGGAAGACAAAAACAGATTTTGAGAGGGAGTGGTTTGACTCATACAGCTCTTGGATAAGGAATCCAGTGAGGATGGAATGGGTGATATTCATTGAGAGGAAGAGGAGTGATTGCAGAGGACAAGCCTATTACTGGCAAAAGGTGCCTGCTATAATTTCTGCATTTTATTGGCAAACCTCTCCTTCTGCATTTTAAGTTATTTATAATGTGTCAGGCTGTGGTGGTTAATACAGAGTGTCAACTTGATTCGAATGAAGGATGCAAAGTGTTGTCCTGGGTGTGTCTGTGAGGGTGTTGACAAAGGAGACTAACATTTGAGTCAGTGGACTGGGAGAGGCAGACCTACCCTCAACCTGGGTGGGTACCATCTAATGAGCTGCCAGAGCAGCTAGAATGAAAGCAGTCAGAAAAACATGGAAGGAGTAGACTGTCTGAGTCTTCTGGCCTCCATCTTTCTCCTGTGCTGGCTGTTTCCTACCCTCGAACATCAAGTTCTTCAGGTTTTGGACTCCTGAACTTACACAAGTGATTTGCCAGGGGTTCTTGGGCCTTTGGCCACAGACTGAAAGCTACATTATCAGCTTCCCTATTTTTGAGGTTTGGGGACTCTGACTGGCTTCCTGGTTCCTCAGCCTACAGACAGCCTATTATAGGACTTCACCTTGTGATTGTGTGAGTCAATTCTCCCAATAAGCTCCCTTTCATATATTCATCTATCCTTTTAGTTCTGACTCTTCAGAGAACCCTGACTAATGCAGATTTTGGTACCAGGAGTGGTTCTAGATAAACAGAATTTTAAGGATGGATTTCTTTAGTTAGTTTTGGGGTTTCTGGACTTGGCTGCTTAATATGATTAGACCTAAAAATGCTAGAACTCTACTTCTAACAGTATGGAGAACACTGATAGTCCTTGGTGTGAACTGTTTAGAAAGTTAACGCAAAATAAATGCATTTAATCCTCTTGATTCACCGCTCACAAGAGGCAATACATTTCTCATTTGGGTGTGTTACTCAGGGCCATTTATCGAGTGACCCAAATGGCTGCCAGTTTTGAGTGGAGTCCAGAACAGGAGAAGGCCCTGCAACAGGTCCAGGCTGTTGTGCAAGCAGCTTTGCCACTTGGGCCATATGACTCAGCAGATCCAGTGGTGTTTGAGGTGTCAGTGACAGATGCAGATGCTATTTGGAACCTTTGGAGCTTTTGGCTGGCCTTCACAGCAGAGGCCTCTAGGATATTGGAGCAAGTTCCTGCCATCTTCTGCAGATAACTACTCTCCTTTTGAGAGAGAGCTTTTGGCCTGTTACTGGATTTCCGTAGAAACTAAATGTTTGACTATGGGTCATCAATTCACCATGCAACCTGAACTGTCTATCATGAACTGGGTGCTTTCTGACCCATCAAGCCATAAAATGGGGAATGCACAGCAGCATTCTATCCATAAAATGGAAGTGGTATATATGTGATTAGGCTCAAGCAGGTCCTGAGGGCACAAGTAAGTTACTTGAGGAAGTGGCTCAAGTGCCCATGGTCCCCACTCCTGCTGCCCTGCCTTCTCTCCCCTAGCCTGCACTAATGGCTTCATGGGGAGTTCCCTATGATCAGTTGACAGAGGAAGAGAAGACAAGGGCCTACCCCAAAGTGGACAGCTGCAGCACTACAGCCCATTTCTAGGACATCCCTGAAGGACAGTGCTGAAGGAAAATATTCCCAGTGGGCAGAACTTTGAGCAGCGCACCTGGTTGTGCACTTTGCATGGAAGGAGAAATGGCCAGATGTGTGAATATATACTGATTCATGGGCTGTAGCCAGTCATTTGGCTTGATGGTGGGGGATTTAGAAGAAGCATGATTGGAAAAATGGTAACAAAGAAATTTGGGGAAGAGGTATGCGGATGGACATATCTGAGTGGTCAAAAACTGTGAACACATTTGTGTCCCATGTGAGTGCTCACCAAAGGGTGACCTCAGCAGAGGAGGATTTTAATAATCAAGTGGATAGGATGACCCGTTCTGTGAACAAAAACTTAGCCTCTTTCCCCAGCCACCCCTGTCATTGCCCAATGGGTCCATGAACAAATGGCCATGGTGGCAGGGATGGAGGTTATGCATAGGTTCAGCAACATGGAATTCCACTCACCAAGGCCGACCTGGGTATGGCCACTGCTGAGTGCCCAATTTGCCAGCAACAAAGACCAACACTGAAGTGGTTGGTTTGTTCCTCAATAACGCACCATTCCTTGGGTAGATCAGCCAGCTACCTGGTGGCTACCTGATTATATCAGCCAGCTACCTGATTATATTGGACCTCTTCCATCATGGAAAGGGCAGAGGTTTGTCCTCACCCAAATAGACACTCACTGTGGATATGGATTTGCCTATACTACACTCAATGCTTCTGCCAAGACTACTATCCGTGGACTCACGAAATGCATTATACATCTTCATGCTATTTCATACAGCATTGCTTCTTACCAAGGCAGTCATACTTTACAGCCAAAGGAGTGTGGCAGTGGGCTCATGCTCATGGAATTATCGGTCGTACCATGTTCCCTATCCTCCTGAAGCAGCTGGATTGATAGAACGGTGGAATGGCCTTTTGAAGTCACAATTACAAATCCAACTAGGTAACAATACTTTGCAGGGCTGGGGCAAAATTCTCCAGAAGTTTGTGTATGTTCTGAATCAGCATCCAATATATAGTACTGTTTCTTCCAGAGCCAGGATTCATGGGTCCAGTAATCAAGGGGTAGAAGTGGAAGTGGCACCATTCACCATCACCCCTAGTGACCCACTAGCAAAATTTTTGCTTCCTGTTTCTGTGACATTACATCCTGCTGGTATAGAGGTCTTAGTTCCAGAGGGAGAAATGCTGACACCAGGAGACACAACTATGATTTCATTAAACTGGAAGTTATGATTGCCACCTAGTCACTTTGGGCTCCTACTACCTCTAAGTCAACAGGCTAAGAAGAGAATTACAGTGTTGGCTGGGGGACTGACCCAGACTATCAAAATGAAATCAGTCTACTACCCCACAATAGATGTAAGAAAGAGTATGTGTGGAATACAGGAGATCCCTTAGGGCATCTCTTAATATTACCATGCCCTCTGATTAAGGTCAATGGAAAACTACAACAACCCAATCAAGGCAGCACTACAAATGGCCCAGACCCTTCAGGAATGAAGGTTTGGGTCACTCCACCAGGTGAAAAACCATGATCTGCAGAGGGGCTTGCTGAAGGCAAAGGGAGTACAGAATGAGTAGTAGAAGGTAGTCATCAATACCAGCTACGACCACGTGACCAGTTGCAGAAACGAGGATGGTAATTGTCCTGAGTATTTCCTCCTTATTTTGTTAAGAACATGTTTGTGAATGTATACACTTGAGCTAAGAAAATATCTACATTTTATTTCCTTTCCTTTTTCTTTATCATGTGACATAAGATTTATTGACCCCATATCAACATTTAAGTTTTGTTGACTCTATGTAATAGCATTTAGGTTAAAGATTAGTGTGCTTCTGGTTGTATGAAGGATAGCTGGATTATGTCAGGCATAATTATGACCTTATTATTGTCTTATTTGAAGATTATATCTATAATTTCAGGAGATGTATATGGGTTCAAGTTGACAAGGGATGGACTTGTGATGGTTAATATTAGGTGTCAACTTGATTGGATTGAAGGATGCAAAGTATTGTTCCTGAGTGTGTCTGTGAGCGTGTTGACAAAGGAGACTAACATTTGAGTCAGTGGACTGGGAGAGGCAGACTCACTCTCAATCTGGTTGGGCCCAATCTAATGAGCTTCCAGTACAGCCAGAATAAAAATAGGCAGAACGTGGAAGGCCTAGGCTGTCTGAATGGTCTGGGCTCTATCTTTCTCCTGTACTGGATGCTTCCTTCTCTCGAACATCAGACTCTAGGTTCTTCAGGTATTGCAGGATCTGGCCAGCAGCCCGCAATGCAACAGGGCTCTCTCTTTGTTCCCAGGCAGGTCGGCAGGTTAAGAAATAATAGACACACACAAGATAGTGAAAGCTGGGTCCAGGGGGGTCACTGCCTTCTGGTCCCACAGTGCCAACAATGCACTGGACATAACAGCATTTATTATTAAGTTTAGTGAGGGTGGGAGTAGGTTAGTGAGGGATTTAGGGTCATTTGATTATGAAGTGAGATGGTCACATGGGGATGAAGTAATTCTTTAACATAACATTTGCATGTAGAAGTACATTTGTATGTAGAAGTACAGTATACAGAGATAAGAATTTACAATATAGTGTGTGCGTCACCTTAAACAGAACCTTAAAACAGAAACACAATCTTTCCATAACCTATGATTAGCAAGATATTAATCAGCAGTAACAATTGCAACAAAAGCTGGTTACAAACAATCCATGGAAACAGGACGTGAAGCTAGACAACTGGCTAGACCAGAAATTCTCAGAAGGGAGTATGCCTTAACCCTAAAGAGGCCTAGAAGAGCAATGGCAAGATGAGGGCCTTTATAGCCCTATCTTATCCATACGGACAGGCGCCCACCCATGCGTCCGTTTATAGGCTCTCCTCAAGGGTTGCATTCCATTCCCAGAGCTATGAACATCTGCTTTTCTGGGATGGGAATCTTGGTGATGTGAAACCTCCCTGACTGCACGTGCATTCATAGGCTCTCTGCAGTGGGAAGCACATCACGTGCTGTTGGCTCATTCTGGCAGCCCAACCTGGCATTGTTTTTACACAATCCTGCATGCAATTTTGTATTTACAATAATCAGGAGCATTTCATCTTTTATTCCATAGCAATAGTTTCAGGGGGTCTCCCTACATTCAGGTTTTGGACCCTTGGACTTATACCAGCGCTTTGTCAGGGGTTCTCAGGCCTTTGGCCACAGACTGAGGGCTGCACTATCAGCTTCTCTACTTTTGAGATTTTGGGACTTGGAGTGGCTTCCTGGCTCCTCAGCTTGCAGACAGCCTATTGTGACACTTCGCCTTGT
Organism: Pongo abelii; assembly: GCF_028885655.2. NCBI lineage: Eukaryota > Metazoa > Chordata > Mammalia > Primates > Hominidae > Pongo > Pongo abelii. Next base: position 53,591,434 of record NC_071985.2, on the reverse strand, counting down.
GATGGTGTGAGTCACTTTTCCTAATAAACTCCCCTTCATATATTCACCTATCCTATTAGTTCTGTCCCATTAGAGAACCCTGACTAATATGCAGGTCTAACACCCAGAGTCTACATACCTTTCATCTACTAGTGCTCAAGACGACCTATCCGTGTCAGTGTCACAAGCTCTATAAGCAAATCTGTACTGCAGACACATTAAGTAATTTGAACAAGGATCACGGGCAAGTAGTATCTTAAATTAAAGGCTATTAGGCTCTATTCTAGTATCCCACGCTGTTATCCTAAACCAATCCTAACAGTTGAGCTATTTCTATGAAGGAAAATCCAAAATACAAAGATAATTTGTTTTCCTTAAAGCTCTTTCAAAATATTTATTATAAATAGGTGGAGAAAAATTTTTTTTCTGCATCTAGTTGATTCTTTTGGGGGAAACTTTTCTCTACCTCGGATTATACTAACATCTTAATATTGCCTCTACATTTACTCCAGTGTAAAAAAGGAATTAAAATATTCATTCCACAAACTTACTGTGATAAATATTAGATATGTGTACCTATAGTTTTTGTGCAGTAAAACAATCATTGCCTGTGATAGATTCTTATTTGCCATGTTAATATTTGATTTTTAATGGTTTTTACTATCCAGGTAGAAAGTAATTGTTTATTTTGACATGAGTAATAATCACTGAGGTTTAAATATTGTATTTTTCTAAGGGGTGAATGTTGGAGAACCACACTAATTTATCAGGATTAAATTCATGATGTTTTACTGCTGCAGAGTTTTAAAAGTGCTGTCTTTTGGCCATACTGAACCCCAAATATCAAAAGTTCTTATCTAAATTATTTAGAGCTGTAAAGAAATTTCAGATCAATACTTAGTATTATCGAATATTTCTAAAAGAAAAGAATAGACCATCTGAACTAAATTTTTCATCTGAGATGTTCTCATGGATAGTTAAATATTCATTTTTGACCTTCTTAAAGATATCTTTACCTCTCACAGTTAATACTGGTTAATACAGAATAATAGGAAAAGATGCAAGATATCTCATTTATAGAATTTGCAGCATGATTCCAGTTTTCTAAAATGAAAATTATAATTCTCTAGTCTATTAAAATCACAGGAATAGATCGTGGAAACACTTAACATTACTGAACTTACATTCAAAAGGTTAACTTTGTATTTTTTCTTCTTTATATATAATAACTATTTTAGTCAATAATATTATTTGAAAAAATACATATTCTGATAAAGTGACTTCAGGTCGTAGTATTAACTGGCCTAATAGCATTCTGAACTTGTCAGTGAGTAGTCATGTACTACATTAAATCAAGTGAAATTACATTTCCAAGTATCCATTCACCACTGCTAAACTAATAGCCCATTATTTCAATTCTGTTCATTAGTGAACAGAATTTTGTTCCTACTATTTTGAGTAGACCTCCTGTGGTTAAGGAGTATACATAAGCATCAATCATATCCTCTATCAAGTAGCCTAATGATGCTGAGGAGGTAGTATCATTATGGTGCTAAATTGTCTTTTTTCTGATGGGATGAATATTCTCTTCTAATAATTATGTAAGAGATAGGTCATGAAAATAAGAAAGTGATATACAGAAAGTGTTATTTTAATTTTCCTTTAGCAAGAATGAACTGTCTTTTTTATCTCATTTTCCTTAATTCCTATCAGGGTATATCATGGCCGATGTTATTAAGTTCATAGTTCAATTTAGAAATGAGAAACGTGCTTTCAAGGTACTTTAAAGAATTATTCTTTTCTTACACTAAGTCTCATTTGTAAAACTTAAGTGGATCATATCTAATATCAAAAAAATATTTTTACTTGGTTTATACATGTGAAAATGATTTCAGAACTGCAAAGCCCTATGTAAATGGGCAGGCACTCAATGACAGTTTTAAATTTTACCTCACAATTAATTAAGGCCTATTAAAAAAACACCAAAATAATAATAACAAATCAAGATATTTATTAGAATCTCTCTATTTAATAGAGAGACTTCAGAAGAATAATATCAAAAAGAAAATGAATAGTTCATGTTAGTATTTCTGGGGGATAATTATAATTGGAATTTAAGAATAGTTTATCTTCCTTTTAAAGGAATCAAAACGATTCTGTTTTAAAATCCAATTAATTATGGAAGAATAGTGAGTCATTCTTGATGCTTTCCCATTCCTTGTATTTTATATCAAATAAACAATTACTTACCAACTCTCATTAATCTTACCTCCTTCACATGTTTTAAATCATTCAGAGAGTCCTCTTGATCAAAACAATAACAATCCAATTATCACTATCATCTCTAATCTTTATTCATGCATCATTCTCCTGGTGACATTTCTATCTTCATACATGCTCTCTCTTCCATATAGTCCCCCATTTCCAAAGTTATCTTCTAAAACGCAAAACTCATCTTGTCCTGGATTAAGAAGTTTCTGCTCAGCCGGGCGCGGTGGCTCAAGCCTGTAATCCCAGCACTTTGGGAGGCCGAGGCAGGCGGATCACAAGATCAGGAGATTGAGACCATCCTGGCTAACACGGTGAAACCCCGTCTCTACTAAAAATACACAAAATTAGCCGGGCATGGTGGCGGGCGCCTGTAGTCCCAGCTGCTCGGGAGGCTGAGGCAGGAGAATGGCGTGAACCTGGGAGGCGGAGCTTGCAGTGAGCTGAGATCGCGCCACTGCACTCCAATCCTGGGCGACAGAGACAGACTCCGTGTCAAAAAAAAAAAAAAAAGTTTCTGCTCCTACAGCAACCTTTGCTTACCATTGTGATACTACTTCTCAAACAATAGTCATAGATTTATTGTCTAGCTTACCACTGTAATTTTCTCAAAGGCAAAGCCAACATTATATTTTTCTGTGCATCTCCAGAGTGTGTTGCTATACTAGGAGCATATTCATGGTTGGATAAATCAATTTGGAATAAATTTAATGGATCATGTAATTTTACCAAGCAAAGGCTATCAGATAGGTTCCTTCTTTTTCTTTCCTGTTAATTTTATTCATTTACAGGCCGGGCATGGTGTCTCACATGTGTAATCCCAGCACTTTGGGAGGCTGAGGCAGGCAGATCACCTGAGGTCAGGGGTTCAAGACCAGCCTGGCCAAAATGGTGAAACTCTGTCTCTACTAAAAATACCAAAAAAAAAAAAAAAATTAGTCTGGAGTGGTGGCACACACCTGTAAACCCAGCTACTCAGGGGGCTGAGGCAGGAGAACTGATTGAACCCAGGAGGCAGAGGTTGCAGTGAGCCAGGACCGTGCCATTGCACTCCAGCCTGGGCAACAAGAATGAAACTCCATCTCAAAAAAAGAATTAAAAAAAATTGGATGAAGAAAAAAAGTGGCATCAGAGCATTTTATTCCGTGTGTTAAATGGAACTCTGTCAAATGCTGTTGTCTAAAGAAGAAAATATACTGTAATAATAAAGTGTTTATTGTGTGTCAAACACTCATCTTCGTGCTTAATGAACTGAGATATGAGAACCCCATTGGGTAGATATTGATACTATCATCTCCATTTTATAGAAGAAAATTAAGGTACAAAAAGTTTCAGCAATTTACTGAAGGTCACATAGAAAGGGGCAGAATTGAAAAGATGAAGTCACAAAGTATAGGTTTAGCATCCTTAGGCTTAACCATCTTATAATGTCTCAATTTCTGAGGCACCATATACACATTCAGGGAATAACAAATACATATCCTCTCTTCAGTCTCCTTACTACAAATGCTCTTTGAACTTGTGTAGTTAAATCTTTGTTAACTGGCTATCTTTCAATTTCTACTACTTCAGCCACAGCTTATTTGTGTAATAACCATTGCTAAATTTATCCTATTTAAGTCATTAAGCAAATAATAATAATGTGTAAATAGTGACTATAAACTTCTGGTTATTCTCTTTCTTATGTTTATTTTTTAAATGTATGTTGCCCAGACTTCTAAAGGAACTTCAAATACATTGTAGCCAGAGAAAGGTCATATAAAACAAACCAAACCAAGCAATGTAAAACAGGTAAACATAAACAAAATAGGTAAACATAAACCTTTATCATGTCAGTATCTTGCTACCTGTGGTAACATAGTTTAATCTGGGTGTTAATTGCCAGAAAGGAAGATATAATATATATTTTTCAAAGGTTTCTTATTCATTGTGGAGTTTGTATTTAACACTGGTGATACAATGTGGTTATTTAGTTTCACTTTCAGAAAAGAAATCTTTTTCTTAGACATTCTTAACATTGAGTACAACAGACAAGAATCTACATTTAATGCTAGTAATTATTTGTGAATAGTGACTTAAGCATTAGCTTCTTTACAAATCCATTTTCAATTACCAAGTGACAGGTATGACCCATTTGTATGGAGGTTGCTTAAAATGAATTATATTGGGATTGTAACAATAACAATATGATTATTGTATCACTCTATCACAGAGATTAGCCAATGATAAAAATTAAGGCAGGGGGCTGGTGCGGGTCTTAATTCTTTTTTTTTTTTTTTTTTGAGACTGAGTCTCGCTCTGTCACTCAGGCTGGAGTGCAGTGGCGCATTCTCAGCTCACTGCAACCTCCACCTCCCAGGTTCAAGCAATTCTCTTACCTCAGCCTCCCAAATAGCTGGGACTACAGGTGCATGCCACCATGCTCAGCTAATTTTTGTATTTTTAGTAGCGACGGGGTTTCACCATGTTGGCCAGCTCATTCCCTTGACCTCGTGATCCACCTGCCTTGGCCTCCCAAAGTGCTGAGATTACAAGGGGGTCTTAATTCTTTTTTTCATGCTGCTTAAGGATTTATCTAAGACATATTTTATTTATCTATTAAAGAAAACAGAGTAGTGAATTGTTTCACTTTTACAGTATTTCTAACATAATAATACACTTTTAAAAATAAAATATATTTTTGACCATTATATTAAAAATATAAGATATTAAACAGCTCCAAATTTCAGTTCTTAGCAAAGACCTTTGATAGCTATTTGATCTTGGCCATATCACTTTTCCTATTGTATCTATCTGGATGTGATTAAAATTAACCAATATAAGGCACATAGAGAAACATTCAATGTTTGTTTATTTCTATTGTTACAATAAGTATGTCTAGGCTGTTATTTTTTAAATATTGAATATCAAAGAGAAGATACCTTGTTCTCAAAATGTGTAACCAGCAGTAGAAATAATAAAAAAGTCAATGGTTTGATCTTCCTAAAGTTTCTCTTTCCTCTCAAAAGTTCTTCCTTGGAGAGAGAGTTTATTTATCTTCATAGTAAGTATTTCTGCATTTCAGAGCATTCCTCTATCCACTAACGAAGAGCTAGCTCTTCCCTATGTTCTAAGTGATGAGTCTTTTATTCCCAGGTAACTGAACAATTTAGCCCATTTGAACACTTTGGTTGTTTTTATAACTTGGCTATTGCAAATAAAGTGGTTACAAGGGGAGAGGAGGTGGGGGAAATGGAGAGAGGTTGGTCAAAGAATACAAAGTATTAGGTAGGAAAAATAAGTTCTAGAGATCTAATGCACTGCTTGATAACTAAAGTTAATAATACCATATTGTATACTGGAAATTTGCTAAGGGAGTAGATTTCAGATGTTCTCACCACACACACACAAACACACACACACAGGCACAAACACAAGTAGTTATGTTGGAAGATGCATATGTTAATTAGCTTGACTGTAGTAAATATTTTACTATGTAGACAAAAACATCATGTTGTATGCCTTAAATATACACAATTTTCATTCCACATAAATAATTGAATAAACATAAATACTGCTTAGTTTCTGCAGCCCATAAAATGGCAAAATCCAACAAGGGATTAAAGAACCCAGGTGAGATTTTCTCAGACACATATGTGAAACGATGTTCTCATTGGAAGGCTCATCCTTCTTCTCTGGGATATTGTTCTTACATTTGGAGGGTGCTAGACACACGTAGATAGGGCAATTAAGGTTGGGAGTTAGTCTATAAACCTTATAATATGTACTGCTTTGAATGAGGCAGGCACCCGACAATGCACCCTCTTGAACCAGAATGCAGTATGAAGTTGGTAATTCTTTCAAAGGTTTTGTGAACTCCATTGCTTTGTTTCTGCACAGAGATTCCATAGCTAACAGTGAACAGATCAAGCATAAGTAATAGTAGCAAAGTATAATAATCCATTTCTTTAAAAAAAAATAAAGCAACGGAGACAAAGATAATTAACTAACTTGACTAAGGCCACTTTGTCAGATAGAACTATGACACAACTCTTTTAAATAACATCATAGGTAAGAAAACCTAGGCTGGAATTTTAAAAACTACTCTTAACTACTTAAATTAAGTTTTATATATGAACCCTTATGACATACACAATTTTGGACTTCTGGATTTTTTTTCTTCATTCTCTACTTATTTTTTACACTGAAAGGTTAAAATTTTCTGGCATAGCTCTAACACATAACGGATTAAAAAAACCTTAATTAGTTCTTCTCTTCAGATTTCAGGTCAAAATGACATACTGACTACACATAAAAAAGGGGCAAAACATTTTAAACATTGGTAAAGAGGGGCAAAACATTTTAAATGTTGATATTTATGTGTAGATCTAGTACAATTATCATTGAAGGCAGACGTCCCAATGCAGATGATAACGAAGGAATGGACTGACTATACGATCCTGACTACTACAGGATAAAACATCCATTTCCACCCTACTTATCACATTAGGTATTCTTGTAAGTTCTCAGTGCTTTATCAGCATGTATGGTGTCCAAATTCAGGCCATAAGTATTAGTAATAATTATAGATCCATAGAACTTAAAGATCAGAAATTTTAAGCAGTAATATTAATTATCCAAGACTATGACCACATATATAATTCATTTACTCTGTACAACTAGAAACTAAACTACCATGTGGCCCAGAGGAATATTTGAAATCTTCCCTGTACTGTTTACTCCTTGTTATCCAAGCAGGATTGGTTCCAAAGCTCCCCATGGATAACAAAATCAACAAATGCTCAAGTTCCTTATACAAAATGGTGTAGTATTTGCATATAACCCACATACATCTTCCCATATACTTAAAATCATCTCTAGATTATTTATAATACCTAATACATATAAATGCTATGTAATTGGTTGTTACACTCAATTGTTTGGAAAATAATGACAAAATAGTCTGTACATGTTCAGTACTGATGAAATTATCCATTTTTCCCCCAAATGTTTTCATTGTTGGTTATATCCATGAATGTGAAACCCATGGATATCAACTGTATATTAAATGGCGACTTCCTGAAAAAGCCTTCTCATTCTCTTCTAAAACAGAGTAATAGAAATTTTTAAAAATTGTTAACTCAAAAAATATTTTGGACAATTAATAGACTATCTATTTAGCTAGGTAAGTTTTGAAGCTTTGTCACAAAAGAGAAAATTTGGACTATGAAAGAAATCAAAAGAGATTTACAATATTGATGCTCAGTAAATGAATGTTGACATAATGAATAAAGGAGGTTTTGCCAGAATAATAATTTAAGGTATTATCCAACATGTCATTTAAATCAAAACTTATTTTTAAAGTATAATTTTAAAAATATTTGCTAGCATAAAAAAAATCAATGATGAAGGCAAGATGAAAAATACAGTAGTTAGGCTTTATTTTTGGGATTTACATCAAAAAACAAAAATTATGATTGCCTCTTATTTGTATCTAGTGTATTGGTTTTCTAGAGCTGCTGTAACAAAGTACCACAAATTGGGTTAGCATAAAACAATCAAAATTTTATTCTCTCTGGAGGTTCAAAGTCTGAAATCAAAATGTCACGAAGGCCATACTCCTTCTGAAGGCTCTAAGAAAAATTTATTTCTTGCCTGTGTCCTAGCTTCTGATGGTTAACAGCAATCCTTGACTTGTAGTTACATCACTCTAATCTCTGCCTCTGTTATCACGTGGCCTATTTCTCTCTGTTTGTACCTGTATTTCTGTGTCCAAATTTCCCTCTTATTATTATATATCAGTCATTGGATTTGGGGCCCTCTCTGATCCAGTATGCTTTCATATGAAGTAATTACATCTGCAAAGACCCTATTTCCAAATAAGATCACATTCACAGGTCCTGAGTGGACATGAATTTGCAGGAACACCACTCTATTCAGTATATGAAGTCTCTGTTGTAAATATACAATGGTTTTCAACTTGACTCTGTAACCAAAGTTCTCTTTCGGAGTGTGTTGGTGGTAGTGGTGTTTCTTTACATATAAACTAGATATATTTTAAAGCTGTTGAAGTTCCTTGTCCGTTTCTTATGTTTAAGTGCTTTCCTCTCCTAATTCAAGTAGTGTATTAATCACAAGTTGATTGAGGACATATAGTTAATTTTCAATTTACTGGTTATAAAATGATTGTGTACAGTGTTCCTAGTGTCTTCATGGAGACACTTAGACAATAACTAGCTTCCTCCTTTTCTTATAAGTACACAATCTTTTTCAAACTGCAGTTTCATTTTCCCCAAAAAGGGGTTTGTAATACTGCAGCATTTTCAGATGATTTAAGGAATTTTTTTTCTTTTACATTGACCCATCTCTAAAATAAGGGTGCTTTTCAGAATGCTAGAAAGCCATGCATCCCACTTCCGTCCTATATTTTCTTTGGCCAATAATGTGTGGACAATTGGAAATAACTCTTTTTTTTCCCCCAAACATTTGAAGCTATCATCTCTTATTATTACTATTGCTTCTTTTCTCATTCTATTTCCAGAGAAAGAGAGCTGAAATGCAGTAACATTCCAGCCTCAAAACTACTTATATTGATTTTGGTACACCAATAGAAGTAACACTTAGAAAACCTCGTATTCTTATCTCTGGCATTTTTAATAAAATATTCAGCAAAAATACATTAAATTCTTCGGAAAATGTAAAGGTTTTTAAAAGCAAAAATAATCTTAAACTAAAATTCTTATTTCATTACTACCTTATGAGAATAAAATACATTTATTTTAGGTATTTTTTATATGCCTAGTAGTTATTTTAATTAAAAAATAGTCTTAGGTTAAATATAAAAACAAACAGAAGGGAAACATGTATATGTGTATGGTTAAATATATATGTATATGCACTTTGTATATATATTTAACACTTTGTGTAGTTAAATATATATGTATATGAACTTTGTGTATATATACATATGTATGCACATACCTACTTATGATTATATTATTATAACATATAATTCAGACCTGTGTATATATATATGTTTGTAACATATATAATACAGATATATGCATATTATGTAGTTAGTATAGCCATTGAAAGAAAAAATATTAATTACAGTGAATGTTTGATATTTGATAAGATGCTGTACATCATCTTAGTGGGAAGAAGAGGGTGGTAAAATATCTAAGTAGAGTCCTGTGATTTTTTCCACTTCCTCTGTAATGTCCCAAGACCTCTGGTTCCTTGAATGCCCTAGTGGTATCTAATCATAGAATTTGCAGTTGATGAGCGCAGATCATTTGCTTGAGCTCCGGCAATGCTCAACTGGCATTATAGTTTGAGCTTTGGCTATAATCCCTATTAGGTCTTGATGCGTATAGGCCTACCTCCTCTCCATTTGTAGTGACCCAATCAGTGACATTCATCAATCTCACCTATAACTCACTAGTGTATCACTCTTTAAGTCATGAATGAACTTCTGCATGTATACCAGACCATAAAGCTTTCTTGGTGTTTAAAGTCAACACCTCCCTCTGCCAAACAGTGATGTGTCGAATGGTATAGTTTGATCAGGTCAAACCCATCAGGCCTTCTTCTTACAGAGTTTAAGTGGGAAACATCTGTTTTAGTTTCCCCCATATCTCCTTCATACCTGTGTGTTTCTAAAGCCATATCCCAGGCTTAGCCATGAAAGAGAAATAAGAAAAAGCAGGAACCCTAACACTGGTCTACAAGCCTTTTTCAGAAACGCTTGGGGCCTGATGTGTTTCCGAATTCAGAATTTGGGGGATTTAGAAAGGTAATTATGTATATACATTATATATTTAATTATACCTTCAATGGGATTTGAGTAATACTCCCAATGAAATGCATTAATATTTCTATGTGTGTATACCTGCACACACGCACACTCACTCACAAGTGTAAATCACAGAGATAAGATACAGCCTGTCATCAGTACAAGTCAGTTTCTGCACATTATTCCTATACTAGAAAAGAAGATGGATAACCTGATGAGGCCCTGATATGCTAAGAATATCAAAAATACCTCTGCCGTCTGGGAGAAAACAAGTTTACAAATTATCTTTCCTTTCTCACACCCCAACTTTCAAAGACAGTCAGTCCTCCATAATAACCATGGGTTCCACAACCACAGATTCAACAAACTGCAGATTAAAAATATCTGAAAGAAAAACAGCACAGATAACAATACAACAACAAAATATAATACAAATTTTTAAAATTTCATAGGGTTTAACACCGATTTACATATCCTTTACATGGTATTAGATATTATACATAATCTATAGACGATTTAAGGATATGGCAGGATATGCGTAGGTTAGATGCAAGTACTACATCACCATTTGATAGAAGGGATTTGAACATCCATGGGTTTTGGTATTCCAGGGTGTCCTGGAGCCAATCCCCCACAGATTTGAAGGGATGACTATATTTCCTTACTCAAAAAGGCCAAAACCTTTTCTCTCCTGCCTTGGGGCCATAAGTATCCTGGCTCAATCTTAGATGGGGAAGGCTGCAAATAAACATTATTTAAAAGATAAACATGTCAAGTGAAAATTAAATATGATAGTGAATATAAATTACTTTGAAAAATAAAACTGATTATATATAATACATGTTTTTGTTTTACTTATTTCCAACTAACAATTTAAAAATTAATACAGGAAAAAGTATTACTGGATGCTAAAGCATGCTCTTGGTTTAGTAAACCGGATATTCAAGTACCAAGGTATCATTTCACAGACTACTTACCAATTGCAGAAGGGAAAATAAAAGCCCCTTTACAATGGATAAATCTGGGGCATACTATCTTAAAAACTGTTAATCAAAGTTAGTACTACTATGCCTGTAATCCCAGTACTTTGGGAGGCCAAGGCAGGTGGATCACTTGAGGTCAGGAGTTTGAGACTGGCCTGGCCAACATGGTGAAACCCTGTCTACTAAAAATACAAAAATTAGCCAAATGTGGTGGCACACACCTATAGTCCCAGCTACTTGGGAGGCTGAGGCAGGAGCCAAGACAGCGCCACTGCATTCCAGCCTGGGTGACAGAGTGAGACTCTGTGTCAAAAAAAAAAAAAAGTAGTACTAATAATGAAACAAATTGATGTTGCATTGAGGATATATCATCTGCATAGCATTCTTGAGGAAAAAGTAATTCTAATTGTGAGGAAACATTCAGACACTTTCAAATTAATAATCACTCTAGAAAACAACTATCAAGGACTCTAAATAATAATTAAAAAAAAAGACTCCCTCCCCAGAAAAGCTGTAGAGAATCTAAGGGAGGCTAAAGAAACTTGATCATTAAATGTGTGACTTTTGGCTCTGGAATTAAAAAGTGTAAAAAAAGTATTTGTCCAATGAGACAAATGTTGAAAATATGGACTCTAGGTTAGATTATATAATAATGGCAAAATTATATTTCTTGAATCTGATAAGGGGGGTATATTAGTAATGCAGAAGAAAATGCCCATATACTTAGGAGATGTATGATGAAGTAACTAGGTTGAAGTTACTTCCAAATGGTTATAAAAAGAAAAAAAAGGTGCCTGTGTATGAAGATAAAACGGAGAGAGAGTAAGGAGGAGGAGGAGAACTTAAAGATATAAAACAAATATAGCAAAATATTAACAGTTTGTAAATCTAGTTGAAAAAAAGAACTATATGGGTATATCTTATACTATTCCTTTAAGCAGAGAAAACGTTTCAACATGAGTATAATTGTAAACATTTAATGTTTATTTGTGGTTTGCTGAAAGGATTTTTGTAACAAACACAGTTAGGAAACATGAGCTGTAATGATGCTCCTAATTACTACGGTAACTTTGCTGCCTAAATTTTTTCTCAGTTTCTACATTGGTAAATGAATCTCCACAGTCTCTTTATCTCTAAAATTCTATGAACATGAAATATCTAATTCAAACGATTTATACAATTACTTGGGGGAAGAGTCAACTAAGGGAAACAAAATGTTTACTGTGGCGTAGATACGATCTTAAAATCAACTGAACACAGTTTAGAAAAGAGTGTAGAAAAAAGCCATTGGAATAGGATGTGTCACGTCAACCATACTTCTGCCTTTGTCCAGGGTTTTCCTACTGTATTTCAGTTTACTCCCCTTTTATCAATAATTCCAATTCAAAAATAATCTAAACAATGAGTGGCAATTTTTATAAAATATTTTTTAATGTAGAATTGCTCTCAACACAAAAATGAAATACCAATCATCAGTGTAATATTTATTTACAAGAGCAAATTTAGACAATTTGATAAATCGGTGTAAAGCATTCAGGTAATCAACAAAGAATTTTGACGTTCATAAAAAAACACTACGCTCAACAGACCTTCATGACATTATATAATAGATTGATTTTTAATGTAGTATAGAGATTAGTCTCAGTGAATAGAGATTACTGACTACAATTAGTTTTGGTGACTTAGAAAAATATTATCTGTGATGACTGATGATACTCCAGCCATGTATGTGAGAGCCAATAATTAAATTAAATTACACACATGGCATGAAGGAATTTTATGCCATTTTATTTGTGCATTGTAAGATTGTCCTTATCTAAGAATTATTTAGTAATGTTTCAGCCAATCCAATTTTATTTTAATAGATTTATATAAAAGTTTTATTAGTTACTAATTAATTGGAAAAATTTAAATCTGCTGTGTTATGCTGCTTTATGTGTACATTTTCGATAGACAATTTTAGAACAATTGTTAGTGGGTGCAGCGCACCAGCATGGCACATGTATACATATGTAACTAACCTGCACATTGCACACATGTACCCTAAAACCTAAAGTATAATAATAGTAATAATAATAATAATAATAATAAATAAATAAAACAATTGTTCTATTCTATTTAAATTCTATTGCAAACAATCTTGTGTTTTTTGTTTTTTGTTTTTTTTCTGACCTGTGTTATGGCTGTGTTAATTGAATACTAACTGGATCCGTTCAATTAACTTCTTTAGTCATGCTATAGAAACCTTTGCCTAATATAGAAAATCATATAATTTATTATCACAATCTAATATACATTCAAGTTTCTGAAATAATGAGCCCCACATGCTACTTTTCTAATTTATATGCAATCAAGTTGCATAACCTCCCTTCATATACTTTATAAAGAATCTACGCACAGGATAGAATGATTGAATGGTGAGAAATATTCTAAAATATAGACATTATCCTGTCTTTTGTTTTCCATATACCTTTTCCTATGCTTTCCTTTCAACCCTACAAAATGGTATCACACAAATTTGGCATGGCACAAATAGCTCATACCAACCGGACCCCAACAAAAGTTTCCATCTAATCCCAACATATATGGGACATTCATGTCATACCAGACCATCAGTCTCAAATATTTTATTCATTTTCATGTTCTAATGCCTTTCTTTGTGCTGAGTTTTATAGTCATATCAGAGTCATAAGGGTTCTTGTTCACTATGTTTTCAAAGAAAATGGTAAGAATGTACCTTTCTGCTCCTTTTGAAGAGTGATGTGGATATATGTCTTACTTCCATGAGTCAATCATGAGCATAAGTATGTCACTTCTGAGAGGAAGTCATAAGAGCTGATAAATGATTTACTGTATTCTCTTCTCCTGCCATGATGATCACAGAAGCATGTATTGAGATGAGTCTTCATCAGCCAGCCGAGGGTTCTGAGTGTCACAATGTGCAGAGCTCCTGTGTCAGGCTATTGGCATGAAATACAATTCAACTCACTTTGCTCAAATAAATATAATTTAATGAAGGTACTACATAGAGAGGTGGGACTCAGACTAAGGGAAGTTACAATAAATATTTAGGCCTCTAGAGACAAGGCCTATATTAGTTCATTTGTGCTGCTATAACAAAATACCACAGACTGGGTAATTTCTAAACACTAAAAATTTAGTTCTTGTGGTTACAGAGGCTGGGAAGTCTAAGATCAAGGTGCTTGTAGGATTGGTGTCTGGTGGGGGCTGCTTTTTGATTTTAAATTGACACCTTGTTGCTGTGTCCTTTGTAAAGGAGGAACACTCTGTCCTCACATGGCAAATGGGACAGAAGCCAAGAGGCTGCTCCTTAGCTCCCTTCAACCTAGAACTCTTTTATAAAGGTGCTAATTTTATTCATGAGGGGAGAGCCCTCATGACTTAATTACCTCCTAAAGGCCATACCTCTTAATATTGTTGCATTGGAGATTAAGTTTCAGCATTAATTTTGGAGGGAGCACCATTATTAAAACTGTAGCAAGTGCTGAGTAGATAAAAGAAGGAAATAGCATGATAGTAGCTCAGTTGTTGCTAAAATTATGGAAAAGGATCCATTCAGCCTAGGTCTGGGGGACATAGCCACTGGCAGAGACAAGACACCAAAGCTGGAAAGATGTTTTGAGAAAATGTCTAAGACTCCTTCATCCCACAATCTGTTCTCCTTTATATGCTTTCTATTTTCTACATCCAACCAGAAGCCATCCAGCAAGGAATCTCAGGAGATACTTTTTTTAGTTTTGAGTTTCCTGAAGCATTAAGCCTTTAACATTTGTGGGTTATGTCACATTACAATATAACCTTTTATGACTGATAATAAAATTACTACAAGGAATGGGATGCTACTGTAACCAAAACCCAAGATATGTAGCAATGCCTTAATAATTGGCAGGAGATGAGAAAATGCCATCAGAGACTGGAGAGATAACAATCTGCATAACACAGTGGCAAAATATTTGGTAAAATTTTACATCTGGTAACTTTACACAGATTATATACCTAACAAATTTGTAGCTTTAGGGAAAATTGGTGGGAAAAACAATATTGGTTGTGCCTTGTTTTCTATTAGCTATTAGTTGTGTCCTCTAAGGTGACACAAAAGAGGTGAGTTTAGAAATGAATTACCCAATGTGCAAGCAGGAATGAAAAGGAAGAGAGAAAGAGTTCACCAATTCAGTCTTATAGCACTGAAAGAAGCAACTCTCTAAATTCCTATTACTGTAAAAGTACATTGAGAAAAGCTTTGTGTGGCAAAGGATGATTGAACATCAGCCTTGCATCAAATAACAAATCAAGAGTATGACCATCACAGCCATGGTTAAAACCTTTGAGGGGAGTGTCAAAATCGACATATATCTAAAATTAAGTCCTTTGTTTAGAGAAAATTCTTCAAGGAGGGAATGTGAATGCAACTCTCCCAACTAAGCTACTGATTATTATTTCAGCTTTGTTACTGTAAAATCACCTAGCCTATCCTCAGTTGTGAACCTGAAATATTCTCTCTGCTTTGTTCTGTTATTTGCTTAGGAATCTCGTAAACACCTGGGGTAAATGTGATAACATGTGTCCTTCAGTATTTGCTCCAATCTCCATTTAGTGTACTTTTCTTCTCTGCAGAGACTAGAAAGAAAAAGGCTACATTTCCAAGATCCCCTTACAGCTAGGGTTCTAAATCCTATTTAGGTTCTGCCAATCAGATACAACACTGTGAGACTTGTATTTATAACTGAGATAAGTGGGGGAAAAAGAAACAGCACAAACCCATCAATTTTGCTGAGATGGATCTATCACATAAAATTCTTCTGGAAGCAGTCAGGTTTTTGTTTTGTTTTGATATATATATATATATATGGGTTGCAGCTAAGTGGAGTGATCATGAAACCAGTATTTGGGACAGTGGCTTACTGACTTTCTACTTTCCTGAATAGTGTTCCCTTTGCAGGCCCTTTGAACACATTCATTCAGAAATTGTTTTTGGAGATCCAGCCTACCTACACCTTTCCAGTGACTCTACAAGCATGCAATTACCTTTACTAAATGCCATTCAACTTAAAATACATATGATGATTTCTGTTCAGCAACTAAACCCTAACAGATAAATTACCTTTCAAGACCCTCACTAGGTATCAGAATTACATTCTTCTTTGTAACTTTATAGAATAAGTTTTAAAATTCTTATTTCCTTACTTTTAAATAGGTGTTTCCCACTTTCCCACTTTGCTTGATTGTGAAATATTTGAGTAAAGGAACTGCTATACTAACCTATTTTTTTAATAACTTGTTCTTATCAAAGTAATAAATTTATATATTTTTAAGTGACATGGTATATGAAGTCTCATTAAGTAGTATATACCCAGGAGTTGTTTCTGAGCCTAGTTCTAAAAGATAACTAACATGCTATGCTCTTAGCAATTTTCAGTTTTTATTCAATATTATCTAATGTGTATCTATCTATTATACATAACCTACTATTTTTAAATCAGTCTTAAATATTATTTCCCTGTGTATTCAGTTAAAAACTCCTTTTTAATGCCACACACTGTTTTAGTAAATAAAGCTCATGACCTATTGAAGCAGTGTCATTATCTGGGGTAAATACCCGAGGTTAATTGTCTCACACCAAGGAAATCGAGGACACAGACACACAAGAAGTAAGTTTAAGACCAGAGGTTTAATAGGCAAGAGAAAGAAGGAAAACAGTAAGTCCTCTCTCCTACAGAGAGAGAGGGGGGCTCCCGAGTGAGTCTTCTGGTTTTGTGGTGAAATGCACAGGATTTCATAGACAAGCTTGAGGAGGTAGTGAGTGATTTACATAGGGCCCCAGAGATTGGTCAGACCAGGTGTGTCATTTGCATAGCATGCAAAGAAGTTGGCCATCACACCCTAATCTTTTATTATGCAGATAGGATCTCTACCTGGCTGGTGCCCTGTTGCTTACTTTTTTACTGCACAAGTGGCAACAAAGAAAAGGGAAGAAGGAACCTTTATGTTGAATATACCTGGTTTCCAGGTATCCCCTTTTCAATTGGCACAGCTCCCAGCATTTACCTATGCAAGCTTTTAGTTTGCTTTTCTATGCTTGCAGCTTGATTTTTCAGGCTGCTTTTTGTTAGAAAAGAAATAATTTTATTTATGTATTTATGTATGTATGTATGTATGTATGTATTTATTTATTTATTTATTTATTTATTTATTTTTGAGATGGAGTCTGCTCTGTCACCCAGGCTGGAGTGCAATGGCGCAATCTCAGCTCACTGCAATCTCTGCCTCTGGGGTTCAAGCGATTCTCCTGCCTTCCGCTCCCGAGTAGCTGGGATTACAGGTGCATGCCACCATGCCCGGCTAATTTTTTTGTGTTTTTAGTAGAGACGGGGTTTTACCATGTTGGCCAGGCTGGTCTGGAACTCTTGACCTCAGGTGATCTGCTCACCTCGGCCTCCCAAAGTGCTAGGATTACAGGCGTGAGCCACCGCACCCAGCCAAGAAATCACTCTGGGGGCTGCTTTTTATTAAAAGGTACCTTATTGAGGCCTCTTTTACCCTCACTATCTGCCTAAATAATTTATTTCTAGCTCCTGTATCACTATTACATATAAACTGATAAAATGTAGAATATCGTCAGGTAGTAATATATCAAGGTAAGGAGAAAGCCAAATCCTTTTCAATTTTCTGTCATTCCTGTCAATATTAACGAATGTATCAGATAACCCCTCAGTTCTTTAATTTGCTTTTTCTTGGAGCCCCTCTTTTCGAGTACTCTATCCTCCTTTCCATGTGGCCAGGTAGCTCCCTAGGCTTGCACTTAGCTGTTGCCTGGGAACTTATTATTATTATTATTATCTGAATTGGATTCCTTGATTCCACTCACAAGCCTGCATTTTCCTTTTGTCACTCTTTGTTTTGGTGATGCAGTCATTGTACAATATCTTCTTAAGAAAGAATGTCTGAGGGCAAATATTTGAGTCCTTGCTTTACCCTTTTGTGACATCACATGTCAGATCACCATAAGCTGTTCTTTGATAAATATTGTAAAAGCAATTGAGTAGCTTTTTTCTCACACATCCTCCAAGTGTCATTATAAGATTTTACTAGACCACAGGGCCACTCAATTTCTCCAAAGAGGAATCTACTCATTTCCTATCATAAGAAGTTTATAGGCTTATATGCTTGACTCTAATATTTCAGAAGTAGGAAAAGGGAAGGGAAGTTGAATTCAGTATGCCAGTTTCTCCAACTCCACTCATTTCTGCCCCAACTTCATTTTTGCTTTTCATTGTACTTGATTGGCTTATTTCTTTTTTATGTTCTGTTTGAAGGTTAGCTAGATTGCAACCTTCTCTGTTCTGCTCAGTTAGTTCAGTTTTACCACTTGTTTTTCATCTTCTGAACATTTATTGAAGTCACTGTATATATTATTATTTCCTTTCTTGTTTTTTCTTCCTTGTGTGTTTATGATTATTTTATTCCTTCACTGAGATTTACTAAGAAGTTTACTGAGATTTATTTGGTGGAAGAGTATGAAACATACAGCTATGTTTAACTAGAAGCCCTAATCTTATTTACGTTTATGTTCTCAATGATCCAAGCTAACACATAATAATAATTAAATCTTGCGTTAATTTAAAAGTAAGTTTAGACATTTATAAGCAATGAATACTCAACATGTATGGCAACAGACATTAAATCATAAATATTTTAAAAGTCACAGTTTATATTATTGGTCAAAGCCCTCAGTTTCTTTGGATCCCAATCACATATATTAACAATAAAAAATTTGGAATAATTGGTTTCTAAGTTAATTTCTGACACCAAGAACAACTAATTTATTTTTTCAATTGCTTGACCTCTAAGCACATTTCAACACCATAGGCTCTTATTTTTTTCAAACAATCTCTTCCTTGATTTCTCTGACACCTCTCCATTTTCATTCTGTGTATCTGGCTATTTTCATCTACGTATTCTCCTTTGTACAATTTAGAGGGTTTTTTTCTCAGTATTCTTTACAGACGATTTAGCTTTTCTTTGCTGAGAATGTAATTCTTCCTCCTAGCTGGTTCTGGATTCCATATATTTTGCTTTGCATTCTCTTTCCTGGCAATATGATCCATATCTATTGCTTTAAATACCATCTCTAGAAAATAACCTCTGAACGTATAGCTCCAGTGAGGCCCAGATATTACCACCAACTTCTTAATTCGTATCTGCATATGGATAAATGAAAGTCAACTCAAGTTGAATAGTCCTAAACAAAGCTCATCACCCATCTTTCACTATGTTTCTCCTTCACTATTCCCATTTTAATGAATGATTTATGGTGAATACAATTATATAAGGCAGTAAGTTGTGAATTGTCCCTAATGCTTCCACTCTCTCCCCTCATACACAATTCAACATTGTGATTTTTTTAAAATTTGCTTCTAAACTATCTCTCAAATTTATTAATATTATCTACATTAATACCATTATAACTCTAAGCCAAGCATCACCATCTCTTGCCTTGGACGAATATAGAGTCCTTCTAATTGTTCTCACTAACACTTTGTTTCTGCTTTCCAGTTAATTTTCCACACTGTAAAAAGAATAACCATTTTAGAGATCACATCTGTTCAGGTTGCCCTTTAAAACTCTTCCATGGATTCCTATTTCTCTTAGGAGAAACAAAAAATATTCTTCATTTGGCATATGAGTCCTGCATGATCCTTCCCCAGCTGTTTGAGCATATTTGGCATAATCATTATAAACAGGAGTTGTCAAACCAGACTGCCTGGCATTAAATCTGAAATAGTTCAGTCATTAGCTATGTGAACTATACAAGATATTTTCTTCTCTGAGCCTCGGTTTTCAGATGGGTTATTAATATTGAGTACTTGCTTCATATAATTGTTTTAAAAATTGAATTAACTACAACATATTAACTACTTTGATTTATATGCCTTTCACACAATTTAAACATCAATTTATAATATTATTATTATTACCTTTTCATTCTCTTTTCATAATCATCTCCCTCTCCATCTCTGTATTTTAGCCATAATATTGTTTGTTTGTTTTCGTTGTTCAAGTACACATGCTCAGCCCCACCCCAGTATTTACACATACAGCAGAACTTCCTCTCGTGGAATGTGCTCCACTCTCTTACCCATACCTCCACCACAGCTGATTTAATTCCTTTTAACTCATCCTTTAGGTTTCAGCTTTCCTGAAAAGTGTCCTCTAACATTAAATCAGTTTCCACCATTCTAAGATTACATAGCACCCCGTACTTTCATTCAAGGCATATACCGGTTTATAATTAAATATTCGTAATTTAAAAAATATCTTTCTCATCAACTATACCATCTGTTCTGAAAATATAAAACATATATCTATCACATCATGTTACACTTGGTACCATTACCATTTTCTCATTTATTTATCGAAAGTGGTTAAAATGTTTCATAATTGTATCAGGAAAAGTATGTTGTCACTAGTTGGGGAAATTTACGCAAAACTTGAAAATGGGCAAAGGGATGTAACATATCCTTTCAATGTCAGTCAAGAGCATTGTTTAACATGGTAACCCAAAGATTATTACATTCTCTAGGAAAATATAGCTGCGTTAGATTTTTACCCTTTTCTATATAATTATTGTCCAGAACCTGTAAAGTGACAGCTTGCAGATTTCTTACCAGTAAAAAAGAATAAAAGAAGAAACCTGATGTTTACGATTGTAGTTGTCCTCTAAAATATTAGCCAGCATCACATTCAACTAAACATTTACAAATACTTCTTATTTTAATATGTTTAAATATCTACAGATAACAGTTACTCAAATGCTCTTTTAATTAGCTTTACTATCCCTCTGCTCTCCTCAAAAATAAAATAATGTTTATTAATTTTATACTTTCATTTTATCTTTTATGAATAATTTTTTAAAATTTATATTTGGCATAATCAATGGGTCTACTAGATTAAATCACTGTTGTACTATAATAATTGGTTCAGTGGTTGCCTGAAAACTATTGGTTCTAATGGATTATGTAATAGATTATAAATAAATAGCCTGGCTGGCACAGTTTTTTCTGGCAGTTATATTATATTTATTACATATACTGTGATATAAAAATGGATGCATTTTCATCTCAATTTAGGCTAAAGCCCCAACATAATAGAAACCAACTGTTCCCATATTTCAGATTGAGTTATGATTACACTATTCTAAGTACAGAGGAAAGAAAACTCTCTTTTTAAAAAAAAAATTAGCTTCTCAAGCAACACAAAGACAATAAAAGTATTGTTATTTAAAGATGAAGAGAAGACTTTTGGTGACAGATCTTAATATAGTGAGTCATATCCACATCCCAAAGGGAAGAGAGCAGGAGGCACTTCCCTCTTCATGTAATGTGAAACCATAGGGGCTTTTCAAAGCCCACTCGGATACTTCATATGGTTCCCCTGGAGCTTGAGAAAGTACAATATATTGTTGTCTGACTCATAGTTTTTTAAAAAAATAAGACTGGATTATTAGTTGTTATCAGGGCAAATCAAGGATAAAGGTATTTGAGTTGAATCGGCCTTTTGATAAGAACTGACATGAGTCAGTATCTTCACTCTGTTGCTTGTGAGACGAAAGGCCTCAAATGATTAGAGATATATGAATTGCGGTAGGCATTCTTTCTTAGAGTTTCACAGCTAGGTGATACGTTAGAATGAAAGCAGCTTAGACTGAATTCTACCACTCACAGAAAATTCATCTGTAAACAGGTCCCAAACAGTCATGGGACCTGTTGTGGTGGCCGTATTAAGTTAACCTTTTCATCTAGTAAGATGACAGATCTCTCGAAAACACTGTGGCACAGTGAACTGAATAAAGCCCTGGACAAAGACCCTCACTCAGGAAGATGTTAGTCTGAGAGCTCTCCAGAGTTTGTTCAAGGGCCAAATCTATGTAAGATTATTAGCTAATAAACACCTCTTGACCATTACTCATTTCAGCAAATACATATATTTCTAAATTCCCTTATACTGGTCATCAAGTCTTCCACTGTTTATTGAGAAAATGATAGTTCAAGAGCTTTTAGTTGAAATCAACCTATGACTTTAAAATTCTTTCATGGATTTCTTTTTATCTCAGTAAAAATGGGAAAAGTTACTAATTTCAAATGCTAATTCACCACCCCTGTAGTGATCATTCCTAAGTATTTCAAGTGTTAACCAAGTACTTATAAAATAAAATATTAGTGCATATTCCAAAAGTTTTACTTATGATGCTGAATTTTTTTCAATAAATTACTGACAGTATAAGACCTAAAGTTTCATAGGTTGTTCTGGCAAAAGATTGGGTAGTCTGTTTGCATAGGACAAGATACAGGCCATTGCCAAATGTGACTAGTCAGAATAGAGTTGTTCTTTGTCTCCCTTACAGAAATCATGAATGAGAGGTTCCCAGAGGTGGGGAAGTGGGCACGGAAGAACCCACACACCCTGAGAGACAGTGTCAGCTTTAAATGTCTGCCCCACAGGAGAGTCCGATGTTCCCTCACAACATCATTAATCAAGTAGGAAGGTTCATGTCACAACCCAACACCCACTGTGTATGGAAAGCTTCTCCTTTGATGGGGAAGATTATTGTGTTTCAACTTTGGATGAAGTTTATGATTTTTAAATTAATATAATGGATTGAACAAAATAATTACTGGAATGAGACTGTGTATGAAAACTGGAAGTCACTTGAGAATTTTTTATCTTAAAGTGACAATGACAGCCATGGGACCTGCCCTAGTTTTCATCCAAGGGAAGAAAAGGCAAAATGAGTCCTACAGCATGGAGTGAATGGACAATGGAGGTTAAAAATAAGATTCTTTCATATTGATCCTTATTGAGTGACATTGTTTCAGTATGATGATTTCTGTTCCAAATTTTCTCACAGATAAATAACCTGGGTGGATCAGGAATCATAGTATTCAGGCTCCACATGCTAGTATTATAAAAGAGTCTCTTCTCCTTTTCCTTTCAACATCTAAAAGCTCTTAGCTGAAATGTCCAGAATTTCCTAATGCCACAATTCAGAAAAGGGATGTGTCAAATATGTTGTAATTCCATCTTTATTACACTAATGGCTAAAGGAGTAGAGATTGCCTTAAATTACAAGCTGTCAGGCACAGAGTTTCTGGTGACAGTACACTGCCACTGAAGCATCAGCTATCTCACGCAGGGCAAAGGGCAGTGATGGTGTGATAAGTTTCCAGCGGGAAATATAAGCTGTGGTGAGACAGTGTTGCTTGAAGCTATGAGTGGTCTTAGAGGTCACATCTAGAGAACACTAGTTGTATTTATGTCCCCTGTTCCAGCTGCTACCATAAGTTCTGAAGGTAGTTTTCTTTCAGGCATAGTTTCTGAGCAAAGCTACTGCTCAGTGTTTTTTCAGTTGAAAGGATGTTGTATTATATCAGACCAAGGTCATGTGAATAACTTCTTTGATTTGCACCTCAGTTCATAAAGGGTCAATCTCACATAAGTGTCTGGGGCTCAGGTTTCTTCTTTAGCTGTCTTTACACTTCTCACTCCTGCCATGTCACCATCAGTGTTTTTACCCCCCCCCCCCAATGCCTTCATGAAGCCCTGACTTCATTCCAGAGGCATTCCAACAAATGTCGATTTAATCCCTGGCTCCATTCTGGAAGGAAGATAATAGAAAATATTTTATAAACCTCCATCTAAATAACTGTTTCTTTCGGATTATTCAGAGTGAAGCATCTTTCAAACAAACTTTTTTTTTATCATTTGCATTCTTTCATAGCATAATTGAGTTACTATGATAAGGGAGATGCTCTTCCACAAGAGTAAAAAGGGAAAGATAAAGGAAGTGAGAGAAGCTGAAGACACAACTCTACCTCCTTCTACCTCATATGTTTTACGACACTTCATCTGCAATTTTCCAAATTTCAGATTTTAAATAATGTATCAACCGATTGGCTAAATCATTCCACCCTTCAATGTGCCTGCCACCAGCTACCTGTTACATACAGGTTTTCTATGGGCTACCATTCTTCTCTAATAACTTTTAAAATGACCATTCTCAGTGCTTTTGAATTAGAAGGGTGTATTCCAGAAAAACTCTATTGGAGAAAGGTTTGTAAATTGGGCAGGAATTTGAATAATGTTATAATTTTATACATTATTAATTACCATTTCTACTTGCAGCAGCTTCAAACTTAAGACTATTTAGCATCATTATGCTCAATTATCATGTATATTTCTCTAGGAAATAACTGAATGTGCCAATAGATTTAGGGAAAAATCTTTTCAAGAATAAATGATTGACAAATATTAACTTCATGTGTGGTCCTTGATAAATTAATATTAGTTTGTATCATCTTCATCATACCTTTGTCTGTATATGTAGAACTATCTGCAGTGACCCAATTTCACCATAAGAGTTGCCACTAGACTTAAAAATAGGAATGCACGGTAATGAGGAGGAACAGTTGATTGGCTATGCTGCTTAAGTATACACACTACTTCCCCAAAGGAAAATAATTGCATGCTAAAAGTTTCATGTCAGAACTAAACAATGTCATCACTGATAAAATTCCCTCTGTAAGTACACAACCCCTACTCTACAAACTAATTAAATATCATTGTACTCTCTTATTTTATTATCTGTTATGAATCCAAAACCTTATAATCAGTGAGAGAGTTGCATTTTTGGTTAGGTGAAACAAATTATAATTAGAGCTAAATAGATGGCATACTGTTATACTCAGAATAAATGTCACGATAAATGAACTATAAATGCACATGTTTCTTTTGAGATCAATTCAAGAATGCAGTGGAAAATGTAATTAGACAAAATTCAGTATAGTATCCAAACGGTACATCCCAAATTAAAATTAATATAGAGCATTGCTTTACTTCAGAACAAAGTGTTGGACAACTTGTCCTGGAGGATACTGCATGTCAGTGAAATCAAAAACAAAGAACTGAATACAAATGGAACGAGCTTTTCTATGATTTGTGTATGCAAGTATATGTGTGGTGAGAAATTAGTGAAAAGGAGGATCCGTTACCTCCCTACTTTTCTTTCTAAAAAGAATATCTTCATGAAATTCTGAAGATTTTGCACTTAGGAAATACATTGATAAAATGCAATAATAAAATGCTCCATTATAGGAACTGTAATTTTTAGAAAATTGCCCAGCAGGAAAATAATGAACAGGCAAATACTTGCAAAAAAATATAGAGAGACAATCTTGAGGATTAGTAATCATGTGATTTTTTCCATGAAGACTCTGAGTTTCTGAAATGAAAAAGTCTGTATTTTTCATAGAATAAAACAAGTAAGTACTTATATTAAAACTTGAGGGAAAATCACTTTTTCTTATAACAGAGTAAATTGCAATCAATACTCTGCTTGCCTAGTAGTAGAGATATTTTTATCAATTTATCTGCAATTACCAAAGAAATATCATGCTGAGGTAATTACATGCTGTTCCTACTTTTTGAAAAGTAGCCTTCTGTCAAATAGTGCCTGGATATAGCTATTGGTCCTACACAAATTCAAAGGGAATCTGGAGAAACTTACTGAGAGAAATGTATTATGCTTTACAATTTCATTTCAAAGTTATATAGAGTTAAGGACCTAACTGCTAGTTATAAAACAGTTATGTGCATCTATTGCTCTGACTTTTACTGTTTTTGCAATATCTCTGTGCAGAGGGCTATATTTAAAAGATACATTTTTTTTTTACTTTTATTGTCTAAGATCTTTACACTTTTCTTTGTTAATTATAAGCCTTGTCCTTTAGGTCCATATGTTTTCATAGTTTATCAGCATGCACAGAAGAAGATATTATTATGGGTAACATTTATTGGGCATTTACCATATGCCAGGCACTATTTGAAGGTTTTACATGAATTAGATCATTTGATCTGCACAACAAATCATGAAGATAGATACTTTGTCATCACTACAGTTTTACAAATGAGAAGGAATAAGATACAGAGATGTTTAAATTCATCCTATTGGTTGCAGAACAGGTGAGAAGCAGAGCCAGGCTTTAAAGTCAGCAATTAGGTCCAATGTTTGATTGTAACACCATATTTCCTGTGTTATAAAATACCCAGCCAAATAAAAGAAGGATGTTTCTCTGAAGCAGTCATCCCTTCAGGCAAATTCACTAGAAGCTTACAAATGTTAATAATATTTAACATAAATAAGTAAAAATTATGACAAAGCAAGAAGGTTTTAAGCAGCTTAGAAGGACAAATAAAAGGGCAGGTATAAATAAGTAGTTTCTGTACATTTACAATGTACTAAGACAATGCCAAAACCTCATTAATTGAGTGCATATAAGGTATTGCTTTAAAACATAATACATCAAGAACTTAATATGTTAAGGTTTATTATTCCTTTGATATGCCGACTAAGGGGCGACTAAATAAGGATGACTTTATCACAGGCAAACCATTGTTTGTGTAACAACAAAATTATCTGTTTTCATACTATGGCATATAATCATTTTTAAGCAAAAATGTCCTATGTTTAATATTATGTTTGAAAAATTATATTTGCACAAGCTTTAATATGATAGTATTTGGAAATATTGTAGCTCCAGGTGTGAGAGCACCTCTCAGTGGTGGGAAGTTGTTGCTATTCTAAAGACAGAAAACTGGCATGTTCTAGTAATAACTGAATTTTTGGTGAGCTAACAATATTTTTGTGGATTTTCTGAGCTGTTTGTTTTCTACTGACTCCTCAGTTTTCCCTACTTTTTTTCTTCTATTAGTTATTGCTAGCAAGAAAAGATAAGCAATATTCAGAGTTTTATGCTACTCTTGACTTTCAAAAAAGAAGGCATAATTTAATTCTGGGTCTTTAGGAAAATTAAAGTTAAATGAGTAACATCACATTTATTTCTTCTATATGTTTAAGAATTAATGTATTACTATTCCCTTCCAGGACACAATGGAAATATTTTATTATGAGTTCAACCAAAGAAGCAGAACCAGTGATCATTTATATCTATCGATCCATCTTCCCTCCCCAGCTATCTGTCTTGTATACTTCACAAGCCCATCACAGGACACAAAGCAGCAGTCTTACCTAAACAAATGCATAAGGCCAACTCCCTAGGGGTTTGTGTTTGATGCTGGAGCTTGGAGTTCACAAGATAGGCAGCTGGGGAGAGAAGATGGATATAAAGTAGAGCAAGAGCAATCAGGAACCCATAAAGGCAAGCTAGAGGCTCCAAGAACAGACTGTAACCTATGTCAGTTCTTGTTGCCTCTGACTTTGTTTGTATGATTATATTGCAGACGTTAAGACCCATTGTCATGGAGTTAAGCATCCACACAAATGCAAGAGTTAAGGAAGCTGAAAGAGGATCCAGTGGAAGGTGGGACAAATGCAGACTGCCAGTGCCTCACATCAATGAGGTGAGCCAGCAGTGACAACATTTGTGAGCTGCAAAGTGGTGGCTGCTCACATCCTCCCTCCAGATCTCCCATAAGGTACTCTGTCATACTCCACCCTAACCAGAAAAGTACAGAAAATAAAATTCTGAAAAACTTAAGAAAAAGTAGTTAAGCCCAGCCGAGTTCACCCATTGTCAACTTGGCATGCATATACATCTTCATAAACCATATTAATCTACAGATACTGAAAACAGCAAAGTCATGCTTCCATGTAACATGTTACAGCTGTTTCAGATACAGCTGAAAACACATTAATCTTTTAAAAGAAAGAATATAAAGTCCCTTTTTTGTCTTTGGGTAATATTCATTCTTCTATTCATGCTCCATTATTGATATGGTGTACCTTAAATATTGAGATATAAAGTTAAGCACTATTAACACATCTTATTTTACATGATTAGGGAACGAGGGAAGAAAGAAAATAAAATAAACATTATGTATGTGATATCACACACACAAAAGAGTCATATTTATATAGAGATAAGAAATACTCATAATTAAATTAGTCCATATATCCGCAACTGGTCTCATCGTTATAGCTGGTATGTTTAAATAGCTTCTTCCATGACCATTTTTATATCTTTTGCCCCCAGCAAGAACTTCAGTTTGTTGTAGTTTCTTGCCTGATGAAGTTACCTAAATCATTATTCCTGAAGGATCTGGGTGATTATCAGTCCATCCTGAATTGAGCTGTGCTAGTTTTCCACTGATTTCAATCACAAGAAGTGAGAATACTAATAAGCACTCTGGAAGATCTCCTGCATTTCAGGTATATATATCTTTTTATTTTTTAGTAGAAACCCAATTTTACCTTGATAGCTAGAAGAATCACTCCAACTAGTACAGAAACCCCATTTGTTGCCTGTTAATTGAAGACCCTAATTTGGCTGGGTCAAGTCTCGATGTCTAGTTCAATGCAATCATTATTGCATTATCACTTGATAGAAGCATTACTTCCTTTTGAAATTAAGATCTCTAAACTCACAGGGCCTAAAATAATGGCAATGAGCGGCAAAAGTTTGCTAGTATATCACCTGAAGAAATAGTGATAGCACATTCTGATTTTTTTTTCCCACCTTTTGATTCCTTGACCCATACATTTGGACTGTAAGAGATACAGCACCACACATGTATGCTGACCATGTGGAATATCCTGGGGATATTACTTCAGCCCTGAAAAGTATTGCCATGTGGCTGACATCATAAATGAGTCTTCAAAAAGCCATTCCACCACACTATTATCCATACTATGAAGAAAATCATGGCAAGATTAATTAATTTCATGAGCAAGGGCCCTTTGCCACATTTTATTTGCTGTAAAATAAATTCCTTGGCCAACAGTGACGGTGTGAGGAATAATATGATCCTGAATAAGGTATTCTGTAGCACACAGATGGTATTGTTGGCAGATTTGGAACTCAGCAGTTTCTGTGACCAGTAAATATTGATGAGTAGAAGTCCACACTGCAGATCTGATGTAAATCTTCATCCCTGTCATCATGGCCACATTCTTCATAAGTCTATGGGTCAACGAAAGGAGTGACTAGGGAAAGAGGCTAACATCTATAGTACATGTAATCCTACACACCTGATTATTAAAACCCTCTTCTGTGGAGGTTACCCTTTGATAATCTTTCACTTGAGGTACTAACATTTCCACATCATGTATGGCGAGGTATCTCCACATGCTTCCTGTAATCACAAATTTAATCTTATTCCAAGTTCTTAACCATCTTACCAAACAACAGGCCACATCCTATGACTCAATATAAACCTATACCTCTAACTATTTCTTCTTCCAGGCAAAAAGTGAATGGTCAGGTGCACTTTTCAAGTTATGCCCACTGGGAAGATTTACCTTCACCACCGTCTTTCAGGGATATTTCAAAGACAGGCTGTAGAGCAGCAGCTGTCCTCTTTTGAGAAATACTTGAATATTTTGCAGCTTCACCAATAAATCACAGACCCAAATTTTGTCTTCGTCATTTAGTTATAGGGAATTTTCCATGAGATTATAGTTGTGTGCTGGGAGAGATAAGTTAACAAAGTGGAAGTAAGGACCATGGGCACTTGGGCCATTCCTCCATCAACTCAACTTTCTTGTGCCTTCAGGGTCTATTCAAGCCCCATCTTATCTGTACCACTTCCATTGGATAATGGACTGCTGTTGTGCATGACCAGTTTTATGGCTTGGTAGGTCAGAAAACACCCACTTCATGATGAGGAGTTTAGATCACATAATAACTTGGTGTTCCATGGTCAAGCTTTCAATCTCAACTAAAGCCCCAAGGCAAGCCAAAAAAAGCTGTTTCTCAAAAGGAAAATAGGTATCCACACTGTTTTGCTCCAAAAGCCTAATGGTATGCATAATGATTTTCCTATACTGGCCTGCTGAAGGCCCAAATCAGCACTCCTATCTGCCACCAACACTTTAAGCACCATCAGATATGGTGGGTCATAATGTCTCACAGTCACAGCAGATTGGCCTGGACCTGTTGCAGAACCTTCTCTTATTCTGAGCCCATCCATAACTATAGATTTTAGGGGGTAATTTGGTAAATAGGTTGCAGTAGCACACCAAAATAGGAATTTCTATTAATGTCTATAGTCTTCTGTGGCCGTTGAAATAATTTCCTGGAAACATAACAAATTGAATATTATATAGGTGTAATATGATTCCTAAATAATAAAAATTCAATCATATTTGGAGATACTTATAAAGATACTTGGTCAGGGAATTTAAAAATTGTCTATCTACCACTCTTTAAAGATTTTATTGTTTTCAAATTAAAAACAAAATGTATTTCAATCAACACTTCCATTTGTGGTCCACGTGTTGATGAGTATCTGTGAATCCATTTATGTGGTAATTTCTTCAGTAAAAAATTCTGAAAAACTATTGATGTATTAAGTTTGTAAATTTCAGTAAATTCAGTTCATACTGATCTCTAGGGAAGGAATATTAAGATAGAACATCAAAAAGCTGTAAATGAGAATCCACGAAATGTGTTAGTATATTGATAAATACAAATAATGGGGAAAACTGAATGCAATGTTCATTATTTAATTTATAGAAGAAAAGGCCAAAAGAAACTGACTATGCTGTTGAAGAGGATGCAGAAATTTTGTCTTCAGTGAATCAAAAAGAAAGATTAAAAAAGGAAAAAAAGAGAAGAAAAAAGAAAAAAAGTGAGAGAGACAGAGATGTAGATTCTCAGCACTGAAAATATAATACATAGAATCAAAAAACCCAGAAGACAGATATGTATTTGGATTTCCTTCAGTTTTATTTTTGTATTCATGTTTATAACCCATAAATAATAAATATTTATGGTAATATTTAAGAATAGGCTCTAACTTGAGCTTGTAGTAAACAGATGATTTCTAATAGAGCAAAATAAAATATGCTCTGCTCTATTTCTTGCTTGTCTTTATCTGTTTCTAACTTGGATAATTCATTCGGCTTCCCTCTATGCTAAATGTACACAAATTAAACTGAAGGTTTATTCAACATGCTGATTACTCAAGTTAACACCTTGTTAAGATACAGTAAACTGACTAATTTATTTGCTCTATTTAAGACTAATACCTTATTTTACAGCAGGTTTTATTCTGTGTGTTCCGAAGAGGTGCTGATACAAACCTCTGAGCTACTAATGAAACTGTTAAGAACCCCTCCTCCTTTTGTTAAAGTGCCAATTCCCATTTCTCCCTGCTGTGACTTTTACTGCTCTTTACATGGAAACTACATAGTGTCTTATCCTTCAGGAAACCATCCTCAGTAATTCACGTTGGTGAGCGGGGCTCCTGGTAGGAGTACAGATGATTAACTGCAAGCTCTCCTGCTGTTCTCAGTCAGCAACCAGCTCTATAACTGGCTCAACAGATGTTTCCCTTTTAGAGATTTAAGAACTATAATTGGGTGGAAAAATAGCGAGTTTCACTTAACTCAATTTGCTGCTTGCATTCATTTGTTAGAAAACTCATAATTTAAAATCCACATGAATATATTGGCTTGACTAAATGGACTATGAGGTATATAATTCTTCCTACGTGTCAACAAAATATATTGCACAATGGTTGGTACCCATGAAAGGCAGTTTATCTGAAATTCAAGAAATTCTATTTTTGAACTCATATCAGAATAACTTGATAACAACGGTCTTGATCTAGTCCAAAGTTCTCTCATGTCAGGTGACTTGTATATCTAGATTACTGCTATATCGCTACTTTCTAGCCTAGAATATTAAACATCCAATAATATTTTAAATAAAATATTCTACTAAACTTTTAACATTTACTTGGCTATATGATGTGATATACAAGATAATAATTTAATAAAAAGTATGAAAAATCGAATTGCATAATTGTTTTATGTATATAATACCTTTATTACACGCTAACATAAATAACTTCTTTTAATTTGCATTTTTCAGGAGGGTATAACGTATTGAAATGAAGCAAACCTAGAGAAAAGTTAGTGTTTCACATCATAAAAGGAAAAATAATAAATTTTAAGGTTACACACCTGTATAATTAGCACTCACATCAAAAAAAAAAAAAAAAAAACAGAATGTTAGCAGCTTCCCAGATGCTCCTACTATTTTCTTCTAGTACTTACTAAATCAAGGGTAACCACTATCCCATCTTCTAACAGCATTGGTTAGTTTTACCTGTTTTGAACATAAATATTTTCCATAAACAGAAATACAAATATGCACTCACTTGTGTCTGGGTTTATTCTTTGACGAATGTGTTTGAGATTCACCTATGTTGTTGCACGTGACATGTAGTTTCTCATTCTCGATATTGTAAAGTAAATGCATTTTTCATTTCTGCTATTGCCGGGCATTTGGATTATTTCCAGGCTGAGGCTATTTTTGTTAGTGCTCTTATGAACATTTGTGTGTGTGTGTGTATTTGTGTTGGTATATACACAGAAGTGAAATGAATGGATCATCATATATGTGATTAAGTTTTAGAAGCTGCTGATAGTTCCAAAATGGTCGCATCAATTTCCACTCCCAGGAAAGTATGAGTTAGTTATTCCATAGCCTCTCATATGCATGTAAAAGATACTTGTTTTTGATTTGTTTACTTCAGCTAGATTGGTAGGTATGTAGTGCTGTCACACTGTGAGTTTAAGTTCCACTTCCCCAATGATTAGTTGAGCTAAGCACATTTTCTTTTGTTTAATAGTGGATATCCTCCTTTGTGAAATGTCTGTTAGCCTTTTATCCATTTTCCTTTTCAGTGGTCTGCCTTTTTTTGTTCCCTCTTTTATTTTTAGTTGACACACAATAATCATACATATTTAAGAAATTCAGAGCAATATTTCTATATGTGTATACAATGTGTAATAATCAAATCAGAGTAATGAGCATATTCATCAACACAAACATATATTACTTTGTTTTGTGTTGGGAGCATACAAATTCCTCTCTTCCAGCTTTTTGGAAAT
Organism: Pongo abelii; assembly: GCF_028885655.2. Classification (NCBI taxonomy): domain Eukaryota; kingdom Metazoa; phylum Chordata; class Mammalia; order Primates; family Hominidae; genus Pongo; species Pongo abelii. The sequence continues at coordinate 53,558,496 of NC_071985.2, read as the reverse complement.
ACACAATAAATTATTGTGAACTATATTCACACTATAGAGCTATAGAGGTCTAGAACTCGTTCCTCCTATCTAGCTATAATTTTGTATCAATTAACCAATTTCTCTCTAGCCTCCCCTCTCTACTACCCTCTCATGCCCCCAATAACCACAGTTCTACTCTCTACTTCTATGAGTACAACTTTTTTAGTTTTCACATATGAATTAGCAGATAAAGTGTTTTTCTTTCTATGCCTGACTTATCTCATTTAACATCATGTCCTCTAGGCTGATTCATGTTGCCACAAAGGACAAAATTTACTTCTTTCTTATGGCTGAATAGCATTCCATTGTGTATATACAACACATTTTCTGTATCCATTCATCTGTGGATGGAAATGTAGGTTCATTCTATATCTTGGCTATTGTGAATAGTATTGCCATAAACATAAGAATGTACATATATCTTCTGTGTACTTATTTCCTTACCTTTGAATAAATATCCAGTAGGGGAATTGCTGGATTGCTATTTCTACTTTTAGTTTTTGAGAAACCTACATACTGTTTTCCATAATGGCTATACTAATTTACATTCCCACCAACGGTGTGTAAGAGTTTCTTTTTCTCTGTATCCTCACTAGCATTTGGGGGATTTCTTGTTGTTTTTGTTGGTTTTTTTGTTTTGTTTTGTCTTTTTGGTGATAGCTGTGCTAGCTAAGGTAAGGTGATATTTTATTTGCATTTCTCTGAAGATTAGTGATGTTGAAATTTTAAAATTTACTTGGTCATTTGTATGGTTTTTTTGAGAAATGTCTACTCACAGCATTTGCCCATTTTTAAATTAGATTATTTGCTTTTGGCTACTGAGTTGTTTGAGTTCCTTGTCTTTCTAGAATAGTAGTATTTTGTCCAATGTATAGTTTGCAAATATTTTCTCCCATTCAACAGATTGTCTCTTCACTCTATTGATTGTTTTCTTTACTGTGAAAAAATTTGTTTAGTTTGACATAGTCTCATATATCTGTTTTTGCTTTTGTTATCTGTGCATTTGAAGTCTTACCCATAAAATCTTTGCCTAGACCAATGTCTTGAAGTATGTTTTTCATGTTTTCTTTTAGTAGTCTGACAGTTTTGTTTCTTACATTTAAGTTTTTAATCAATTTTAAGCTTTTTTTTCATATGGTGAGAGATGGGGGTGTAGATTCATTCTTCTGCATATGGATATCCAGTTTTTCCAGCAACATTTATTGAAGTCAGTGTCTTTTTTCAATGCATGATTTTGGTGCCACTGCAAAAATTAGTTGGTTGTAAATATGGGTATTTATTTCTGAGTTCTCTACTCTGTTCCATTGGTCGATGTGTCTGTTTCAATATAATGCCAAAACTTTTTGGTCACTTTAGATTTGTATTATAATTTGAAATCATGTAGTATGATACTTCTGGTTGTTTTTTTGTTTGTTTGTTTGTTTCATTCAGTATTGCTTTAGATATTCAAAGTCTTTTAAAATTTCACACAAATTTTAGAATTCTTTTTCTATTTGTGAATAATGTTATTGGTATTTTGGTAAGGATTACATTGAAGATCACTTTGGGTTTTATGGTCATTTTAACATCATTACTTCTTCAAATTCATAAGCATGAGATGACTTTCCATTTTTTGTGTGTCCTCTTCAATTTTTTCACAAGTTTTTTAGAACAGCAGTCCCCTTTTTGGCACGAGAGAACAGTTTTTTTATTTTTTATTTTATTTTTTTTTTTTTTGAGATGGAGTCTCACTGTCTTGCCCAGGCTGGAATGCAGCCCTTGCCTCTCTGGTTCAAGCGATTCTCCTGCTTCTGCCTTCTGAGCAGCTGGGTTTACAGGCGCCCACCACCATGCTCAACTAATTTTTTTTTTTTTTTTTGTATTTTTAGTAGAGGTGGGGTTTCACAATGTTGGCTAGGCTGGTTTTGAGCTCCTGACCTCAAGTGATCCACCTGCCTCAGCCTCCCAAGAGATTAGTTTTGTTAAAGGCAATTTTTCCATGGATGGGTGGAGGATGATTTTGGGATGATTCAAGTGCATTACATTTATTGTGCACTTTATTTCTATTATTATTACATTTTGATATATAATGAAATAATTATACAACTCATCATACTGAAGAATCAATGGGAGCCTCAAGCTTGTTTTCCTGCGAGTAGATGGTCCCATCTGGGAGTGATGGAAGATGGTGACAGGTCATAAAGCATTAGATTCTCATAAGGAGCATGCAACCTAGACCCCTTGCATGCACAGTTCACAATTGGTTTCACACTCCAATGAGAATCTTTTTTTTTTAATTTTTTAAATTATACTTTAAGTTCTAGGGTACATGTGTACAACATGCAGGTTTGTTACATATGTATACATATGCCATGTTGGTGTGCTGCACCCATTAACTCATCATTTACATTAGGTATATCTCCTAATGCTATCCTTCCTCCCTCCCTCCACCCCACAACAGGCCCCAGTATGTGATATTTCCCTTCCTGTGTCCAAGTCTTCTCATTGTTCAATTCCCACCTGTGAGTGAGAACATGTGGTGTTTGGTTTTTTGTCCTTGCGATAGTTTGCTGAGAATGATGGTTTCCAGCTTCATCCATGTCCCTACAAAGGACATGAACTCATCATTTTTTGTGGCTGCATAGTATTCCATGGTGTATATGTGCAGAATCTAATGCCACTTCTGATCTGACGGGAGGCAGAACTTAGGCCTCTTTTCCAGTTTGAATGGTTCTGTTTCTTTCACTTGCCTGATTGCTCTGGCTAGGGCTTCTAGTACTGTGTTAAATAAAAGTGGGCATCATAGAATGAATTAGGAAGAAGCCCCTTCTCTTCAATTGTTTGGAATAGTTTGGAAAAAATTGATGTTCTTTAAAAGTTTGTAGAATTCAAGCAGTAAATCCTTTCTGTCCTGGGCTTTTCATTTTGGGAGACTTTTTATTACTGATTTAATCTTATTATTTGTTATTTCTCTGTTAGAGTTTTCTACTTCTTCCTAGTTCAATCTTGGTAGGTTATATGTGTTCAGAAATTTATTCATTTCTTATTGGTTTTTCAATTTGATGGTGCATCATTGTTTATAATAGTCTCTAATGACCTTTTGTATGTCTGTGATATCAGTTGTAATGTCTTCTTTTTCATTTCTAGTTTTATTTTTTGGAGGGTCATCTCTCTTTTACCTTAGTAAGTCTAGCTATGGTTTCTTAACTTTGTCTTTTCAAAAAACAACTTTTAATTTCATTTTTAAAATATTTTGTTTCTCTATTTCATTTTGTTCTGCTGTGATCTTTATTATTTTCCCTGCAACTAAGTTTGGGTTTGGTTTGTTCTTGCTTTTGTAGTGCCTTGAGGTGCATTCTTAGGCTGTTTATTTGAAATATTTCTACTTTTTTGATCTAGGCATTTATTCCTATAAATTTCCCTCTTAGTGCTGCTGTTGCTGTATCCCATAGAATTTGGTATAGTTTTAAAATTGATTTTTATTTGTTTCAAAATATTTTATAACTTTAAAAATTTCTTCATAGACACGTTGGTAGTTCAAGACCATGATGTTTTATTTCCACATAGTTTTACAGTTTTCAAAGTTTTTCTTGCTATTGGTTTTCAGGTTTATTCCATTGTAGTCTGAGAAAATATTTTACATAATTTCAAGTTTTAAAAATTTGTCAAGGCTTGTTTTGTGGCCCAACATACAGTCTATCCTGGAGAATGTTGCATGTGCTGATGAGAAAAATGTGTATTCTGAAGCTTTTGGATGAAATGTTCTCTAAAGGTCAGTTGGGTCCATTTGGTCTACAGTGCAGCCTAAGTCTAATTTTTAAAAATTTTCTGTCTAGATGATATGTCCACTGCTGAAAGTGAGGTGTTGAAGTCCCCAACTATTATTGTTTTGGGGTCTCTTTCCCTTTAGCTCTAATATTTGCTTTATATATTTGGGTGCTCCAGTATTGAGTGCACATGTATTTACAATTGCTATATCCCCTTGCTGAATGTATTCCTTCATCGTTATAAAATGACTACCTTTGTTTATTTTTAAGCCTTTTGACTTAAAGCCTATTTTATCTGATATAAAGATAGCTACTTCTGCATGCTTTTTGTTTCCACATGCGTGGAATATAACTTTCCATTCCTTCACTTTCAGTCTATGTGTGTCTCTACAGGTAAATGAGTCATTTGTAGCTAGCATACAGTGAGTCAAGTTGTCTTATCCATTCACCACTCTATATCTTTTAAGTGGGTATTTGAACTACTTCCAGGTGTAGGATGTCCTTACACATATCTCACAGGGCTGGTCCAGTGGTGATGAATTCCCTGTTTTTGCCTGCCTGGGAGATATTTTATTTTGTCTTTATTTTGTCTTTATTTTGGAAGAATAGCTTTGCTCAAAATAGTATTCTTGGCTGAAATATTTTTTCCCTCTTTCAGCACTTCAACTATATTATCCATTTCCTGGACTATAAGATTTATGTTCAGAAATCTGCTGTTTCTTTTATTTGTGATTTGACACTTTTGCTATTTTTAGAATTTTCTCCTTGTCTTTGACTTTTGACAGTTTAACTATTTGCCTCAGAGATGATCTTTTGGATTAAATTTATTTGGGACTCTCTGAGCCTTCTATATCTAAATGTCTATATCTCTCCCAAGGCTTGAGAATGTTTCAGCTATTTTATTATTAAAGATGTTGTCTATGCTTTACCCATCTGCTTCTAGGAATCCCAATATGCAAATATTTGTTCACTTGGTGGTGTCACGTTAGTCACATAGGCTTCTTCATTCTAATTTTTATTTTTCTTTTTTTCTAATTTATTTTAAAATATATATCTTCTAGTTCATAAATTATTTGTTTCTGTTTGATCTAGTTTATTGCTGAAGCTTTCAATTGTATTTTTATTTTATTGATTTAATTCCTCATTTCCAAGATTTCTGTTTGGTTCTTTTTTATGATATCTCGCTCACTTTTGAAATTCTCATTCAATCATGAATTGTTTTCTTGATTTCTTTGTATTATCTACCCTATGCTCCCCATTAGCTTGCTGAGTTTTCTTAAGATTATTATTTTTAATTCAGTTCTAGAAATTTTATAGATTTTCTTTACTGGGGATCTGTTCATGGGAAATTAACATGTTCCTTTGGAGGTATTATTTCTGTATTTTTCATTTTTTGTACCAATATTGATATCTATGCATCTGTTGTAACAGTCACTTCTGGCAATTTGGAAGAATGTAGATTTTTCCAAAATGTAGATTTTCCTGTAGATTTATCTGTGGTGTCTGCTACACAGGATAATTTGATTTTGGTTCTGGGTGAGCACAGTAGTGTAGTCTTTACATTATTTATTTGGCTATAATCAACATCAACAGTATCTGTGAGTTCCTCAGTAGCTTAATTTATAGTTGCGTGTGCAGGCACGCAAAAAACAATATTATTTTGCATTTTACTACAATAAAATCAGTATAAAGGAATATATAAAGGGATATATAAGTTGACATATTTTAATATATGTAAAAAGATATAAATTTGAACCAATATAGTATATTAATTGATCAGAATACTGTATAATTATATTTGTGGTCTAGTTGATCATTTTTACAATAGGACTCAATAAAACCTTTTTTTGGATATTTATTTTGCTAGGCAATTATTATTCAAAACTATTCATTGTGGTTTACGTATTTTTAGTATGAAGAGGAAGACTATAATTATAATTAAAATTTTGTTTTAGAACATGATAAGTAATCCTGTAGAGCTTCTTTATAGTCTTGGAGTTGGGACTTGAATCCATACAACATCCAAAGTGTAAATAATTTAACAATTTAATTTTAGGGTTTTACTATATGTAGTTGTTATGCTACTGAACAATTACTCTATAATATTTCTGGAATAATTTACACAAAACAACCTTTAAAAGGCTCATCAAACATGAGAATCAACTATAAATCCAGGAAATAACTCTTAATTTTAATTTACTTCACTACTATATATGTGGCACATAATTTTCTTCTTTAATAAACACCTTGTCACATAAATGAGGCAGTTTGTGGGGCATTCTAACAAGTTCAGAACACATGGGAAAGTTATTTTCTATCTCTTAATAAAGTTGTAAATTATATTTTCTTGGGAAGATTAAAGTCATATTGTAACAATTAAAATAATCATAAATATTAATGTATATTCAAATCATGTAGTTTTTCAAATTTAGCAGATAAGAGAAGGCATTCCTAAAATGCTTAATCATAAATGTAGTGTAAAAACATTGTTTATAGCAAAACATTAGCAAGTAGTCCACCAACAAAATACTAAGAAAAATATTTATTTCAATTTAAACAATATTCACATCTCAGAAACATAATCTGCATCATATTTCTGATTCTCCATAAATTATAGTCATAATTTTGTCATTCTATTTTACGTATAATATGTGAATTCCTCAATATAATTTCATAAGCCTCAAAAACACTCTCAATTCTCAGTTATGGACAAGTTCTCTTCTATTCAGACTTTTCTTTCTCTCAATCTTTCTTTTATTTCACACATTTCTTAGAGTGTCTTGAATTATCTAAATACATTAACCATTTTTCCATGCATCCTCAATGTCATCAAAGAATTTTGGTTATTTATTGGAAGCCAAACATTCTTAATTTTCTCTCTTATTGATAAGGAGTGTCTCTTTGGGGTGAATTATATCTCCTTTTCTCCTTTCTCACCCCGACACCACTCTATATGGCTAAAAAACAAAATAAAGTCCTAAAGAAAAACAAAAGCCACAATATAACAGCATAAAAGCTGATCAATTCATGTATAAAAAAATTTAGATAATGGAAACCTAATTTCTGAAAGTATGAATAATTTCCCTTAATGTAAAAAGGATCCTATAATAATATCCCAGAAAATAAAAAAAGGTTAATAGTCTTTGCTTGAACAATTCTTGCAGTGGGGAAACTTTACTTTATTAAGGAGTTCATTTTCTTGCTGGATGGCTTTGAAATTAGAAAGTTGCACCTGATATTTATTCATTTTTTTATACAGATTATGAGCAAAGTAGAAAAATAATGTAGCTGACCTCATCTGGACTCTGAACAGTGGCTGTTTTCCTGCATTTGTATACTTTGTTTTCCAGATGATGAGATAGAAAATAGCTTTGTAGGATTAATCATTCAAAATGTTCTCGTATAAAAATATCTACAGTGATTTTTTTCTTTGAAATTTTACAAAGATGATAAAAACGCTCTCTTGATAACTGAATTCATTTTCTGAAATGAGACTCTAAATGCACAATGAATTTTAAATCTCCATCTCTTCCTCATCAAGAAGTGATGAAACTCTTAGCTCCTGTGCCTGAAATGACCATCCTGGCCTGGTCTGGTCTGGGTCATACATAGTGCCCTACATAGTTTGTCAAATTCCATGTAGTCTATAAATACATTTGCCTCTTTTTAACCAAGTATGCTAACTTACTCCTTCTCCCCTTACTTAAAGTATAATATTTTATATTAAATATTTTGCATTTAAGGAAAAATCTTGTCTTCCTACAGTGTACCTGTTGACTGTGATTGTGTAGGTCTGTTCATCTATGTGAGTGTTGGATGCAGTGAAACTGAAAAAGAGATGGTTAATGGCACCAGCATTAAGCCCTTTTGCAAGGCAGATCCAATCCTGCTCTGAGTGTGAACTCCAAAGTTATAACATATCCTTTCAACTTTATCACAATGCCTGTGTAATGGTCTTCAAGTATCATTAGCTGTGAAAATTTTAATATTTGAATTTGACAGAGGCGTAGAACACCACCAGAAGCTCTGCTATTCGTGTCTTGGTTGGAAGGTATTCAGGATGGTGCAAATACAGTTTTAATTTTGAAGACTTATATTTATACATACATATATATATATCTCCCTGTATAACTTCCAACCAAGATATCAACTATCATCTTTAAGTATCTGAATATATATATCAAGTAGACATATTAAACTAAGCCTGCTAATTTTAATTAACTAACAGAGGTTCAGATGCTTATCTAAAATATAATAACGGAATAAGTGTTGTTTCTTTGCTTACTTTGATGTATTCTAAGCCCTTACTATCTTTTATCTACACATAATACAAATCAATACTTTATATATAGTTTGTAATATATCCAGATTATCAAAAATAAGACATCAAAAATTAAAACTACTACAAATGTGTAATATTTCTAAAGAAATCTTTTATTCGATTTTACTTTAAAAGATTACAGTATGGTACCAGTACCAAAACAGAGATATAGATCAATGGAACAGAACACAGCCCTCAGAAATAACGCTGCATATCTACAACTATCTGATCTTTGACAAACCTGAGAAAAACAAGAAATGGGGAAAGGATTCCCTATTTCATAAATGGTGCTGGGAAAACTGGCTAGCCATATGGAGAAAGCTGAAACTGGATCCCTTCCTTACACCTTATACAAAAACTAATTCAAGATGGATTAAAGACTTAAGCGTTAGACCTAAAACCATAAAAACCCTAGAAGAAAACCTAGGCATTACCATTCAGGACATAGGCATGGGCAAGGACTTCATGTCTAAAACACCAAAAGCAATGGCAACAAAAGCCAAAATTGACAAATGGGATCTAGTTAAACTAAAGAGCTTCTGCACAGCAAAAGAAACTACCATCAGAGTGAACAGGCAACCTACAAAATGGGAGAAAATTTTCGCAACCTACTCGTGTGACAAAGGGCTAATATCCAGAATCTACAATGAACTCAAACAAATTTACAAGAGAAAAACAAACAACCCCATCAAAAAGTGGGCGAAGGACATGAACAGACACTTCTCAAAAGAAGACATTTATGCAGCCAAAAGACACATGAAAAAGTGCTCATCGTCACTGGCCGTTAGAGAAATGCGAATCAAAACTGCAATGAGATACCACCTCACACCAGTTAGAATGGCAATCATTAAAAAGTCAGGAAACAACAGGTGCTGGAGAGGATGTGGAGAAATAGGAACAGTTTTACACTGTTGGTGGGACTGTAAACTAGTTCAACCATTGTGGAAGTCAGTGTGGTGATTCCTCAGGGATCTAGAACTAGAAATACCATTTGACCCAGCCATCCCATTACTGGATATATACCCAAAGGACTATAAATCATGCTGCTATAAAGACACATGCACACGTATGTTTATTGTGGCACTATTCACAATAGCAAAGACTTGGAACCAACCCAAATGTCCAACAATGATAGACTGAATTAAGAAAATGTGGCACATATACACCATGGAATACTATGCAGCCATAAAAAAGGACGAGTTCATGTCCTTTGTAGGGACGTGGGTGAAATTGGAAATCATCATTCTCAGTAAACTATTGCAAGGACAAAAAACCAAACACTGCATGTTCTCACTCATAGATGGGAATTGAACAATGAGAACACATGGACACAGGAAGGGGAACATCACACTTTGGGGACTGTTGTGGGGTTGGGGGAGGGGGGAGGGATAGCATTAGGAGATATACCTAATACTAAATGACGAGTTAATGGATGCAGCACACCAGCATGGCACATGTATACATATGTAACTAACCTGCACATTGTGCACATGTACCCTAAAACTTAAAGTAAAATAATAATAATTAAAAAAGAAAAAAAATTGCAATATGATAAAAATATATTAAGTGAATTGATATTTGACACAAAACTAAATTGAAATGTGTAGATTTTACATTCAACAAATGGTTTAGACATTTGATTTAGAAAACACATTTTTTTTTTTTTTTTGAGACAGAGTCTTGCTCTGTCGCCCAGGCTGAAGTGTAGTGACACAATCTTGCCTCACTGCAACCTCCACCTCCAAGTTCAAGTGATTCTCCCGCCTCAGCCTTCCCAGTAGCTGAGATTACAGGCATGCGCCACCACGCATGGCTAATTCTTGTATTTTTAGTAGAGACGGGTTTTCACCATGTTGGCCAGTCTGATCTTGAACTCCTGACCTCAAGTGATCCGCCCTCCTTGGCCTCTCAAAGTGCTGGGATTACAGGCTTGAGCCACCGTGCCCAGCCAGAAAACACATTCTTACAATGGTTTCAGATGCATGAGAGCAAACCAATAATTTACTTCTTTTTCCCAGGTTATGAGTGTTATTCTTATACTATTTGTTAATTGAAAGTATTTCCAGTGATTCTGCAAGAAATGTGAAAAATAGGGACAGGAGTTTCTGAAAATAGTAAACGGAGATTCTTTATACTGGCTCTGTCTTTGAATAAATGATATATTTAAGGATTAGGAAAGTAGAAAAATTAGCATTCAGGTATCATAGTAAAATCAGAGAAGAACTTGACTAAGTGAATAATAAACATATGGAACATGTCACCAAGGAGACCAATTAAAAATGTGATAAATCAAAAGTTCTGCCATCATTTCGAGTGCAACAGAAGTAAAAGGAATAAGACAAGAGAACACAAGTAGATGCTTTCTTTATTGACAAAGTTAAGCCATTAATTCTTTTCTTCACATAAAATATTCCAATTGATATCTCTATTGGTGTAAAATGCTTAACAGCAACCTCACCTTTACATATAATTTTAAAAATTAACAGTTTTCCCATCAGAATTCTATTTTTCAATACTCATTTTTGTATCTTTATTCTCTCATTATCTTTGCCATTCATTTTGCTGACTACAAAAATTCTGAATTTTCTTAAGCTTTGAAGATATGTATCTTCTTTTTTGGTATTATTATAATAGATGAATATGTAGCCAATTCTATTTACTGAGATAATCTTTCACACGTGGAAGATACAGGTATCTTTCTTCACTTCCTATATATCTTCACCATTTTCCCAGATACTATTTAAATAACCAAAAATGCAATGTTTGTAATTAAGGCATCCTTGGCCTTCCTCTTAAAATGCAAATTTATCCAAAGACATAATGTATACATAATCAGCTGTATCCTGTAATAAGATTTATTATATTACTTGCCAACAATACTTAGCAGAGAAACTAAAACCCAGGCCAAGTTAACTTTTGATTAGACAGAGGGTGCTGATTTTGCAGAGTGCAGAGTTTTGCTCATCTCTAAAGATGTAGTCTCTGGGCAGGCAGAGAACTAGAAGGAAAGGATATAGGCATCTGGAAACAGAACTGCATGCAAGAAAGATTAGAGATATCAGAAGGGTTGTGAAGAACAATTTTTTAAAAACTGACTTCAAAATGCAAACTCTACATTTGGAGTAGTCAATGTGTTTCACTATTTTAGTTCTATATATCATTAAATGTTTATAAATTTCTGTGAAAATAAACATGTAAGTTAGCTCATCAAAATTAAGACTGTATGACTTCATTACTGATATTTTTAAAACACTTAGTAACAAACCACAAAATGGAACTGATATCTGCTCATTCACTCGACTAATAATTACTGAACATTGACTTTGCTCAGTGAACTGTGCTTGCACATAATTCGCAATACAGTAGCAAGTATGAATAATACTTCTTTGGTACTCTACAATGGATTATTACAGATACTTTGACTAGTCTGATCTTATGGTGCTAAATGTTTTGATCTCAGGTTGCAGTACTAAAAGACAAATTTATTCATAAGGTAACAATTTAAAAGAAAAGAGAAGAAATACTGCATCAGAATGTTTTAAAGAAGTTGCATTTTAAAAACTATAAATGTACTTCATTTGGAGAGGATTCGTAACACATATACTTGGAAGAATTATGTGTCTATATGTTTTCTATTTTTCTTAATCTCTGAATGAAAAAAATATGAAGTGATACATTTGAGTATTATGTTTCTTTGAAAAGGGATGATGGTTCATTGAAATGTTTTCTAAATCATTTCATAGTTTCATATAAAATGTCAGCAGTGGATAAAATCTTTGAGTTCCTGCTTAGGTAAATTATTTTATATTATGTTTAGTTTTCTATTTAACTCTATATAAAATTGAAACAGCATTCTTCTAGAAAATAATTGTAATGCTTAGACGTTATCAAAATGTACAACAGATTGCATCACACTATAAATTATATTTTAAAAATTAGTATTTTCTGTTAATGTTAGGACTAAAATACGTCACAAACACAACAATGAAAGATAACCAGTTTGCTAAATATTGGAATACAAGCTTCTTTTGGCATATTTATATATAAACAGTGCCTAAAATAGTACCAATCACTTAATAAAGGTACTTAATAAATCTTTGTTAAGTTAGTTTAGGAACTTATGTAGGCAAAGTGACTGCTTACTTGAGCAGCCAGGTTGATGCAAATCAATAGATTTCTTAGAAACACTATGTTCAGAGTTGAATGTTAAGCAAATATGTAAATCTAAGTGGAAGCAAAAGAGAGAGGAGAAAAATGAGGCAGGGAAGACAAAGGAGGAGGCTGGAGGAGAAGAAGTCAGTAGCAGGAGAAAGAAGAGGGAGAGAGAAGTTAGAGCATTCACTATTTACATTTACCTGTAGCACCTTCGCCCTTCCTCTCAGTACCCTTAATCTCCTGGTTGGTGCATCTTTCTCCAATTGCTACCAAGGGGATCAGAGCTACTACAGAGTTCTGGGATACGTTTGAACCTGCACTGGCTTATGCTGGAAATCATCAATGCCATACATAAAATACTCATAATACTTACAAAATGTTCTAGTTAGATATTATTCTGCAATACCACCCTCAACTTTATGCTATATTGAAAATTACCTAATGAGAACATAGATAACCTTCTATTTGATAATTAAGAATGGTCATTTCACAAAATATTTCTTTATAACCACAAAACAAGCAAATGATAAAAAAAAAAAAGTCTCTTTTCCAACACCTAAGATGCCCAGCATTCCCAAGGAAAAATAAACTCTGTATTTTTATGTATTTTAAGAACTTAATGTTTTAATTTCTCATCAGGGCATTTGACCCTGCCTATTAGTCTCTTTTCTCAATTTTTCTTTTATACTTCATTAACCTCTTCAAATCCTTTATACTTCATTTCTGGTGAACATTCTGCTAATTATTGAATGATAATTTGTAATTCATGAATTTTCTCAAATTTTTATTCTCATAGAGAAATATGTGTTCTCCTCTTTAGCTCCACTCTCAGAAACAATAAAAAACATAATAACACTCTTTACTGATCTGTTAATATATTCAAAGAATTGTGCTAAAAAGAATCATCAATAATTATGTTATTTAATATCAGAAAGATACCAATATTGTCATCTTTTTTAAAAATAATGAAACTGAAGTTTCAAAAGGTTAGGTAACATTGCAGAGGTTAGTTAATATCCACGTAGTTAATATGTAGCAGAACCAGAATTTGCACGATCCTGATTGGAGATCTCTCTGTTACCTAAATTGGAAGGGAATAAATATTATTTCTTTCCATCAGATTTAATTCTCGACCTGTGCTATAGACACATCCTCCCTTCCTCCGTAATTATCCACTGGGGAAATAAATGGAACAGAGTTCGAAGAAGATAATGTGGTCAATTGTTTTATTTCTTAATTTCTCAGCTTCTTTTATTACCTCTACTAATGGCCCTTGCTCTATCACCCTTTATTTTTTAGTTATATTTAACCTGTTTTGTCTTCCACTATTTCATGCACACCCTTTACCTCCAAGTTACATACTTACATAGTTAACTTTATTTCCCTCTAGGCTTAAGCCTTTTTTGTGGGCAGATCCTCTACCATTTCTTTTTTAATTTTATCGCCTGTGTCTTGAGTATCTGCTACAATTGATATAGTTGATCAATTGTATCATAGTTGATATTCAATAAATAGGTGTTTAATGAATAAATCTCAATGTCTCTGTCATAATCAAAAAGAATCATCTTCTTCAGGTTTTTTCAAAACTACATAGTAACTCTTTTGCTTCTTCATTCAACTGGTAGTTAAAGGCTAGTGACACCCAGAGATTTTTCCTTAGTCATCTATCCTCACTCTATCTTCTTCCTTTGGAAAATTTGTTCCATATTCAACATTCAGTTTCTACTTATAATATGCTAGTTATTTCTGATGAATCTCTCTCTTCTGCTCAGGCCTCTATTTTCTGCATTTGTCTTATATATTCAACTTCCACTTATACGCGAGTGTCCCATATGCATCAGGTATAAAATTAAGCTTCTCTTCCCCCATAACATACTTGTCCTATATTCACTGCTTGTGAAAGAAACCAGTCAATACCTACTTTCTTAAGCTAGAAGCCTGTGAGTTATATAAGATAGATGTACTTTCTTGTTCACATGTAACTTCTCTACACCAAAATATAATTGACTTCCCCTTGCTTGCTATCACTGCTACCACTGTATTAAGTTGGTACTTTATCTTTTCTTTCATGTATTAATAATTTTAACTAATATTTCTCTATTTTTCTCAATGCATTATGCATGAATTTTCAAAAGTACAGTCCTGATTCTGCAGTACTCTTATTTAAAATCCTTTGCTGGTTCACCTTATTTTCAAAACAAAAATCCAAACTACTCTATGTGTTATGTACAAAACATCCTTTATAAGATATACAAGTTTTCAACTTTATTCATAGTGAAATAAATAATATAAAAACTATGTTAACCAAATCGAACAGTTTTTTATGCATGTGTGCAGTCGAATGCTATTATAGCAATGGCAAAATATGGGTTATTTCTTTTTCTCTCAATTGATATATTTATTCAACTCAGAAATTTTATTTAACTGTGAATTTCCTCATTTTTCTATTCTGTTAGTCAAAAACAACACATCTAAAATTGCAAATGAACTCTTCAATTTCAGAAATATTGTGAATATCATTTGGACAGCAGTCTCTGTTCTGGTTATCCTGTTAGAATTCCTTTTCTGGATACATGGTTTTTAACTATATTTTCTACGTACATGAAAAATAGCCAGTGTCCGGCAGATAGAAAGTGAAAAATTTTTAACCTGATGTTAAATTGATTTACCATTATTATTAGAAGTACATAGAGATAAAGAAATTTAAAATCTTATTATTTTTTGCTATGATGTTTTCTATTCCTTTTTCCCCTAAATGGCAATGTTGTTGAGTAATTCATTTAAGGATATCAAGATTGTTAAACCCTGTAAGTTTTAATTTTCTAACCTGGTTGTTCTAAGATTAGCTATATGTAACTTATTACTTGAATTTAGGGCACAATGTTCACTTTTCAGACTGTAGCAGCACAGTTTTTATTTCTGACTTGTAATTTTGATATTAAACTTTATACCTCTAAAAATAATAAATAAATACTACACTTTAATGAAAAACCTGTCTTCAATGAAAATCTAGTTTCTAGTCTCCTGATTAGTCAACCTGAAAAAAAAAGCAACTTTTGCAAATGTTCTTTGCTCTAAAATACTTGACATTTTCTATTCCTATTATTCTCTATTTTTTGTGTATTGTTCTTCCTACACTTTTTGGGTATTTTTTTCTGGCAATTGTTTGCAATTCTGGATTATTTTTATTCAAGATTTGATTTAGCTGGCATTTGTTGAAATTCTGCCAAATAACATGTTAGTCATAAAGGGTAAGCACATGAAATAAGCACAGACTCTATCCTTCATTATTCACACACAAAAAAATTGAGAAATTCAGCATTTATTGAGCTCCTACTGTTTGCCATACTGCCTCTGATATTTATGACAGGCATAACCTCTCAGGCTGAAACGACAACCCTTAAGAGAATGTGTTATCACCTATTATTTACAAATAGGAAGAGCTCTAAACATTAGATGTAAGTCTTAAATAGTTGGGCCAAGATTTAAATGTATGAGGATGTAATAGTATGCACACTATGTCTAGTAAGCACCATGGTGCTTCAAAAATTATTTTTATAGTATCAATATCTGCTCAATCTTATAAATGTCTTCAATGCAAATTTTAGCTTTAGTTTTAATTGAGTATCACAGAATTCTGGATATTTTCAAGTATGTCTTCCTAATATGACCCAAACATGGTCTCTGTTGCTTTTTAAATACCTTTGACATAAACTAAATTGAAGAATTTGTCTTTCTTGACATCAATTCATCACACTCTGGATTGATGTAGCTTTACATTGTCTTTGAAAGATAGTATTAATACTCTGTATCTTCTGAGAGTTTTGTGGGACTATTTTTTTTTAAACAAAGTTGTTTTGGTTATTCCAGGCCCTTTGTATTTTCACATGAATGTTAAAATCACTTAGTTAATCCCTACTAAAACTTTTGTGGAAGTTTCCATTGGGATCATATTGAACCTATAGACTAATTTAGGGAGAATTGACATTTCAATGATTAATATGTCTTCTGACTCATGAATACAGTATATGTCTTTATGTCTATGTTTCTTTAATTATTTTGGCAATTTTTTATAGTTTCCAGCATACAGATATTTCACAACTTTTTTTCAGATTTACCTCTATGTATTTATCACTTGTTGATGATATTGTAAATGGTATTTTAAAATTTCAGTTTCTCATTTTCATTACTAATATATAGGAATGTAATTGATTATTTACATTGATGTATATTCTTTCATATATGCACTACCACTGTTCTATTAGATTTTAAGTAGATTCCAGTAAACATTTTTAAAAGACCATTATGCCTTGTGTGGATAAAAACAGTTTACTTCTTCCTTTCCAGTTTGGACAGTTTTTGGTTCATTTTTCTGCTTTATTGCACTGTTTGAGCCTCCAGTAAAATGTTTAATAGAAATGGTGAGAGCAGACATCCTTGTTTTGTTCCTGATTTAGGGAGAAAGCATTCAGTCTTCCACCACTAAATATCATGAGCTATTTAGGTCTCCATAGATGGTATTTATCAGGTTGAGGAAGTTCCTTTCTATGCCTAGTTGGCTGAAAACTTTTATTAGGAATTCTAGATTTTGTCAAATGACTTTTTCCATCGCTATTGAGATGATGTTTTTCTAAATAATTTAATATGGTGAACTACATTGCATTTTTTGCATTCCTAAGTAAAACCCACTTTGGCACCACGTATTATTCATTTTGCATAGTGATGTATTCTGTTTTTGTTTTAGATTTTTGTAACTTTCATCAGGTGGTACTTTGGTCTGTAGTTTTCTTGAAGTGTTTCTGTCTAGGTTTTGGTGTCAGGTTAATTCCGTACACATGATTCACTTGGAAAGTATTCCTTTCCACTTTTCTGGAAGTTTGTTTAGTACTTGTATTATTTTCCTCTCAAATATATTGTAGAAATCACTGGTGATGTAATCTGGACTTAGAATTTTATTTGTAGCAAGATTTGTTACTACAAATGTAATTCCTTTATATATAGAACTCTACAATTTATTTCTTCTTGGGTAAGCTTTGGTAGTTGGTGTCTTTCAAAAAACTGGTACATTTCATATAAACTGTTAAATACAGTGGTATAAAGTTGTTCATAACATTCTCCTAATATTCTTTTTTTTTAGATTCACATATTTTTAATATTTTCTCCATTTTTGTGGCCACTTAATAGCTTGTGCACTGTCACTTGCTTGTGTTCTTTTTTTTATTATTATACTTTAAGTTTTAGGGTACATGTGCACAATGTGCAGGTTAGTTAAACTGTACTAATTTCACTTTTTGCTTAGAAACTATACTAATATCACTTTTCCTAATTAATCTGGTTAAAGGTTTAAAATCAATTTTATTAATTATTCTCAAAAACAAACTACTGATTTTGATTTTGACCTTTCTTCTTTTTTATTATAGGAATTCAGTGGTATAAAATTTTTCCTATGTACTGCTTTTGCAATATACAATGTATATTTTCAAATGTAATTTTTTCCTTTTCGTTTAGGTCAAAATACTTGTAATTTTCTTTTGGTTTTCTCACTGGCTCATCAGTTATTTAGAAGTGATTGTTTATTTTGAAACTACTTAGGAGTTTCTCAGAAATCTTTCTGTCTTTAATATCAAATTTTATTCCACTGTGGCCAGAAAATATACTTTGTAGACTTGAATCATTTTGGATTTACTAAAAGTTGTTAGTTGTTATAATTGATTTATTAAAAGTTGTTAGAATATGATCAATCTTTGTAAAAGTATTACATGCAGAAACTCTTCCAGAAAATTGACAAAGTATGAATGCTTCCCAAACAATCCCATGTGTTCAACATCAGAAGAACATGTATTCTGCTTTTATTGGGTAGACTACTCTATACATTAAATTAGATCAGGTAGGTTGACCTAATTTCAAATCATCTATATTTTTCAAGTCAACTACTGTATACCTGGGGTGATTTTCTGTCTATTTATTCTATCAACTCTTTTATACAAAGTGGTATTAAAGTCTCCAGCTATCATTATTAATTTGTCTATCTTTTCTTAAAATTCTATTAGACTTTATGTATTCTGAAGTTCTGTTACTTTGAAACTGTTTTTAAATACATAAACACCTAACCTTTTAATGCTTTCCAGATGAATATGTGCCTTTATTATTATGAGATGGACCACTTGACCCCTAGCCATATTCTTTGCTCTGAACTCTAATATTTAAAAAAGAATCTTTAGCTTTCTTTTGGTAGTATGAGAGACTTAGCCTGGTATACATTTTAAAAATATTTATATCTTTAGATTTAAAGTATTTTTCTTAAAGGTGGTGTTTATTGTTTTTTAATGCTACTCTCCTCCTTAATTTTTCTATTTGTACATTTTGACTTTTCAGACCATTTACATAAAATGTGAGTATGGAAATTTTTAGGTTTAAAACTATCAGTTTGCTGTACACTTTGTATTCTCCCATCTATTCTTTATTCTATTTCTTTCAATTATTTTCTATTTATTTTCTATTTCTCTGCCTTTTGGATTTATTTAATTTTACGATTCCATTTTACCTTCTTTGTTGACATGTTAGCTACGACTCTTTATTTTGATAGAATACATCTTTAACTTATTACTCTTTATCTTCAAATGATGTTATATTACTTCACTTATAGTATGAGCACAGTAATTATTGGACTTCCCTTTTATCCTCAGCTGGGACTTGTGTGTTATTGTTACAACATCTACTTACTTCAAACACTTCACTTTCAATTTTGTTGCTATTATCTATATTTAAATAGTCAACTATATTTTAAATGAATTTAAATAAAAAATATATATATATATTTTCTCCACATATTCACATTTACATTTCCAGTACTTTCATTTCTTTGTACAGCTGGTGAATTTGAAGTTTTCTTTAAGTAATAGGAGTTACAGGTCACATATGGTCTCTGTTTTAGATTCTTTTTTTTTTTCCTTTATCATCCTTTAAAAGTATAAAAACCAGGCTATCTCATGGCTACACAAAAGAGGATACTGGGCAGATTGTGATACATGGTTTGCCAATCCCTGGCATAGATGTGTGTTTATATCAAATATCACTTTTTCTTCCGCCTGAAAAATATAGTTTAACATTTAGGTGGTGAGAGTATGCTGGTGATTAATTATTTCAACTTTTCATTGCCTTAAACTGTATTTATTATTCCCTTTTTAAACTCACTTTTTTTTTTTTTTTGAAGGATGTTTTCACTGGCTATACCATTCTACGTTGACAGTTTCTTTTTCTGCAGCACTCTAGATCTTTAAATATTTGTATCTACTCTCTTCTTGTTTGCATTGTTTCAAATGAAATATCTGATATAATCTTAATTTTTTCCTCTGTACATAACATGTTTCTTTCCTTTGGATTTTTTTTAAAAAATATCTCATCACTAGTTTTGAAATATTTGGTTATACTGTATTTTGGTATAGTAGTCTTTCATTGGGATTTACTGAGCTTCTCAGATCAGCAGGTATATAATTTTCACCAAATTTGAAAGCTTTTGACCATTACTTTGTCAATTTTTTTTGCACTCCACTTTTTTAGGGACTCCAATTGTAGGTTTATTAGGTAACTTGAAGTCGTACCACAGCTCACTGATGCTGTTTATTTTCTTCTCCTCCTTAATGTCTCTCTCTGTAAAATTATAGATGATTCATGTTGCTATGCCTTCAAGTTTATTATTTTTTTCAATTTCTACGTAGTCATTAACCTATCAAGTTATTTTTCAAATTTGACATTGTAGTTTTTTTCTTTAACAGTTCCATTTGAATCTTTTTAAAATATCTTTTCTCTCTCCACTAACTTTTTAAATGCATGGAAAATAGTTTGGTTAATTTTTTTCCTCTCCTCATTATAGGTCACATTTTCCTGTTTCTTTGCATGCCTGCTAATTTTTTCATTGGATTCAAACATTTAAATTTTACTTTTAGGGATGCTGGAAATTTTTGTGTTTCTATAAATATTCTTAAGCTTTGTTTTGTGGTGCAGTTAACTACTTGGAAAGAGTTTTATCCTTTTTTGTCTTGCGTTTGAGGTTTGCTAGGTGGTTCTGGAGCAGTCTTCATTGTAGGGCTAATTATTCTTCACTGCTAAAGCATTATTTTTCTGTATACTCTACCCAGTGCCCTGTCAATTTTCTTATTTTCCATCTTGTTTAGTGGGAACAGACACTACTCCACATTTTATATGAGTGCTGGGTATTCTTCTTCTAATCTTTCGTGTTCTTCTCCTGGCCTTGGGTAGTTTCCTCCTACATATTGCTAATCAAGACTCATGGAATATTTAAGGGCAATCCTCTATAGATCCCCAGAATTCTATTTCTGGGCATCTCTTTACTCTATGGTACTCTGTCCTAAAAATTCTAGTTTCTTTGTCATTACTCAACCCTTAGCTTCATCTCTTTAACTTAAGTATTCCATAGTCGCCATCTGGTTCTCTCTATATATACCAAGATCTGGAAAATCTCTCAAGGCAATACACTGGAGTAATTCTAGGACTTGCCTTATTATTTCTCATCTTTCAGGAATCAGTGTTATCTATTCCTGATAGTAACTCTCTAAGATCACCATTTTATATATTTGGTTAGTTTTTATGTATTCCTGTAGGAGGGTAAATCTGATCCTTGTTAATCCATCTTGGTCAAAAGCATAAGTGCCCTTCAGCTGTTTTCAATCTATTCAACAATATGGTCAGAATGGAATTAAATATGGCTATAGGGACCTGGAATTCAAGTAAATAGAAAAGTAACATTTTAATTCTCTCTTGTTAACTATTTTAGCTACAGATTTACACCAATTTGGACCTTATTTCTCAAGTTAAAGCATTCTAATTGTAATTTGCTTTGATTAAGAAGGATAATAATAATGGACATGATAAGTTTCAATTAACCTGATTATTTATTTGAATTCCTTCCAAAGGCTTAAGACCATTTCCTAGTAGTCTTGAGCCTTTGGAAGGAATTCGGATAAATAATCTGGCTTTGAGTTGCCCAGATCTTGCAGACTAAGTTCTCCCTTCTGGATTTTTGGGTTAAAACACTTTGCATATATAACTGAGCACTTTGTAATAAAAAAAAATACAATTAATGATTTGCAGATCTCTTTTTCTATTTCCCTATGGCCTCAGTATAGTGAGTTTAAGGGACTTGGAGCCTGATCAGGGAAAAAGATATAATCACCATGTGGCAGGAACACACAATGAGGTTTATTTGGGTAAGAATTTGACAGGTTTGCATGCATGGGAAGACCATCATAGCATATGACCATCCAGAGGCTATGACACACAGAAGGAGAAGAAGGCAAAGGAACTCACATGGGATAGGGTACGAGTTAGGCGGATTGTGTGTCTAGGTGACATCAGGCAGCAACACAGCAGCGGGTCTCTGGGTCAGAGAGCACCAAAGGGCAGCAGCAGCTGGGGCTCCTTCTTAGCTACAGGGTTTATTTTATCAATGGCTAGTGGACGTTAAATGCAGTTTTGTATGGTATACATAGAAGATAGCCTAAGTTGCTTTTTATAATCTGCTTTTTGGAGCTATGTGTAAAACCACTGTGTACAATTTTGGGTTTGATGCTGGAGGCCTTCTGAGCTAATTGGCCCCAGCTTGCCACAAAGAAGTAAATAACAGAGGGTCAATAACACAGAGGGTATCCTTATCTCATGTATATAACAATCCATTCCTTGGTCTCGTATTGTTTTACAATCTAATACTTGCATTTAGAGCCAGTGATGAAATATCTTTAAGACTCAGACTCTTAAAAGGATGTGAATTAGGATTTCAGAGGGCATTTGCAGCTTGTCTGACCATGTACTAAGGAAAAGCAAAGCAAACAGCCGCCCAGAAAAGACTTTAATTTGCTCAATCTGTTTGGGCAGTCCAGTGCTATTATGGCCCCTTTGCTCCATGTTCCTACCTATCCACATACCACAAGATGTTTAACTGGAGTACAGACCCCTTGTTTGGTAGCAAATAAAAAATATAGGACTATGGAATTATCTAACATAACGGCCACTAATGTATGGTAAGATTCAAACAAGTGTTTTAGTCCTTGGGCCATTTGTTTAATTTGTGTGGCTAACTCCTTAGACATGGATAACTGTGTTTCTTTAATTGTGTTTGGTATGTTGTACATACACTATTCTTACTGTCCCAGAAATATGTGATCCTAAAGTGGTTAGCACTTTAAAGACTATTAGGAAAACTCATTTGCAGCATTGGAGAGTTGTGGCTAGTGTGGTTTATAGAGGCAAGAACTTTGGAAGGAGGGGGCGTGGTGGGCTTCCACTGCTGAGTAAAAATCTACTGGAATTTTGATCCAAATCAAAGTGCAGGAAATATCGTCCAGGGTCTGAGGAGGAAAAGCCATTTGGTTCCCTTACAGGCCCACAATACTTCTTCTATTCTGTGTCTCTATGAAGGCAAGTTTTTGTAGTTTGGTGCAATTGCAGACAGTGTTGATAAAGGTTAGGGTAAAATAAGCATGTATGATATGAGCACTCGAGTCTACTAAATTGGTTATGGGCTCAATTTATTATTGTCCAGATATCTGCATGATATCAGTCTCTGTATATTATTGTTGGATGTGGACAGTTATTGGAATAGGCTCATTATGATAAATGAGGTTTGCAGGGGAACCTGGACAGGGGAGAGTATTATTCTGTGTTACATAAAATCAGGCTGGCAGAAGCAACCCCAGCATGTGGTTAAATTTGCCATAGTACATGTTTCTAGGTCAACGACTATGTGCAGGTTTGGTGTGGTGGGCAATTGCATGTCCTTCCTTGTTCAGACTGGTATATATTGGTGCTTGAGTTGCCTGCCAACTGCCATTAGTAAATGCCATAAGCCATAAGCATGGGAGAAGCCTTGCAGGTGCTCCTGGTTATTTGAACAGTCAACATTATACATTAATATTGCTTGGTATTTTCACTTACTCTATTATTTTATAGGAACATGTATCATAAAAAGAAATATGAGCCTTAAAACAGGGCCTATTCAGAGAACTTGGATGACAATGGCCCTCCAAGAGGTTAAAAATACTCCCCATAGTCCAAGTAATATTAAGTTCACCCTTTTATGGCATAAGTACATCATATTTAAATTCACTGCCAATGAGGAGACCACCTGTAGAGACACTGAGACCTCTGCTGGTATATACACCCACAGTAGACACAACCACAATTGCTAGTTTGCACAGAAAGATGCAAACCAATTAGCATGGAAGCCCTGGCATTACTGCCGACAACAAAGGAATATCGCTGGGTAATTTCATCTTTTTCTTGTCTGTTGTAGAAAATTCAACATGTAGAAATTCAACATGATGTAGAAGTAATTGCCCCACCGCCCCAGACCAGGTAATGCCATTTGGTCGATACCAAGCGTAAAATCAGATCTCTTGCTTCTTGCTGAATATGACCTCCATCTTTAACCTCTACTATGTCATTCTTCCTCCTTATCTGAAAAGTTTTTACCTTTGCTAGTGGTAACTACACATCCACTGGAGAATCATGTTAGTCTTGGTAATTTACACCCTACCACTGACAAGATATGGCTGAAAACAGCATGCAATGTGTACACCAAGGGGAGGAAAATAACATGAGTCAGTCTGGGGACATTGGAACCATACTGTTGACTATTTGGGTAGATCAGTCTTAGTAACATCACCACAAACATCAACACTTAGGCTAGCATTCCTCCTCCTATTCTACCACCACTAGCAACACTCATTCCAGCTAAACCAGACTCTTGGATATCACTTGTGACTCAATGACACCTTCTAAGTCCTATCAGCCAACGTTTACTTCAAACCAACAAAATAAAACACACTTTATTAACTAGTGCTATCAAACAAACAGAACAATGAATCATTATCTATCAAGTCTCATTTATGGAATGTCCAGAAATTGTGTTCACCCAATATTACAATAAAAATGCTCACACTTGCTACAATCAATCAAAATGCTGTAATTCATAGACAATACCAACAAATACTACAGGATTAAAGCAATAACATTATAGCTCTTACTAATCCCTGGGATAATAATAAAAGTAACTCTTGCCAAAAATATACACCCCTTGCTATATACTAAATGTTTGTGACCTCTCTAAAATTTACATGTTGAAATGTTAACCCCTACTGTGATGGTATTGGGAAATGGCACCTACAGTAGATGATTATGTTAGAAGGCCAGAACCTTCACAGACAGGATTAGTGTCCTTATAAAGAGAAGTCAGAGAGCTCTCTTGCCCCTTTTGCCACATGAGGACACTGTGAGAAGTTGTCAGTTGGCAACCTGGAAGAGGACCTCACCAGAACCCGGCAATACCAGCATCCTGATCTCAGACTTCGTAACCTTCAGAACTGTGAGAGATAGATTTCTGTTGCTTATAAGCAGTGCATGGATTTTTTTTTTTATAGCAGCTAGAGCTGACTAAGACACCCTTACAACTCTTCGTCTCTTTTCCTGTGACAGTTATGTGCCGCATAAGGACTTTTGATAAATGACAGACCACATATTCGATGGTTGTCCCATAAGATTAAAATAATAAATTTTATTGTACCTTTTCTATGTTTATATATGCTTAGATAAACAAATACACATGGCTAATTACTGAAATTTGCATTAGATTTGAATGTATTAAAGTAATTGCCCTGATCCTTCACTTCTGGGCACACAGAGTTTAATTATGGACTTATTCTGCATTTCAAATACTTGGCACCAACAAGATAGAGAACTAAGAAATAGTTAAGGGAAAATGATAAAATACTATTCTACTGAGGAAAATGTTAAGAACCACAATACATCTGAGTAAAAATAATAATAATCTGAAATTCAAATTAAAAGATCAAAAGTTACATAGAAGGTTGCAGTGCCATACAAGGCATTGAGCGATGTTACATAGCAAATTGTACATGAGATAATAATAGACAGCCAAAATGACAATTGTTCCCTACGCTGCATATCAAAATGCATTATGCTGCCAAGCAGTAAGATCATGATCTCCATATATTAAAAATAAAAGCAGCATATAAGATACACTTGCTCTTAGTGGACTGAAAGGTATGGAATATGTAAGACACTGGTGAGTAAAAACTAATTTATCACTTCTCTGGATATCAGTGATATGTGGTTGGAACTCTGGGGAAGGGGTCAGGTGACAAACGTTAAGCTATTTACCTTCAAAATTCTTCTATGAACTGATGACAATTGTGCTTCAAATCTCCTTTTCTGAGAAATTTTTCTTTGCTTCTCACGTTTTTCTGCAAAGAGTCCCTGCTGTCTAATCATTTCCACTTTGCTTCTTCAAAAACACCAGTCCATATTGCCCTAAGGAACAGTTGAAGTTCCACTTTCTTTTGCCTGTAGAGATATTGATTAGTCCTAAATTATGATTATAGCTTTATTCCGATATATATCTCCGTTCTGTGAAAGGGTCACATGTGCAAAGCGGCCCCCAAACACCACAGGAGCCTAGAAACCAAAGAATGAGGCAGAAACACGCAGTTTGCCAGTAAAAAGTATTTTAATGGTGGAATTTAGAGACAGAAGTGTGGCCTTGGGAGGCAACAAGGCAGGTAGATCTCTACACTATCACCTCCCAGACTTACATTCCATAGGGAATATATTCCCTATGCTTATTCCATACACTTATATTCCATAAGGAAAAGGTATAGTGCTTCAGCAAGACAATTACAGACAACCCTCCAGAACTGGTAAGAATACTATGTACATCATGGCCTATAATTTGTGCAATAACATCAACACTGACATTTCTTACACTGAAGTTTTTAAAGTTTAAGAACTGTAAGGACAAAAAATAACGTAACAAAACCTAGGCAATACCATCCAGGACATATGCATGGCCAAGGACTTCA
The DNA here is from genome assembly GCF_028885655.2 of Pongo abelii. Classification (NCBI taxonomy): domain Eukaryota; kingdom Metazoa; phylum Chordata; class Mammalia; order Primates; family Hominidae; genus Pongo; species Pongo abelii. The sequence goes on along the minus strand of NC_071985.2, from coordinate 53,532,361 downwards.
TGTCTAAAACACCAAAAGCAATGGCAACAAAAGCCAAAATTGACAAATGGGATCTAGTTAAACTAAAGAGCTTCTGCACAGCAAAAGAAACTACCATTGGAGTGAACAGGCAACCTACAGAATGGGAGAAAATTTTTGCAATCTACTCATCTGACAAAGGGCTAATATCCAGAATCTACAAAGAATTCAAACAAATTTACAAGAAAAATCAAACAACCCCATCAAAAAGTGGGTGAAGGATATGAACAGACACTTCTCAAAAGAAGACATTTATGCAGTGAAAAAACACATGAAAAAATGTTCAGCATCACTGGCCATCAGAGAAATGCAAATCAAAACCACAATGAGATACCATCTCACACCAGTTAGAATGGCAATCATTAAAAAGTCAGGAAACAACAGGTGCTAGAGAGGATGTGGAGAAATAGGAACAGTTTTACGCTGTTGGTGGGACTGTTAACTAGTTCAACCATTGTGGAAGTCACTGTGGTGATTCCTCAGGGATCTAGAACTAGAAATACCATTTGACCCAGCCATCCCATTACTGGGTATATACCCAGAGGATTATAAATCATGCTGTTATAAAGACACATGCACACGTATGTTTATTGCAGCACTATTCACAATAGCAAAGACTTGGAACCAATCCAAATGTCCAACAATGATAGACTGGATTAAGAAAATGTGGCACGTATACACCATGGAATACTATGCAGCCATAAAAAAGGATGAGTTCATGTCCTTTGTAGGGACATGGATGAAGCTGGAAACCACCATTCTCAGCAAACTATCGCAAAGACAAAAAACCAAACACCGCATGTTCTCACTCATAGGTGGGAATTGAACAATGAGAACACATGGACACAGGAAGGGGAACATCACACACCAGGGCCTGTTGTGGGGTGGGGGGAGTGGGGAGGGATAGCATTAGGAGATATACCTAATGTTAAATGATGAGTTAATGGGTGCAGCACACCAACATGGCACATGTGTACATATGTAACAAACCTGCACAATGTGCACATGTACCCTAAAACTTAAAGTATAATAAAAAAATAATCAGGAGGCTTTCATGGGACTAGAGCTAATCAGAAATCAACAGGGCAGATCAAGGTGGAGCCACTTTTGTCTCCACAATTTCTTTAGCTTCAAGAATACATAATATTTATGGGAAAATCATACACACTATTTAGAATCTGGAAAAGATGTTTAGTCCTGCTAAATCACTACCTTTTTGATTTGGCCAAATCATTTAACCTATGACACTTAGATTTTTTGCCTATAAAAACAGAGATAATAAAGACTTGCTTGTAAAATTATTATGAGTCTTGAAAAAAGTATTTGTGAAAACTATCAGGAACACTTTTAGTGTTAATTTTTCTCCTCTTTCACTTCTTAAAAAATAGTAACTTATGCTTGTATTGAAATACCTCATAAACCCCATAAATATACATGCCTAATACATACCCATTTTTTAAAAAACTTAGTGGAAATAAATTCTATGAATGAGAAACAATAAAGAACTTCATCTGTATTTTCTTCTATGTAATCTTCATGCAGTTGAAATGAAAGTATTTTCACATTGTCTGAAATACAATTTGATTAATTAAAGCAATATTTTTATACTGCAGATCATGATCTCTAAAACTAATGAGATTAATTTTTTTTTATTTCACAGCTAATATTTACCATTATGGTAGTGATAAGATTGGATTCACAATGTTTTATTACTTGGCTCAGAACCAAAATTAGAGACAAAATCATGCGCATGGCTTCTTATGTGAATCATCTTGGCACGATATTAACATCAATAGGAGATGAAAGGCTGATGAAATTCCACAGACCATTGAATCAACAAGCTCTTTCTTATTGAACCTTCCTCAATGATTCTACTGTGAATGATATGAAAAGCATCACAAAATTATTCCTAACTTCAAGTTCCTTTTCTTTTTGAAATAACAACTATTTATCTTGTAAAAACTGACTCATTTTTGCCATTTATCAAAAACATTAAGAGTAGAAAAATAGTAACTGACTAATTTTTAAAGCAAAGATAAAATAAGTATTAAGTGAAACTTACAAAGTCTGTTTCTGTTAAAGGATTTACACTACTATGTGATGGTCATTGAAAGTCAAATATGAATTCCCTTTTTATATAAGGAATCAGCATCATGTCAGACATAGAAATTTGGTATCATTATTTTATTTTTGTGATCAAGTATTTTTCTGATTCAACACCTTACCTTCAATTTGCAAGTTGAATATTAACCTAAACGATGTTGTACAGAAACCTATAAGTGATCTCTATTCTATTTCATTGTTATAAAAGGGAAAAAATTATCTATAAACAGCCATCAAGGAAAAAAAATGAAACACTGTGTCATAAAACAAGCAGTTTGCCCTCACACATGACCTTTCAGGCACGCATCTTGGTCAGGTGTTTTCAAGATGGATCTGACACAGCTTGAGTTTATTGTAGTTGACCACGGCTTCACTCTCCCTGCACTCATTCCTCACTCCTAGGCTGTCAGCAGACCTCCCGTTATCTTCTAGATTTTGATTCTTTTGCACAAGTCAGACACCAGACTTTTACTTCCAAAATCTGAGGAATACATATCAACACTATTAAATCTCTCTCACTGTCCTGGGATTCTATAATGACACCAATCCTGCCATGGTCCTGGGTTTGGCATGTGGGGATTACCATCCTTTTCCCCTCTCCAATGGCTGCGGGTAGGAAAACACCATCATATTCTCTGTTACACAAATATTTGTTTTCAAAGAACTCCTGATTTTGATCAGGCCCTTTCATGGCCCTCCAGCTTTCTCCTATACATAGGCTGGAATTAGGGGTTGGAATGGAGAGTCTAGAACGTATTTTTGGCCACTTTTTAGAGTCTTACCAGGATGCACCAGCATCACTCTTTTGAATGTGTGGCTGTTTAACATCCATTATCATCTATACAGGGACATCAATCAAAACTCTAAGACAACAGGAAAAGTAAATTTAACATTTTTTTCTAAAATTCTATTACGTTCTCATATTTTATCTATGTAGGTATTCTTTTGTTTTATAGGACAATACAATAGGGAAGTTAAATAATTGACCTAATAGCTCACATCTAGAAGGAAGATTTTAAGAAATTCTAATGCAAATCTCTAAACCCCACTACTTTGCAAAAGGTGGAATCTTAGTAGGCACACAGTTTATTGGCATAGTTAAGCTGAGGACCCTCCTCAAGTTTAGGGCAATAAACCTGATTTCCAGTTGTAGATACTGGAGAAAATGGGGCCATTACTATACTCTTAGGCCCATTAATGATTGGTCCCGGCAGGGAATGAAGCTGAGTTCACAAGGTGAAAGACTTCTGGCCTTGTATTAATTGGATAAAGTAAAGCAGTATAAGGCAAATAGTCATTAATGCAGTACCTTATTGGAGGTGGGGAAGAAGCAGTTTGTTATTCTCACAGCACTTTAAGCAAGTGAATTGTATTTGTTTTTCTTTTTCTTTTTGAGACAGAGTCTGTCGCCCAGGCTGGAGTGCAGTGGCGCGATCTCGGCTCACTGCAAGCTCCGCCTCCCGGGTTCACGCCATTCTCCTGCCTCAGCCTTGTGAGTAGCTGGGACTACAGGCGCCCACCACTGCGCCCGGCTAATTTTTTTTTTTTTTTTTTTTTTTTTGTATTTTTACTAGAGACGGGGTTTCACCATATTAGCCAGGATGGTCTCGATTTCCTGACCTCGTGATATGCCCGCCTCGGCCTCCCAAAGCGCTGGGATTACAGGCGTGAGCCACCGCGCCCGGCCAAGTGAATTATAGTTCATGTGGTTTTTCAGAAATAGGAATACTTCACAGATTTTAACTTTCCCATTTCCTTGAGTATTATCATTGTCAAGGACAAAGATAGGCTGATATATGCATATTCCCCCTTAAAAGAAAAGAGTTTGGAAAAGCCTGTTATCATTTGAAGTCTTTATCGAGGAAGCGGGACACTTACACCAATTCCATGGGTGAGGACTTACTATGGTTTGAAAGTCTGTGTCTCCCTTCCAAATCCATATGTTCAAATTCTAACCTTTAAATGATATTATTAGGAGATGGGGCTTTTTCAAAGATAACTGAATTACGAAAAAGAGCCCCAATGACTGGGATTTGTGTCCTTATAAAAGAGACTGCGGAGAGCCAACTAGCCCCTTCCACCATGTAAGGAAACAGTAAGAAGACACTCTCTGTAAGGATCGGCACCCTCACCAGACACTGAATCTGCCAAAACATTAATCTTATACTTCCCAGCCTCCATAACTGTGAGAAATATATACATGTTGTTTATAAGCTACCCAGTTTATGGTATTTTGTTATAGCAGCCTAAATGGACTAAGGGAGAACTTAATCATGGGTTTACATTTAACGGAGAAAGAGGTGGATAATCGGGTATATCTAAGTATTCAAGTACTTGACTACAATACTTGTATTATGGAAGAAGAGGAGACAAGTTATTTTGGGAAAGTAGTATTTGACACTGACTTACACTAAGACAATTGCAAATGAAGACAACTAAGCAGATGGGCAGAAAATACAATAAAGTATGGAGAAAGGACACAACATACAAAGGCAATGGGTGTCCATAATGTAAAATCAGTGACAACCATGTTGGAACTAGGGAGGACAATGATATTTATAACACACATAATAGAGTTAAATATTTGAGAGCAAGGATAAGGTTGGGTAAGTAGGAAATATCCATCTCCAAGAGGTGTTGGAGGGCTTCAAGAAGAGGACGTATGGAATCTGTGTGGTTTAGTGAAAAAAACAAAATCTAAAATAAAACTTGAACAAAGAATACAGAGAAGTGGATTCCAGCAATAGTATCATTTTTGTCAATAACATAGATAAGTCAGTCTTTCCAAACCTCAATTTCCCCATCTATAAAATGAATATACTATATTCCAATATTATTAAGGCTCTTCTCAGCTATGTTTTCAGCTGTATAAAAAAGAATCTATATAGAAAAGGATACGTTTTGCTTGGAATAACAAGCTAGGAGCATTATTTTAGGAAGTCTGGTTGTATAATAAAGCATTTCTCAAGGCAGAGAAAATAACAAAGTTGACACTGTAAAATTTTGTTTGCATTAAAGATAGACATAAAAAATTCTATAGTAGGATGATGAGAGGAAGATTTGAAAGGAATAACAAACTTCTAGAGCTGTGCTTCCTAATATGGAAGTCATTAGCAACATGGTGATTTTATAAAAATTGAAGACCTTTATTGAGGTATAATTGACATCTAATAAATTGTATGTGTTTAAGGCATACAATTTTGATGAATTTTGACACCACAATCAAGATAATGAATGTATGCATCATCAGCCCCCACCAAAATTTTCCTTCTGTTCCTTCATAAACCCTTCCTTCTACCCCTCGTCATTGCCTTCCATTCCCAAGCAACTACTGAACTGTTTTCTGTCACTAAAGGTAAATTTGCATTATTTAGAATTTTATAGAAATGAATCACACAATTTTTCCTTTATAAAATGTAGCATTTTTTACTTTATACAACTATTTTGAAATTCATCTACGTTTCTGTTCATGTCGATAGACCGTTCCTTTATATGGCTGAGACGCACTCCATCATATGAATGTACCACAGTTTGTTTTTCCATCCACCTCTTGATGGACTTTTGCTTTTTCTTTCTTTCATTTTTTGGCTATTATAATGGACACAGCTATAAATATCTATGTATAATTCTTATTTTTTAATCTTTTATGTAAAAACTCGGTTGTATACTTGCTGGATCATATGATAAGCAAATGTTTAGCTTCTTTAGAAACTACTGGACTTTTTTAAGTGGTGGTACCATTTTTCAGTCCCACCACCAAAATATAGGACTTCCAGTTAATCCATACCTTTGTCAACATGTGACACGTAAATCTGTTTAATTTCAGCCATTCTGATAGGTTTGTAGTGGTATCTCATTATGATTTTAATTTTTTCCCTAATAAATACTGATATTGAGCATCTTTCCCCATTCTTGCTAGCCATGAGTTTATCTCCTTTAAAGCGTCTACTCAAATATTTTGCACACTTTAAAGTGGTTTGTGTGTTCCATTATTATGGGGTTTTGAGGTTGTGTGAAATATTCTACATTTAAGCCTTTGCAGATGTGTAATTTGCACATAGTTTTTCCTGGTTTGCAGCCTCTCTTTCCATCCTCTTAACACTGACTAAATAAGTCAAATTTGTAAATTTGTTACCTTATAGATCATGGTTATATTATCACATCTAAGAAATCATTGGCTAACTCAAAACCACAAAAATTTTCTCCTATGTTTTTGTCTAGAGATTTTATAACCTTAAGTTTTGCATTTAGTTCTACAATCCATTTTTATTTAATTTCTGCTCTTGGTGCTTTGTAATAGATCAAAAGTAATACTTTTGCATATGAATATGCAATTGTTTCAGCTGCATTTGTTGAAAAGACTATCTTTTCTCCACTAAATTGCCTTTGTAACTTTGCCATAAATCAGTTGATCATATACGTGTGGATTGGTTTCTCTACTCTTTGTTCTATTCCATTGACCTATTTGTCTGCCTTGATTGCTATAGCTTTATGATAAGTGTTGAATTCACATAGTGTAAGTCCTCCAATTTTACATCTCTATATAAATTTTAGAACCAGCTTACCATATGTTTCAAAAACAAAAACAAACACAACACTTACTATCAGGAGCTTTGGCATCTAAACAATATTGACTCTTATAATCTATGAACACAGTGTATCTCTCCATTTATTTAGATCTTTTTAATATTCCCAGCAATATTTTCTACTTTTAATTATACAGGTCTTGCAAATATTTTGTAATATTTATCACTAAATATTTTATATTTTTGATACTACTCTATGGAGACATTGTAAATGGGTGTTTTCTAAGCAGAATGTATATAGCAGTACTAAACGAGTAAAATGTACATGATACAATGTTTCATCAATTTATTCTTCTCAAGGGTCTCTTCCATTTGTTAAAAATATATTTTTAAAAACATTAAAAGTTTCTTGTATTAATTGTCAAAATAACTTGTCATTATTTTCAAGCCACCTGGGAGTTATGATTTACATAAGAATGGCTCTAAATACATCAATCCCTTGTTCAGTGTTACTGAAACTCTTTCACTTCATGGCGTAATAGAAAGTAATCATGTTGGTATGGCATGCTACCATACAGGAGCAGAGCTGGGAAGATTTATGGGATTGCAGAAAATAGATTCATTACGTTTCTATTACATAATTAAAATAAAGTGGAAAATATTAGAAAATATATTAAATATAGAATTCCCATGACATTTCCAAATAAGAGCTTCTATTTTCAATGTAGTTTACAAGACAATTTTTTTTTCTTTTTTTTCTTTTTCTTTTTTTTTTTTTTTTTTTGAGACAGAGTCTCACTCTGTCATCAGGCTGGAGTGCAATTGTGTGATCTTGGCTACTGCAACATCCACCTCCCAGTTCAAGTGATTCTCCTGCCTCAGCCTCCCGAGTAGCTGGGACTACAGGCACACACCACCATGCCCAGCTAATTTTTGTATTTTTAGTAGAGACAGGGTTTCACCATGTTGGTCAGGAAGGTCTCAATCTCTTGACCTTGTGATCCACCCACCTCGACCTCCCAAAGTGCTGGGATTACAGGAGTGAGCCACCATGCCCAGCCTACAACACAATATTTTATTTGTAATAGTACTCTAGATATTTGCATCACAATTGATACATTATATATAAATAATTATCTGCCTTTGTGTAAGTTTCATTTTTTATGTGTACCTACTTCTGTGTATTAACTATTAAAGAAATTTGATAACTAGAGTACTAAAGCCATAAAGAGGGGAAGATTTCTGTAGCACTGAATCTATAAGTAGTTCTCTTTAAGTGGAAAGTCAGAGGTGTATAAAATATAGCCAACTAAAAAAAGGAAACATGAGCAATGACAGAGACCTATAGTAGGCATATTTCAGAAGACCTCACCAGGGTAGATTAACTGAGAAAGAACTATATCTTTAGTCATAGTAGTTTAGTTTCCTTAAACAAAAAAGAAAAATAGCATGAGCAATATAAACACAGCATGCAAATGACAGGACGCTCAAAACAATGCACACTACTCAATGACCATTTTATGAGTGCTTCTGTTTTTCCGATTTTCATTTGGGATATAAAATATCTATCTACTGTTTTCAAGTAGATTTGTCCAATTTAGCTAACTCTCCTCTAAGTATTTGACTCAGTAATGAAACTAAGAGCTTATATTATAAAATTTAAAAACAAATTTATTAAAAATGACTAAATATATAGTGGAATAAACTATGTATATTTAAATAATGAATTTATAAATTGTATTCAGGAAATGTCAGTGTACTTCTGTGTAAAATTTGTTGATTCACTGGCATTTTCTTTATTATTTTATAATGAACTATATTTCAACCAGCGGTATACATTTCATTTCTTCCTTCTGTTGTTGTTTTTTTAATAGGCTTTATTTTTTGGAGAAGTTTTAGGTTTATAGAAAAATTGAAGGAAGCAACAGAGACTTCCTCGCATACCCTCTACCACCGTATGTGCATAGGATCAACATCCTCCGCCAGAGGATACATTTGGTAGAATAGATAAACCTACATTGATACATCATTATCATTCAAAGTCAGTGGATTACATTAGGGTTCATTCTGGGGTTGCACATTCTATGGATTTGGATAAATATATAATGAACCTGTGTGCGCTGTTAAAGTACCATACGGAGTAGCTTCACTGCCCTAAAAATCATCTTTCTCTCCCCAAACTCCTGATATTTGTAGTTCTTTCAGATTGGCTTCTTTCACTTAGTAATATGCAGTTAAGGTTCCCACATGTCTTTTCATGGCTTGATAGCTCCTTTCTTTTTAATACTGAATGATATTCCACTATCTGAAGGTACCAGTTTTTCTGTCAAGTTTTGGCAATTATGAATAAAGCTACTATAAACATCCATTTATAAAGGAATTTTCAATTCCTTTAGGTAAATACCAAGGAGGATGATCATATGGTAAAGTTATATTTAGTTGTGTGAGAAACTGCCAAACTGTCTCCCAAAGTGGCTGTGCCATTTTGCTTTCCCACCAGCAAGGAGTGAGAGTTTCTGTTGCTCTACATCCTCATTCATTCCAGCACTTCACCCTCATCTTAAAATGTGCCCATTTTCCTGAATCCAGAGGCATTCTAGATCAATCTCTTCAAAGAAAACCGCCAGTCTACTGCTAGGCATGGCTTAAAAAAATAGGAAGAGCAGCAAATTATAACATTGCTCAAAGAGCTTTTCATTTCATCATCTCTCTAATTTTCTGAACTGTGACTCTAAAAATCAGTGTTTGCTTTTTAAATCTTGATAGAATTAAAATTTCTTAAGAGCTCAGCTTTTTGCTTCAACTTCTTATGTTTTGCTTTTTTGTTTATTGTTGTTATGGTGATCACACATCAGATCACACACTACTATATACTCCTTTTAGTAATCTATATCAAAATCTCTACATAAGGAGGACTACAATCAACGTATTTATAAGCTCTAACAGCCTTCTTGCAATATGTTATAAATATAGGGACTGTGATAAACAGTGAGAATGTCTCCAGTAAAGATATCAACAATTTTAATGTGACAATATGTAAGTTGTTAGCTGCTATTAAATAAAAAGAAAACACAGTCTATAAGCAAACACACCACATTGATTTTTGTAAGTTGAAAGTGCTAAAACATATTCTCAATACTTTTCATTAATTATGTGGTTAATTGGAACTTTAAGAAATATTACATTGAAAAACTATCTAGTTTCCTGAAAATGCTGATGTTAGAAACAAATAACTCAGGAAGGGAATTGTGTGGCTATGTTTGCATTAGACATCTCATCCCAGGGGCATTATAAACATGTTCAACAAGTACCATTTCTGTCATGCTAGTGTTACCTTTCACTGTAGTTGAGACATCTGACAAGCAAAGCCTCCATGCTAGACTACACAAACTCTCTAGACACCTTAGGCTTTCAACAATCTTAATCTTTCTTGTTGAATTTCAAAAGAGTTCCAATAAATCAGAAAACCCAGTGGGGTTTTCCTTCTCCCTACACATTACACAAACAAGAGTCATATTATTGCTTAGTTAAAAAGGATTAGTGATTATGCCACCTACCTTTATTTTTGTTATTTTTGTTTAAACAATATTTTTATTCTCAAATGAAATAAATTTGAAAATTCTTATCTTAGCTCTAAGCTGAACCATATCACAACACAAATAATTCAGTTTTTCATTTGTTTTGATTTAATGTACAGGACAATAGTCTGAAAAAACATGATTTGGTTACATTAGAGATTAAAACTGATGCTTTTTCTTTGATACTGTTTAGAGTAATATGACTTTGAATAATATCTATATAACACTTCTCTGTCATCTTTCAGCTGATACACCACTACCAATACCCTCATCCAGCTTACTATCACCTTTTGCTTGAATCAAGAAAATGGCGTCATAATTAGCCTTCCCACAAATTTCCTCGAATCAATTTTCCATCCTAAGTATCTTTCTAAAATCCTAAACTAATATATCATTCTTCTCCTTGAAACCTCCAATAGCTCCACGTTGCTTTTATAACTGAATTCTTTTAATCTGCCCCTGTGATCTTTATAAAACTGCTAGAGGTCCTCTTTTTGTTGTTAGAGTTGCCTCATTTCTTTCCAGTATGAATTTACATACAGCATATATTATTCCCTATGCTTGGACAAAGCTGCCCTCTCCTTCATTCAATATCATCTTTCTACTCCTTCCTTAAAACCTCAGTTTAAATGGCCCATGATAAGGAAAATGTTTCCTAACCTTTGAGACTTTCAACTTCCCAATCATATGATTAAATAATTAATTAATTACTAGTAATTTCAAATAACTGCTAATAACTGTAACAGGTATTAATATATAACAAGTTGTATATTTGGCTGGTTGATGTCCATCATCCATGCTAAAAATTTCTTTGAGGCCAGGTCTTTGTCCGTTTCATCATTGCACCATCACTACCCTGCAGAGTAGAAGCTCAATAAATATTTCTTGAATCTAAAAATGTATACTGTGCATAAATCCAACCTACAGCCATGGCAATATCAGTACTAAACTAACTTGTAATTACCATTTTTAATGTTCCCAAAGAGCTCTGTCACAGAGTAGTTAGCTGGCCCATAATGCATAATTAGTAGTGTTCAAGACACATGCCTTCTACTTCCACCACTATTTAAAAAATAATGCTTCAATAAAATGAGCAAGAGCGACATCAATGAGAGAATAACTTTGAAACCTCTCTAATTTTGCAAAGCTACACAGTCAAAGTACTAAGCACCTTATCATTAGTTAAAATTAATTTGTTATACATGTCATAATATTATGATTGAGGACCAGCAATGTAGATTATAAATACTATGAAGTGACTTGCAGAGTAAATCTTGTTTTCAAAATATTTAATAAAAATTATTATAAACTCTTTTTTAAACACTCACATTTTGCCCTGAATTCTTTATTGCTACTAGGTAAGAAGAGTAAATAAAAATGACAATATTGCAATTAGCCTGCAAGTTTTATAAATTGCATTTTGTGTATAACTTTGGGAGGTGGCAAATAATATATGACTTTTCTAAGAACCACTGCCCTTAATCTGTTAATACATAAGAGTAAAGGTAAGAGGAAAGAAAGCTAGTAAGTAATGGAGTTCCTCATGAGACTCACAGCAGCAAAAATCAATCCAAGGCAGAACACAAACTAATCGAAGTATTCTAAGAAAAAAAAATGATACGGAGAACTGGGTGTTACCAAATTGTTGGAAATGCTGAAGTTACCTTAGAATGAATCCCATGATCATGCAAAACTGGCCTACCAGAGATACCTCCGAGGCCATTGAAGGCATCAGTTCATAGACACAAAATGATATCTTCAATCCAGGAAATAAAGAACATACATGAATATGCCACTGGCACTGCATAGCCAACAAACCAAGGCCAGAGGATGAACAAGGGAATACTGCTACATATAAAACTTAAATTTTCACAACTCTGCTTACCAGCAGAAAGAGCCAAAGAGATGGGAATATGGATTCTGCCTCTCTTCTGTCCATTTAATTGCAAGCAAGAACATCTAAATAATAAATATTTTGCATTTTAAATCTTAAGCATCCACCATAGCTATGAATTGGTGCATATGTATTTAAGTCTACTAAATGGAGAAAATAGCTCTTCTGGAAAACTGAATTCAAATATTAACAATGTAACCCTTTACAGGACACCTTACTTAAGCAACCAGGTGAGGATGGCTATACTTCTATGCTGAAAGTACTGTTATTCTTCAGTGGCTTTAGTTCTAAACGTGTGTGTGTGTGTGTGTGTGTGTGTGTGTGTGTGTGTGTTAGGTGAAGGAATAGTAGGTCTTACAAATATTATTCTATTCACTACTGATCTGACATTCTCCTTTTAAAATGTCATGACTACATTACTATCAATGTTATTAATGCCTTATTTAAAGCTGTACTAGCACCTATTATTCTTACCATTTCTAAAGGTATATTATCCACCAGGATGCACACACACAGACAAAAATACATATATTTTAATTATTTCCAATTTATGTATCCCCACATTAACTAGTGATCTTTATTAATTTCACATAAAAAATGAGGAAACAGAGACAGCAAGCAATTTTCTTGATGACACTCAGGAAAAAGTAAAAAGTGGCCACACAAATTCAAAACTAAATCGATATATCCCTGTTAGGCTAAAACATCACATTCTTAAAACTCAAAGTAGTTTAACATATAATGCTACTGATACCATACCTAATACTATTAAACATAACATGAAAGAAAATTGAGTTAAAGGATATGGAAAGAGATATTTGAGACCTTTATGTATAATACCTAACTAATAAACTTTTCTGAAACTTTTCTGATAGTGAACACAGAAAGGGCTTGTTAGGTTGTGAAGGTTGCAAGTTAGCCTCATAAAATTAAGTGTCATCTGCAGACTAACAATATATGCTACAGAATTAAATATCTTTCTTGGAAAGGTAAAGCCAGAATAAAATGTAATGCAAAAATATTATCTAAAATGAGTATGAATAAAAAAAGAGCTCTGTATTATTGAAAATATCACAATATTTACATGTGCAATTTAAGTTCAATATATTTAACTCCATGGAAAAAATGTTTATTATATACAGTTTCAGAGAGAATAGAAAAATGAAATGGGAATTAGCACTAATTATTTCACTTAAAAATATTTATTAATATATTCCAGATATTATCTTGAGCAAAAAGAGATAAAAAAGTGGGCAAAAGTAGATATTGCCCTTACCTTCACAAATGTCATATTGGTAAGAAACTAAGATTTTAATTAAATTATCACAAATAAATAGAAAATTATAATTATGGTAAATGTATAAACATAAGGTACACAATTGTATGAAGCCATATAAAAGACACCTGACCTCATTTATCCATTTAAGAAGAGTTACTTCAAGACAGATATTTACTTAAAAATTTACTCAGTGGAGGTTTGGGGAAGCAGAAAAGAAATACCTGGTAAAAGAAGTAATAAGGAACTCACAATAAAAATTTTAAGGGCCACTTTAACAATATAAAAAATTATTCGTTTATCTTTCTCTATGTGATACAAATAGTTCCTCAGTTGAAGAATGGAGAGTGATTAAAAACACACACACACTTACCCTTAGATGATATGTATATAAACAGTAATACATATATCTGCACATATATATGCATTTCAAATGGAATAATAGTCAAAACATGAATGTGGGTAAATTGTCATTATTGTTCTATGCTTCCATATTTCTGAGAAAATGCAATAAGTGGTAGATATTATTTCAAAATTCAAGAAGCTTGGAGGGAAAGAGTTATGGCTCTGCAGTCTTAATAGTAAACAATAGCTCCAAAAAGTGGCCAAAGAGGATTTTAGTCTTTTATATATATATATATATATATATATATATATATATACACACACACACAAATAAATATATATCACATATATAATTAGTATGTAATATTAACTATATATGTGGCATATATTTGTTTATTTTTTATATATTTGTTTTTTAAAACATTAATGTAATTAATTTAATAACTCAAAATAGGCTGGAGTGCAGTGGCACACTTTCAGCTCACTGCATCCTCTGCCTCCTGGGTTCACTATTCTCCTGCTTAACACCCCCAAGTAGCTGTGACTACAGGGTCACACCACGCCCGGCTACTTTTTGTCTTTTGGCTAATTTTTGTATTTTTAATGGAGACACAGTTTCGCCATATGCCTGGGCTTGTCTTGAACGCCTGGACCCAAGTGACCCTCCTGTCTTGACCTCTCAAAGTGCTCAGATTAAAGGCATGAGCTACTGCACCTGGACAGAGCTTAATATTTTTTAAATATTCATTTTATTGAAAAAATTATTGAGTAATGCTTGGAAAGATAAATCTGGCTACCTATTAAATATTGATTACTTCATGCTTTAATAAATATTTTATGATGCACATGAAATAATAAACAAAGTTTCAACTTGTTAAATTCAAATTACTAATTATTGCATTAATATTTTATATATTCCTATAAATTTTTGCCACACTCCCATGTGTGTGATTGCCACTGTTCACAGCCCAGGTTTAATTAAAGAATTCAAGACTTGTTTATAGGGCTATACAATTTTCAGTTTTATAAACTTCCACTTTTCCAGTGAATGGTTGCGACAGAAAAAATGTATGATAGAGACTTTGCAACCTGAGACACATGCACAATTTTTGAACACCACTAACTTCTTGAGCAAATCATTTATTTTATCTCAGCTACAGTTTTGCATCTGAAGAATAGACATTCTAACACTAAAATTCAGGGTTGTTTGGGGGATAAAGAAGCTTTTAAATTACCTGCCATCCTTGAAGTGCTTACTAAGTTTGCCACAATAGATGCAATATGGTGAAAAGAGAATTAGATGGGAGATAATAAGATTTTGGTTTAGTCCTAACAAAACAATCATTAGCTATTTGATTCTTACATATGACACCTTCTGAGAGCCTGTTTCTTATTTGCTAAATAGAAAGAATAAAACTTGTCCTGCAGTTTTGTGAGCATCAGATGAAATAATATATGACAAAAAGCAGCAAAACTAAGCAGAAGCAGTCAACGCTTTTCACACGTGGTCCTATGAGAGCTATTCTCATGCTGTTGTGTAAGTATGCATTGCTTAGCCAAGGAAATAACCAAAAAGCAATAGGTAAGCTAGGGCTACTTGATAAAACTCCAAGTATTTTGGGACAAAAATCACTTCCACTAATTTCTACTCCCTCATCTAACATAGCTCATGACTTTATCCTTGCTTGAAATCGCCCCCCACAGGAAGGAAAGAAGTGGCATCCAAAGAAACTCATGTAGTATTTTGCACTGGGGTCAATTTTCACTGGTTATTCACTGATGTGAGAGTGTTATATTCATTTGTTATTCTTATGATTAGGTCCTATTACTTTATCTACTAAAAATGAGAGTTTTCATTTTGTCAACAGGATGATGATAATTTCATTTCAATCTTTATTTTTATCAATTTTAAAGGCAAGTGGAATACATGTAAATGTGTTTTACTTTCGAAAACAAAAGACATGAGTACAGTTGATATACTGCATAAAACAGTAAAGTTTTGTGTTTATATTATTTAGATATATCACTTTTTAAATGATATTTGAAATCTGTATGAAAATTACAAGAGAAAATGATGAAGAAAACAAGTGAAAATAACTGCATTGTTCTAAATTGTTGTAATTTAAATAAACATAATTTGTCTTAGTTTAAAATATTTTATATACCTATTTAATGTAGCATATGATTAAATGATAACAGAACTCTTTGCTCCATCTTATTTCAAATTACTACTTTGATACATACACAATTGTGCATTCATGCACACATCACACACAGTATCAAATAACTGTCATTGTCATTATATGTAATATAATCTACTGGCAATACTGGTCTATCTAAGACTACATTTTTCTTAAAAAAGCATACAGCCCTTGTTTCCCTTTCTCTGCAGATTATAATGTTGCTTGAAATATGCCAGCAATTTCAACTTTGTGCTAAAAATAGGAAGAAAAGAAGAAAGCAGAAGAAAAAAGAAATTTGGAAGACAAGAGATTTAACCAAAAAAGAAACTATAAATTTCTGACTCCATTGTATGTGCTAAAAATCCCTGTTGTGCACACTTTATACATTGAGATTTATTAATATTCAGGATGCCTAAATGGAAGTAGATATGCATAGTAAAATTTAAGAATAGGATATTTATAAAAAAAGAATCCTCTAGTGACTTGACACCGTTTCACATTTTATCCTTGACCAAAATGAATGAACATCAGTTTTCCTGGGCATTATAATTGATTAATGCTAGATCAATTGCAGCAAGATACAGAATACATGAAGATGCCATTTCAAATGGCATCAGGATAATTATTAGCAAAGTGTCCTTTTAAATAAATGGTTTATGATATCTATTACTTCATGTTTTGCTAGTATGACTTTTAAAAATATTATTTTATTAAAGATTAGGGAGAAAGCAAAAGACTGAAAAATTGAACTCAAGGGTTTGAAATAAATTTCCTATCTGTCAGAGCTAATACATGAAGAATCAAGTAAAATATGTTTACACTGCAATATAATTCAAATAAATTATTTTAACTGTTTTGTATTACTCGTATGTATCCGTGTGAATTTGATTTCTTTCCATAAAATTTTAAGCCTAATTTTTAAAGCTACAGGTAAAATTTAATGCACAATTTTTACTGGATACTATATACATACATATATACCTCTTTTTAATAATATTTTATTGGCCTCTGTGGAATAAATTTTAAATTTAATTAAGTAAAAAGATAAATACTGTCACATTGTAAAAATAAGTCCCAAATCTTCATAATTACTTATCTATTAAAACAAGAACCATAAAATCTGAAGACTCGACAAAGATTTTCTGATAATTTTTCTGTTTTTCTCATGATTCTTGTTACTGAATATAACAAAAACAATAAAAAGCCTCAATAATTTCATAATTTATTAAATGAATTACACCCTCTTGCAAATATCAAATATCAAAGTGATCAGAGTATGAAGTCAGCATTATGAACTATGACTCAGCATTATGAAGAACATTCTCAGTTAACAGAGAGGAAGGAGCAAGTAAGTACACAGGGTGTGGAAAGTGAGGTGAGAGAGTTGAGGAGGAAAATATTGAAGAAAACTTGGTTGAAACCTGAATGTTCTAGAGAAAAGATACTAGACTACGGTGTCAGAAATACTGATATATTGGCTATGACATAGCAATCTGGGATTTAATTCACTCATTCTAATGTACTTTATGCACTTATGAGGGTAAAAATACCTTCTTTCCAAAGATAGTAAATTAAATTTGGAATTGTATGCAGTTCGCTTGACACATACAGAAGCTTAGTAATTTTTACCTACTAATTGTATTCATAAAGAAAATAATATATGAGCTCATCCTAGACAATGACTACCATTTCTTCAGATGGAGTATGGAGAATGCTAATTTCAGTTCAAAGAAAATACAAAAAACAGATTTAAATGAAAGTGTAGTATACACGAGTAATATTAAATATTCCATAATGGCTAAAAGCCATACAAATAGAGAAGTGGATGATAAGGCTGGAGAAGCAGACTTTGTCCTGATAATAAAAAATGTAAATTATCTGCTCATAAATGTGGACTGGATTGTGTAGACAATGGGGACCCAGAATGAGCGATGGAGGTCTGAAGTGGGCAGTAATAGTGATAAGTTATATGTAAATAAATCTTAATTGTGATTAATCACAATCTGAGCAATACTGCCAGATTATGTTTGACCTATCTACCTTACACATGGAATAAAGATGCAAAACAGTTCAGCCAGTGCCACGATAATTTCAGTGATATACACCCTCTTAGCAATTTTCTCTTCTTTTTTAAAACTATAAAATATTACAGACATAAAAACATCAGAGAAAATAATATAACTGAAACCCATGTAAGTACCAAGCTGTAATACATGTGAACATATTGTCATCTTTACTTCATACTTTTTAAAAAGCAAAATTTTATGTATAAATTAGAATTTCCAGAGATTGACTTTAGGTATGACAACATGAAAAGCCCCACTGACACAATTCCCAGGGAAATTGGGAGACATTATTTTTCAAAAACTAATCCAACCATTTAAACCTTCTGGAATTGATCCTAAGAGCACCAAGTAAAAGAAGAAACACCTATTCAAGAAAATCTACAAAAAGTGGTTAAGAAGGGTGATAATACAGAACTTGAACCTATACCAGTCCCTCCCTCCTCTCCAGCTCAGTGAAGCAGACTCCTCTCCAGACTGCAGTAGCCAAAAACACAGGGCTCCCCCATCCTCCCACTCCCCACCCTAGCCCCCAGTTGGAGAATTTCCTTCTCCAGAGGATAAAGACTTTAGCATTTTTTATCCTACTCCCAGCTTCTGGCTGCTGAG
Organism: Pongo abelii; assembly: GCF_028885655.2. Taxonomy (NCBI): domain Eukaryota; kingdom Metazoa; phylum Chordata; class Mammalia; order Primates; family Hominidae; genus Pongo; species Pongo abelii. Next base: position 53,513,766 of record NC_071985.2, on the reverse strand, counting down.
GCTAAATCCCAGGTGTCTGTGATCAAGAGAAAGTTGGAGTGGCTGTACTAATACATTTTAAAACAAAGACAATGGATTTTAAAGCAAAAAATATTACCAGAGTTAAAGAATATTTTATAATGATAAAGGGTCAGTATATCAAAAAGATATAACAATTACAAATACAGGGGCTCCCTGACTTATAATGAGGATATGTCCTGACAAACCCAAGATAAAACCCCATACTGTAGGTTGAAATGCATTTAATACCTCGATGAACCCATAGTTAAGTTGAAAAGTCACAGGTCAAGCCACCATAAGTTGGGGACCATCTGGATATAGGTAGCTAATGACCAAGTACAAAAGATGCATAAAGTCACAGTAATCATACAGTGTGGTATTGACATAAAGACAGATACATAGATGAATGGAAGAGATTAGAGAGCCACATATACATGGACAACAGATTTTCTACAAAGGCAATTTAGTTGGGAAAAGGTAGTCTTCAACAACTGTGAAAGAACTATTGAAATAACTTATACAAAATAAAAAAAATTTAAATTAACTTTGATCCAAACCTCATGTCATATGCAATAATTAACTCAAATGATGACATGACTACATGTGAAATGTAAAGCTTTAAAATTTCTAGACTAGGCAAAGATTGCTGGAATACAATACTGTAAACCAAAAATAAATCTCTAAGCCCCCCAACTGACTGAATGGATACCCCTCTCAGCCAAGAGGATTCCAAAAACTTTTGAAAAATTAGTTCAGGCCCTTACAGAAAGTGAGGAAGGTTAGACATGACTCATTGTACCCTCCTCCCTTTGGAGTTTAGACACAGCTGACCTGCTGGGTCTGACCCTCAGACCCTGGCTGAGCAATGGATGAACGGAGTATGCAGACACAGGTTTTTGGCCTGGCCGCGCAGCTAGGGGACCGGGCTGCTCACAGACACTTCAACTCTTCAGGCAGAGCTTAACTCTTTCACCAATTGCCAGTCAGGAAATTGTTCAATCTGCCTATGACATCCCGCCTTTCTGGGCTGAACCAATGTATAGCTAACATGTATTGATTTATGTCCTTGCCTATAACTTCTGTCTCCTGAAAATGTACAAAATTATGTTGGAACCCAACCACCTTAGGCATATGTTCTCAGGACCTCCTGAGCTGTGTCACAGGCTACGGTGTTTGGAATTAAAAGACTGACTATTCCAAACAAACAAACAAACAAACAAAAATGACTCATAATGTCAGAGACATGTGAACCAGAGCAACTCCATCTTGAATGGCACTAGGTAAAATAAGGCTGAGACCTACTGGGTTGCATTCCCAGATGGTTAAGGCATTCTAAGTCACAGGATGAGATAGGAGGTCAGCACAAGATACAGATCATAAAGACCTTACTGATAAAACAGGTAGCAATAAAGAAACTGGCTAAAACCCACCAAAACCAAGATGGCGATGAGAGTACCCTCAGGTCATCTTCACTGCTACACTCCCACCAACACCACGACAGTTTACAAATGCCATGGCAACATCAAGAAGTTACCCTATATGGTCTAGAAGGGGGAAGCATGAATAATCCACCCCTCATTTAGGATATTATCAAGAAATAACCATAGAAATGAACAACTAGCAGCCCTTGGGGCTGCGCTGTCTATGGAGTAGCCATTCTTTTATTCCTTTACTTTCTTAATAAACTTGCTTTCACTTTACTCTACAGGTTCGCCCTGAGTTTTTCTTGTGCAACATCCAAGAACCCTCTCTCGGGGTCCGCATCAGAACCCCTTTCATGTAACAATAGGCTCCAATTAAACTAAAGAACTTCTTCATAGCAAGAGAAACTATCAAATAAGCAAACAGACAACCTATTGAGTGGGAGAAAATATTCACTAACTATGCATCCAACAAAGGCTTATTATCCAGATTATATAAGGAACTTAAATCAACAAGGAAAAAACAAAGTGGGCAAAGAACATGAACAGACACTTCTCACAAGAAGACATACAAGCATCCAACAAACATGCAACAATGCTCTTCATCACTAATCATCAGAGAAATGCAAATCAAAATCACAATGAGACACCTCTCATATGAGTCAGAATGGCTATTATTTAAAAAATACAGAGAGCTGTTATTAAAAAAATAACAGATGTTGGTAAGGCTGTGAAGAAAAGGAACACTTATGAACTGCTGGTGGCAATGTAAATTAATTCAGCCACTGTGGAAAGCAGTTTGGAGATTTCTTGAAGAACTGAGAGTTGAACTAACATTCACTTCAGCAATTCCACTGTTGGGTATGTATATCCAAAGAAAAAAAATTTCAACCAAAAATACACATTTACTCATATGTTCATTGCAGCATTATTCACAATAACAAAGACATGGAATCAACTCAGGTACCCATCAAGAGTAGATCTGATAAAGAAAATGTGGTACATATATACCATTGGATATTATGTAGGCATATAAAAGAATGAAATCATGATCTTTGCAGCAACATGGATGCAGCTGGAAACCATTATCCTCAGCAAACTAATGTAGGAACAGAAAATCAAATACTGCATGTTCTCACTTGTAAGGGCGAACTACACACTGGGTACACATGGTCATAAAAATGAGAACAACAGAGATTGGAGAATGTCATAGGGGAGAGTGGGAGAGGGGGTTAAGTGTTGAAAAAAACTACCTATTGGGTACTATGCTCACTACCTGTGTGACAGATTCATTTGTACTCCAAACCTCAGGATCATGCAATGCATCCTTGTAACACACCTGCATGTGTTCTTCCTGATTCTAAAATAAAAGTTGAAAAAAAATATTTTTAAACCTGAACATTTCAAATCCTGGCAAGGAGGTTGAAGAACTGGAACTTTCATATACTGCTGGGAGGAATGTAAAGTGGTACAACAGCTTTAGAAAACCATTTTGCAGTTTCATTAAAAGTTAAAAATATGCCTACTCTGATCCAGCCATCTCATTTGTATGCAAACATTTATACAGCTTTTTCATAGCCAAAACCTTGAAACAACTGAAATTTCCATAACCAGGTGAATGAAAAAGCAAACTGTGTTATGTACATACAAAATATTCCTCAGCAATAAATAGTAATCTTCTCTTGATATGTATTACAGCATGAATAAGTCTCAACATAATTTTGTTGAGAGAAGCCAGATAATTAAGAAGAACATACAGTATGATTTAATTTACAAAAATATCTTGACAATGTGAAATAGTCCACAGTGACAGAAAGTAGATCAGTTATTGCTTAGGGGTTGGGATAGGGAAGAATGGAGTACAAAGAGGCACCAAGAAAGTTTGCCTGTGACGTACACATTCATTATCTTGATCATGGCGATGGTTTCCCAGGTATACACATACGTCGAATTTTATCAAGTTGTTTGTTTTAATTATGTATGACCTGTTATATGCCAAGTATACCTCAATTTAACCTTTAAAAAATACTTTAAAAATCAATATCCAAAGTTGCCTTAAACACACACACACACACACACACACACACACACACACACATTCACATGTCTGTTGCCCCTGAAATAACATTAGAGGGGGAAATTGATAATTGAAAAATAAATTTATTCCATGCCCTAGCGTTTAAACCGAATTGTTGCTCGTGCTGTGACCTTTGAAATCTTCAATTACTTATTAGTAACTGAATTTTACTTCTGAGTTTCTTTACAGAGTTTGCCTAAGAACTCTTATCAATTTCCAAGCAAAAGGTCAGAATGTTCTGCCATGTAATATGGTTTTTCATTATTTCCTTATAAACTATGACATTTTCAAAATGTCAGCATTGGAGAAAGCTTGAGCGCTCTTCCATTCTTTCTTCTTGATACATACTAGGAAACATGTAACATGAAAATTATATGAAATAAGTGTCTGTTGTGATGTGTAATAAGTGGTGATAAATAGCAGTAGTAAAGAAGATTTTAAAAAGACACTCTTACAGAATTTAAAGTCAGATTGAAGTACCTTTCTAAGATACCTAAGTATATAAACTGTAAGAATATTAATCAATCACATTTACAACATTAAAATATCTTCTAATTAATTTTTGTGGTGTCTGCATCCAAATAATAAACCAGTGAAATTAATATGTAGTTTTAAAATGAAGAAAATAGGAGTCAATAAGATATACAGTATAACTTCGGAATAATTAAATAAGAATAGATAATACTCCCAACATAGTAAAAATGGTTTTAAATGCTTCTTTTAACAAAATTGAAATTTCATTATCTTAGTAGCTAACTAAAAGTTTTTAACATACTCTATTGATTTTAAAGTACTCTATTCTGATTTTCACTCAGTATAAGGTTTAGAAGTCAAATTATTTTAATTAATTGCATATATACTCCAAAGACGACTAGTAGGATATACTACATACTTTTTCATTGGAACTGGCGCTTACAGTTTGTAAGACCTCTGGTTTTCAGTTGGCTGTAACTCAGGGTTTCCTATATTAAATCCTATTCAGTTTAATTTATTTGTTATTAACACTGGATTTTTGGAAGCATATGATGAAAACAAAATCACATTTTATTATTGTCAACAGCATTTTCATGCTGGCAGAGTAGGAGAACCTGTGTGAATTTGAAAAATCTCCGTTTCCCACTTGTCATTTATTTCCCATGGTATTATATCCGTAGAAGTACTCATCAGAGGGACACAGTAATTTTTAGAAAAAAGAAAAAAAAGGCCTGGCTTGGTTTTCAGAAAGTTGAAAAAGGCCCCATTTTATTGTTTGTCTTTTCTTCTAAGAATAACTTTTCTAATTAAGGCAATTGCTGTGATTGCCTACTGAATCAGCAGCATCTAAAGATGAATTGATATTGCTGTTGATTTTTTTAATTTTAAAAATTAGATAGGGTGATTAGTATTTATATATTAATTATAATCATTGTAATTATCTATAAAAATGAGCACCCAGGACTCCACATTGTATTCATACAATACCTGAGCTACATGATGTAAAAAAAGACAAGACATGAAGAGAAAAACAGACTTCACCTTCTATCAATTATTTATTACGAGAGTTGATTCAACTGCAATTTCTAATTTTTACCATAATGGAGGAACTGGAAAAAGACATGCCTCCTTCTACAAACTGCTATGAAACTGGAAAAATTTGAGACAACAAAAATTAAAATGCAGGCCATGATTTTTGAAAAAGGAAAACATATCATTTTATACCTGTTTCTGGACTGGATTCCAGCCTGGGGGCACTTTTCACTGCACAGTGGAGAGAGAATGAATCCAAAAGAGATAAGTCTCACTACACTGGTGGTGCAAGTTTCAAGCATGGAGAAGAGGTGAGGATTTCAGGGTCTAAAAGGGAAAAAGTTGTGCATAGGAGCAATAGCAGACAGTTGCATGGAGTCTTTAAATAAAGGCTGGGCTGTAATACGCACAACTAGACTCCATGAGCGCTAACTGAGAATGGCTGCTGTGGGTTTGGAAGGCAAACATAGGTATGAGAACTTTCTCAGTACAGACATATATAATTGGGAGGCACTGGTAAACCTTGAAAGACTACACTTAAAGAGTAAGGGCAATTCTTAGGACAAAACTAAAACAGATCTGTCCTAATAAAAAATAAAATTAAGCCTGATAGAATCAAGAGGATGCCTCATAATTAAACTGCCTGCCATAACAAATCACCATACCTTTTACAGAAAAACAATATAATTCAGATATTGCAAATGTCACCCATGATGTCCAATATACAATAAAAACTTACAATCTATGTAAAGAAACAGAAAAATGTAGCCCATGATCAAGAAAAAAAAAATCAAAAGAGACACCAAGGTAAAAAGATGTTGGAATTAGCAGGGACAAGGGATTTTTTTTTTTAAGTTGCTAAAGATATATCAAAGGACTGCAAGGCAGAAAATGGATAAAGTGAATGAAAATGTGGGAAATCTTGAGAAATGGGAAGTTATGAAGAAATGGATGGAAATTCTGTAACTTAAAAGTACCTGATCTGAAATGAAAAGTAGCCTGGATTGAAATAATAGCATTAAACACCTACAAAAGAAACAATTGATGAACTTGAAGAAAAATTGATAAACATTATTCAGTCCAAAGAATAAATAAAAATATTAAAACTGTATCAAAGACCTCAGATAGCTGAGGGTGGTATGAAGTAATAGTAAAACATATGACAAAAAAAGGGAAGGATAATAACTTTATTAAATTTCTTTAAGTTGGCTGGGCATGGTGGCTCACGCCTGTAATCCCAGCACTTTGGGAGGCTGGGGCAGACAGATAACTTGAGGTCAGGAGCTCGAAACTAGCCTTGCCAACAGGGCAAAACCCCATCTTTACTGAAAATACAAAAAATAGCCAGGCATGGTGGCATGTGTCTGTAATCCCAGCTATTTGGGAGGCTCAGATAGGAGAATCGTTTGAACTTGGGACATGGGAGTTGCAGTGAGCTGAGATCGTGCCACTGCACTCCAGCCTGAGTGAAAGAGTGAGACTCCATCTCAAAAAAAAAAAAAAAAGTTCCTTTTAGTTACATTTTACACGAAATGGGGACACAATAACAACTTAAATAGATTCTAACAATTTGAGGATATCTATTGCAATCTCTTGAAAAGCAAATAAAAAATAATACAAGGGACATAGCTACATGACAAATAAAAGAAATAAAGTGAAACAATACATTAATGTTAAAGTACTTTACTGATTCAAAAGGAAGCAAGAATAAAATAAAAAATAACACAAAAAAAGAGATGAAATACAAAACAAGTACCAAAATAATAGGCATAAGTCCAAACACATGAATAATTGCACTAAACCCAAATGGACTAACTATTCAAATTAAAAGGAAATTATTGCCGTACTGGATTAAAAAAAACAACACCCAACTATTTCTGCATTTAAAAATACACTTTAAAATAAAAGCACAAGCCAGCCATGATGGCTCATGCCTGTAATCCCAGCACTTTAGGGGGCCAAGGCGGGTGTATCACTTGAGGTCAGGAGTTTGAGACCAGCCTGGCCAACATTGTGAAACCCTCTCTCCACTAAAAATATAAAAGTTATCCAGGCGTCATAGTGCACGCCTGTAATCCCAGCTACTCAGGAAGCTGAGGCAGGAGAATTACTTGAACCCAGAGGCAGAGGTTGCAGTGAGCTGAGATTGCACCACTGCACTCCAGCTGGGTGACAGAGTGAGACTCTGTCTCAAAAAAATAAATAAATAAAAAATAAAAGCCCAGATTCATTGAAATAAAAGAATGTAAAACAATATACCATCCTAATAGTAAGCATGAGAAAGCTTATATGTCTATATTAAGATCAGGCAACATAAACTTGAAAACAAAAGTTAATAGCAGGGACAGAGAGAAACATTTCATAATTGTGAAAAAAATCATTTATCAGGAAGTTGTAATAAACATTCACATATATGTATCTAATCACAGAACTGCAAAATACACAAGGAAAACCTGGCCAAACTAAAGGAAGAAATAATTCACAATCATAGTTAGATATTTTAATACCTCTTAATAGTTGAAATCAAAGCAACAAAATATCCGTAAGTATACAAATCTGAGCAATCTAATTTGAGCTAATTGCTATTTACAAAATTTTATGTCCAACAAGATTGAGAATTGAATCATTCTACATCTGTCTTTTTAAATTACATTTGTAAATAAATGCCTTAAAAATAACTTGAATTCCAGTTGATTTACTGGTAAATTATATCAAATTATAGCCAACATTAAGGATTTATATCGAACATTTGAAGAAGAAATAATAGTGATATTAAAGATGTATTTACCTAATCTGTTCTACTTGGCACATCACAATTTTCTCCCATTCAATTTCATACATAATCCTTTCTGACTTCTTCTTGATGTAAAAGGAAATCACAAATCATACATGCAATTATAAAGACATGTATCTTGTAGCATAAACTGGCTAGTTATTTCCCAACATTTATTTCATCTTGACGCACTGTGAGATCTTCTTGCCCAGGCCTCTTACCCATCAGATGTGATTGTTCTCAGCAAGGGAATGAAAATGAAATTGATGTGTATCACCACCGGGCAAAAGTAATTGAGAACATGTGTATTTTCACCACAGTCTGAATTTCACTTCTCTGCTAGACAGATTTAGAGAACTGAGCCCTTAAGACGTGTGGAACCATAGGTACAAGGAGCCTGGATCCATGATACCTGCAAGAAGCAGCCCTAACCAGAAAACTCCTACTCCAATGAGGCATTATTTTACTAATGACCAGTGATGTGAGTAAGAAATAAACCTTAATTATGGCAAGTTACTGAGATTTTAGGTTTGTTTTTATAGCAGTTAGTCCACACTAACTAAAAACATCTTCAATTTGTAAATCATCAAGCCAAACACTATAGCTAAACAGACACTTAAGAAATATAATATTTCATAATTATTAAATTGCACAAAGTTTACTCACTTAGTATAACCTTCAACTATTTAGATCAACATTTGGCTTTAGCTTCCCTTATTTCTACTGGTTTCACTTCAGCTAAAACAAACTACTTTATTTGGCATTGATAAATTCACAGAAATTACTGTCTTATTATTCAGAGGCCACGCGATAGCTATTCACAGAATCGCTGATACCTTCTCTTTCATTTAGACTCATGTTTTTCTATGCACACAATAAACCTCTATTGAATCCCAAGCAGACATGTCATCTTATAGTAACTATTGCTCTTAGAAGAGGAAGGTTATTTCTAAACACAGCTGATTTGATGACTAGTTGAAAGCACATAAACTTGAAGTGATAGGAGACATACCTTAATCAATAGATTTATGCTAATTGTGAGTTAAATAATCAATCAGAGACAGTATAATATGGTAGACAAATACCCTGATCTTGCATTGTGAGAATTAACTTATAATTCTAGCTTTCCTATTAAAACTATTTCCTCAGGCAAGTCTTCCTAATATAGGAGCCTCAAGTTTCTTCACCACATGCTAGAAGCTAGTAGAAAATATTTATTGAGATCCAGTGCTAGGTAACAAATTAGCCCAAAACTTCGGGCTTAAAACAACAAACATTAATTATCCCAGAGTTTCCATGGAACAGGAACTCATGCCTCATGGCACAGACCTGACAGAGAGAACAGCAGCTGCTGTGTAAAGGAAGCCTCATCCAGTTCATTTTTTCCCGTCTCTTCTACAAATTAAATCCTTCAATTTTTGGAGAAAGACAACAAACTTCTATGAGATTTCTTTCAGCAGTGTTTTGTAGTTCTCCTTGTAGAAATCCTTCATGAATCTAAAGTAAAAGTTCAAATTATATATATATATTTTTAAAAAATGCAACAAAAACTGTTACCCATATTCCATCACTGAAAGCTCACTACATCTACAGAAAGTTAATAGGAAAATAAAATCTACTCCTGGAACTGTGGCAGGCATATATGTTGCCCAGTAGACCTGCTAACTGGGGCTGAAACAGTGTCACTGAGAAGTCCCCGCCCCTAATACTGGAACTTAATCAGAATGAAAGAGTGTCATCTGCCTAGGTAACCAGCTAACAAATTGACTACGGCAGGGAATGTGGCAAGAACTTGGAGAGTATGCTGTCTGAGGTGAAGCAGAAAGGAAAACTCTAAAGACGAGGATGGAACAGATATTGAGAAACTCCCCCTGACAAAGCTTTTCTCACACTAAAAATAAGGTAATACTTGAGGTATCTGAGGCCTATGTACACTAAAGATAACAACAGCAACAGCAAATCTCAAATCCAGCTCACCGTGTCACTAGATTTACTCTTTCCCCTGGCCTTCACATTAAGGGTTCAGCTGAAGGAAAGGCAGGCCCGTTTCCAGGTATAAAGCTGCTTATCTTGGCCTCCAATATCCTACACAAAATGGATTTCAACTAAAAAAAAAAAAAAAAAAAAAGCAGTGTAAAGAAACAAGGCAATCAAGAGGACAATAGCCATATATGATTCAGATGCTACAATATCAAACAGAGATTTTAGGTTAACTATGATTGCTATGTGAAGTGCTCTGGTAGAGAGTATGCATAATCTGGGGGGTTATTTTAGCAGAGAGATGAAAGCTATAAGACATAATCAAATGAAAATGTGAGAAATAAAATATATATAATAGCAGGTAAGAAAAGTGCTTTTTTTTTGAGACAGAGTTTCATTATTGTTGCCCAGGCTGGAGGGCAATGGCATGATCTCGGCTCATTGCAACCTCCGCCTCCTTGGTTCAAGCTGTTCTACTGCCTCAGCCTCCCAAGTAGCTGGATTACTGGCATGCACCACCAAGCCCAGCTAATTTTTGTATTATTAGTAGAGATGGGGTTTCACCATGTTGGCCAGGCTGGTCTCGAACTCCTGACCTCAGGTGATCCACCCACCTCAGCCTCCCAAACTGCTGGGATTACAGGCATGAGCCACCGTGTCCAGCTGACTTTGACAAGCTCATTATTGACTCAACACAGCCAAGAAAAGAATCTGTAAACTTGAAGGAGTATTGGAGATATATAGAGATAGAGCAACAGAAATTATGCAAACTGAAACACAAAGAGAAAAAGGAGTTCCAGAAAGGGAGAATCTTAAGAGCAAATATTCTAAGAGGCAGGAGGTGAAAGCTACCAAGAGGAACGGCCTCACTTCTGTCCTATTCTAATTACCCAAAATAGTCAAAATTTCTGCCCAGGTTCAAGAGGGTGAAGAAAGACACTCTACCTCTTGATGGGGAATAGCCAATGTTACATTACATAACGTATGTGGAATGGGAGTTATTGTTGCAGCCATCTTCGGAAAGTATAATCTGTCACATAAATATTTATTGGATTTCTAGCTTGTGAAATTGCTGGATGCCTTAAGATATGTCATCCTTGAATCTGCTAACCATCTGGAGTGGAGTTCAGCAACAAAAATTCAAATAGTATAATACAAGGTTGAATGTGCCAGATATCATAAGCAAAGAATATAGAACTATGGAGTTTCAAAAGGAAGTAACCAACATTTCATTGGAAATAAATTGAAAAATAATGCATGCAGTAGTTGGAATGTTAGATGAACCTTGAAGGTCAGATAAAATTTTTATAGGTGAGAAAACAAGAAGACCCATAACAGCCAGTGAATAAGTTGTGGAAAGAGAGAAGCAAAAACAACAAAAAATGGAGAAGAAATATACACATACACACACATACACACACACACATGTGCGCACACACACACACACACCCCTCTTTTGGCTTCCTTGTAGAAGACAAGAAAGAACACTGTATATACAGGAAGCTGAAAAGAGAAGTATGTGACTATTTTAGGGCAGTGGGAAGGATGCATTTGTTTGAGTGCAGGCAGTACATCAGGCAGTGATCTGGATGCATCATATAAATTAACTGATATAAATCTTCATAGTCATCTTGTAGGTTTTAAAACAAATAAGAGAAGTGGGGCTTTCAGAGTTTCAAAAACTTGCTCAGGGAAAAATGAAGAGTCAATCCGTATCCTATTCCAAAGCCCATATATTATACATTTCACCAAATGCTTCTTTTTAAACAAAGATCTAGTATTTGATTTGGTATTTAGTGGATGTTCCCAGAAGGGTGTGGACAAGAAGGTACAATGATTTTAATTGCACTTTGGAAACATTTGAGTGGCTTGAAGAAAGAACCCAGAGAAGGTAGGGAGACCATCCGGTGGTCACTATCATACTCCATTACAAGGAGGGTGAGACCTGAAATTATGTCCTGGCAAAGAAAGTAGAGAACAGGGAGCAGATTTAAAGGGACTCACACACTTAACATAAGACCCAACAACCGACAGTACAAATGTTTATGACGTATGTAGTGGAGGGGTCAACAATTAGACAAAAGATTAATATAGATTTAGTCAGGGAAGACACTTGAAGCTATATGTGCTCTCTGAGATATTGATGAAATTTTTTAAAAAATCAACTAAAAATAACCAACAACAACAAACATTACCAAAAGGGAAAATATAAGCATCACAGGAAAAGCATTAGCAATAGTCTTGCATATTAAGGGAAGACCGAAAATTCTCTGAAAGCTCTGTAAGTTTAACAAACAAAAATATATGAGAGGCAGGTGGGGTTTACGATTAATTTGGCATGTAGTTTTATTGTCTGCAAAGAGTTTTGGGTATTTATAAATGAGCCAGCTATAAACCTTCATCAATATTCTACTGTTTTCTCATCTAGGCAGTGACTTTTGATAACTGAAATATTAAAAAGTGAACTCATGTCAAAATCCCAGAATTTTACTGGTCTATTTCTCTCAAAGAATAATCTAATATTTTTATGGTAGGCAGACAGTCGTTTTTTAATGAAACACCACATCTACTTACTGACGAACAAAATAAATGGGATAACATTTCTCTCGGTTATATTAGCACAGTTTCTTCCCTTGTGAAATATTGATTTATAAAATAATTCTATGTTCCAATAGTAATTTTAATTAAAGTCAATATTATTTATTAGCTTAATTTTAACCTTAAAACTCCCTGAGAGGAAAAAAAGGTATAATATTCTATTCTATTATGGTCACTAAATAATTGTGGAACATGTTACCTAGATGAATTCGTTAACTTATCCAAAGTTTTACAGTCATTGTAAAGTCAGCACAGGTATTAGAACCCAAGAATCCTGATACCCAGAATTGATACCAGTTCTCCTGAATTAAAATACATATGTTGTCACTAATAAAATATACGATCACAATTACTTCAGTGATATTCTCTTTCATGCCTATGCCCAACATATTTACAGATCTTAAAATGTTTTACCCCTGTGAAACACATGCACTCCAAAAAACTACATATGTGTGTTTATATATATAATTACATGTTTGTATATATGTCCACATAGATTTATTATGTATTTGCCAGTATTTATATGCAGTGAATTAATTCAGTGTATATAAAACAAATCCTAATTATTTATAAATTGTTCTTTAGAAAATCAAGTGAAAGTTAAAAATTCAATGTCAAAATTAAGATTACAAATGGAATCTAATTAAACTAAAGAGCTTCTGCACAGCAAAAGAAACTATTATCAGAGTGAACAGGCAACCTACAGAATGGAATAAAAATTTTGCAATCTAATCCATCTGACTGAGTTCTAATATCCAGAATCTACAAGAAACTTAAATTCACAAGAAACAAACAAACAAAAATCAAAAAGTGGGCGAAGGATATAAACAGACACTTCTCAAAAGAAGACATTTATGCGGCCAACAAACATAAAAAAAAAAAAAAAGCTCATCATTACTGGTCATTAGAGAAATGCAAATCCAAACCCCAATGAGATACCATCTCAAGCCAGTTAGAATGGCGATCACTCGTCAGGAAAAAACAGATGCTGGACAGGCTGTGGAGAAATAAGAGTGCTTTTACACTGTTGCTGGGAATACAAATTAGTTCAACCATTGTGAAAGACAGTGTGGAAGTTCCTCAAGGATCTAGAACTAGAAATACCATTTGACCCAGCAATCCCATTACTGGGTGTATACCCAAAGGATTATAAATCATTCTACTACAAAGACACATGCACACATATGTTTATTGCAGCACTATTCACAATAGTAAACACTTGGAACCACCCCAAATGCCCATCAATGATAGACTGGATAAAGAAAATATGGCACATATACACTATGAAATATTATGCAGCCATACAAAAGAATGTGTTCATGTCCTTTGCAGGGACATGGATGAAGCTGGAAACTATCATTCTCAGCAAACTACACAAGAACAGAAAACCAAAAACCGCATGTTCTCACTCATAAGTGGGAGTTGAACAATGAGAACACATGGACACAGGGTGGGGAACATCACACACCAGGGCCTGTCAGGGGGTGAGGAGAAAGGGTGGGGAGAGCATTAGGACAAATATCTAATGCATGCAGGGCTTAAAGCCTAGATGATGGTTTGATAGGTGCAGCAAACCACCATGGCACATGTACACCTGTGTAACAAACCTGTGTGTTCTGCACATGTATCCCAGAACTTAAAGCAAAAGAAAAATAAATAAATTTAAAAAATAAAAAATTAAGATTATGCCAATACTAGATAGCCTGATTTATACTATTCAAATCTAATTATGTCCAATTTTCTGGGGGCTGGGGGAATGTTCATCTATCTGTAATACAAATAAGAGACTGTGACTTTTGACTGACCTCTTAAACTTCCTGATAGGATTCACTGAAAACAAAAACAGAGGATCAGTTCTGTGATAGTCCTGCCAAAACTGCATCAACTTAATATAATCATGAGGAAGCACCAGATAAATGCATATAAAGGGACCTTTGACCAAATGGCCTCTAATCTTCTAAACAGTCAAGTAATGAATGTCAAAGAAAGGCTTCTATTCTGAAGTAAGGAGATTACAGAGCCCAAATGAAATGCAATCTTGGTTTGGATTGGATCCGGAACCAGAGAATCTTTCTTTCTCTTTCTATAAAGAAAAATAGTGAAACAATTACAAAATTGGAATGCCTACAAATTAGATATTAATAGTGTATTAACATTACTTTTCTGATTTCGAAAATTTAACTGAAGTTATAGAATTTCTTGACTCTAGTAAATACACATTAAATTATTTAGCGATATGTCATCAGCTCCACAACTTACACTTAAACATTACAGAAAAAAGTACACACACTCACACGTACACACAAGCACTCACATGGAGAGAGAAGAGAAATAAAGAGAAAATAATAAAGCAAATACAATAAAATTTTATCTTTGGGAGAATATCTGTGATTTGCATGGAGATTCTTTGTATTATTTTTCAACTTTTCAGTAATTCTGAGGTTTTTTCAAAATAAAATATTAAAAAAGAATATGAATTCACGTTCATTTTTATTATGCTCAAGGTTGAATTTTATAAAGCCAAGAAAAATGAAATGACACAAATTAAAAAGAGAAAAAGACTGTCCCAACCAAGGAAAAGTAGATTCTACATAGGATAAAAAATTACCATAATGTAGCCCCAAAAAGTGAATGCTGAGTGGTTAGAAAGGGTAGAAATTGCTCACTGTAGAGGGGAAAGGGCATATGAAAGAGATTCGATTTGAAGTGGTTCATAAGTAATAGCCTTGATTAATTTGCATTTAGTTTCTAAATACCACTTTAAAAATTTCTATTAATATTAATGGATATATAAGAATGATGGTAAGTTGCAATCAGACTTTATTTCAAGTTAGATAAATTCTGCAAATTGCCAAGTATCTCTAGCCAAATGTAAAAGTATCACTGTTAGAATTTGTTGAGTTATATATCTTGGCTCTTCAGGCACAAAACCATACTGAAATACTCAGAATGTTTATATTAGTTACCTGTATAATTAGGAGGAAATAAGTCCTTATTTGAACATCTTCAAAATAATTACACTTATAAATAATATTCCTGTTACCGGTATATGTAATAACAATGTGGCAGAGAAGGGTTCTCAGCAGCCCTTAATTTTTTGAAAACTCAAAGCTAGTCTCTAATTCTTAAAATAATCCCTTCCCCTTAACTTCAAATCTGAATTATCCCCTTCTTTACATTCCATAACACTTTGTTTATACTTCTAATATAGGCTATCACATCTCAATATAAATAATCAGTTTCTTTTCTGCATTGAAATGTCTTAAAAATGGGTACTGTTTCCTATTTTTCTATGTATTCCCAGAAGTTAGCAAATATTTTCTATGTTGTATAGATTATACACTATACTCTTATAATATAGTAGGCTAGAGAAAAAATGTTAGTAAGAAAACCATAACAAAGAGAAGAGAAAACATAATTACTAGTCATTAAGTGGAATTGGATCATTATTCAAATCTTCATCCTCACTGGCTTCATGTTGAGCAGACTGAGGAGGAGAAGGAGAAACAAAAGTTGCTGTCTCTGTCTCAGAGGTGGCAGAGGCAGAAGAGGAAAAGAAGATGAAAGGGAAAACAGGAGAGGCAGGCACACTCCATGTAACCTGAAAACATCGTAATTTCTGACATTTTGCTTTCACGTTTCTCCAAAAATGTTTCTACACAGTACCAATCCTTATTGTATCACTTTGTTTTGTTTTGTTTTGTTTTTTTCAGTGCCCATATCATAGTAGGATTCATCTTGTAAAAGACGTCAAAAACAGCTGTGAATAATTGGAACCCTTCTGTCAGATTATGTCAATTTTTTTTTTCTAGCACCTCTTCTTTCTCATCATCTGGCACTGGCCTGAAAGCAGTCACCTCCATTGAGTCATCTTCTGTTAATTCCTCTATTGCAGTGTCTATTTGTTCTTAAATTTCTCCAAGATCCATATCTACAAAGCCTTCAGCACTCCCACCACCCCCACACACCTTTTTTTTTTCTGCGGTATCCACAATCTCTTTTATGATTTGCTGGATTGCTTCTGTCCTAAATCCTGCGAAGTCATATCCAATATTTGGACATAGTTTTTTCCTGCAGATATGTATTATCTTAGGCTTGATGGCTTTCACTGCTCTTTCTCTAACAATGATGGCTTCTTCAATGATGTAACCCTTCCAGGCTTTCATAATGTTCTTTCTATCAAAGTTCTCTTCCATAGCATTGATAATTCTTTCCAAAAAGTACAGTATGTAATGAGCTTTAATGGTACTGTTGAACTTCTGATCTAGAGGCTGAATTAGAGGTGTTGTGCTTGGGGTCAAGTAGACCACTTTGACACAAACTCATGAGGTTCTGGGTGGCTAGGGGCATTGTCCAACATCAAAAGAACTTTAAAAGGCAACCCCTTACAGGCAAGGTACATCCTGACTTAAGGGAAAAAGTATCATTGAAACCAATGCAGAAAAAAAGGATTCTTATTGTTCAGGCCTTCTTGATACAGAGCCAAAATACTTCCAGCTGGTGTTTAACTTTCCCTTCAAGTTTCAGGGGTTAGCAACTTTATATCCTGATCATAAGCCGGACTGCATTTTCACAACATTGTAGGATTAGCCTATATCCCTTCCTGCCTTAAATACTGATACTTACTTCTCTTCCTTACTAATAAACGTCCTTGTGGCTTTTGCCCCCAGAACAGTCAACTGTTGTCTGCATTTAAAACCTTTTCAGAAGGATGCCCTTTCTCTTCCATGATTTTCTTAATGGTTTCTGATAACTCTGCTGCCTCTTCATCAGCAGAAGCTGCTTCTCCTGTTATCTTGACATATTTTAAGCCAAACCTCTTCTAAAGTTACCAAATCATCCTTTGCTGGTGGTAAGTTCTGCAGCTGTAGATCCTTCATCTTCCTTTTGCTTTAAGTTGTCATGTAATTACTTAACTTTTTCTCAAATTATATTAGAGTCTATAGGTATGCCTTTCTTATAGCAGTTCTGCACCCACATAAAAGCTGGATTTTCAGTACAAGACAAGAAGGTATTTCACAAAAAGTGCAAGATTTTTGTGCTTACTGGCATAGCTGCAGTAACAGCTTCATGAATTTCCTTTTCTTCTTTTACAATGGCCGTTATGCTGGATTTATTTATCTTGAAATGGCAGGCAGCTGCAGCTGTAGACCTCAGTCTACAGTACATATCAAACAATTGAACTTTCTTTTGTAATGTCATGACTTTGCTTCTTTGAAGCAGTTCTAGCCTCACTAGTGGCACTTTGTATGGGCCCCATAATGTTCTTCAAGTTTTATATGCACTAAACATAATGAAAAATATGCAAGACACACAAGAGATCACTTTTTACTTGTGATATGCAATTTACTGAGAGACAAACTTTTCATATAGAGATGATTGGTGTCACATGGTGTTTTATGGGATACAACACTTTAGCTCACTGCAATAGCAACAGGGAGTAGCTACAAAATTGTTAGCCATACAGTATATACTGTAGTCAATTTTACACAATTACTATTTAATATTGAATCTTTACATTTGTTTACATCCTTCTTGACTGGTGCTAAGTATCATCTTTAGGTGTTTGCGTGTACAAGTTTTGATCAACTTTAACTTTTAAAATATGTTTGTGTATATTTCATGGTAGTAAATGGTAGACTAGTATCCACATATATTTTATGCATTCATGGCATCTTTTTCTTAATATTTTTGACATTTCTGGGCTATGTAGTCCATCTGCTAGTTTTTTTCAGTTGTTAAAAAATTCTTTAAAACATTTTCCAATATTTTTGTTGAAAAAAAATATGTATTAGTGGACCCAAGCAGTACAAGCTCATATTGTTCAAGGGTCAATTACATGTTACTTCTGGGGAAGAAGCAGAGCAAGATGGTGGAATAGAAGGCTCCACCGATCATCACCCCAACCCCCAACAAGGACAACATGTTAACACGTATTCACAAGAAAAAACACCTTCATTGGAACCAAAAATCAGGTAAGCACCCATATTACCTGTTTTTAACTTCAAATGATTAAAAGAGGAATTGAAGGAATAGAAAACGAAACAAAAGTCCTTAATCACTGACACCACCCCTTCTCTACCCTGGCAGCAGGGCGTGGTGAGAGAGCATTGCTGAACATTGTGGGAGAAGAATTCAGCAATTGAGAGGCATTGACATCAGTGCTGTCCTGTTAGAGCACAAAGGAAGACAGAACCAAACTCAGCTGATGCCCACCCATGGAGGGAACCAGCCCTAGCCAGAAGGGAATCACCCATCCCAGTGGTCCAAAATTGAGTTCCTGCAAACCTTGCCCCCAAGGGCTATAGCAGTTTGTGTTTCCAAGTGCATTTGAGAGGCAGTCTAGGGCTTAAGGACTGCAGCACTTACAGAAGTTCTAGCACTGAACCTGGCTCAGAGACAGTGGACTGGGGCAGCATGTGACATTCTGAGATACCACCTGGGGAAGCCAAAGGAGTGCTACAATCACCCATCCCCTAACCCCAGGCTGCACAGCTCAACACACCAATAGAGACTTCTTCCTTCTGCTTAGGGGAGAAGAGGGAAGAGTGGGGAGGACTTTATCTTGCATCTTGGAGAGCAGCTCAGCCACAGCAGGATAGCGTAACTGTCAGAATCATGAGGCCCCTGTCCCAGGCCCTAGCTCCCAGATGACATTTCTAGACACACACTGGGCAGAAGGAAACCCACTACCTTGAAGGAAAGGACCCATTCCTGCCAGCATTTATCACCTGTTAGCTGAAGAGCCTTCAGTTCTTGAATAACCAGCAGCAATATGCAGGTACTACATCAAAAACCTTGGGTAAGCCTCGGAGAAACTGGCTTCAGGTGAGACTCAGCACATTACTATCTATGGTTAAGGGGAGGGTCTCCTGCTTGAGAAAAGCAGAGGAAAAAGTAAAGGGGACTTTATCTTGCACCTTAGGTACTAGCACAGCCACAGGCAGGTAGAGCACCAAATGGGCTCGTGGGTTCTCTGATTCCAAGACTTGACACTTGGATGACATTTCTGGACTTACACTGGGCCAGAGGGGACCCCACTGCCCTGAAGTCCCAGGCCTGGCAACATTCACAAGAGACTTAAGAGACTTTGGGCCTTAGGGCAACATTAGCAATAGTCTGGCAATACTCCTTATGGCTTATGGGGTGAGCCTCCTCTTCCTTTGGAAAGGGAAGAAACAAGTAAGAAGAACTGCATCTTGTGGTTTGATGGTGGCTTAGCCACAGTACAGGAAAGTACCAACTAGACTTCTAAGGTTTTTAAATCTAGTCCTTGACTCCCAGATGGCATTTCTGGACCCACCTAGGGCCTGGGGGACCTAAATTCCCTGAAAGGAAAGACGAAGGCTGGACTGGCTTTGCCACCTGCTGATTGTAGAGCCCCAGGACCTTAAGCAAACATGGCAGTAGCCAGGGAGCAGTTACAACATGCCTTGAGTAAGACCCAGTGCTGTGCTGACTTTATATCTCACCCAGTGCAGTCATAGTGGTGGCCACAGGGATGCTCAAGTCACTCCACCTCTTGCTTTAAGTGGCTCAGAACAGAGAATGAAACTGTTTTGGAGAAAGTAAGAGAAGAGGACAAGAGTCACTGCCTAGCAATCCAGAAAATCTCCTGGATCTTGTTCAAGACCATCAAGGCAGTACCTCTGAAGTCTATAAGAACCACAGTGTTACTGGGTGTGGGGTCCCCCCTGAAGCAGATACAGCTTAGATGACAACCCCCAAGCCCTTTCAAATATCTGGAAAGCCTTCCCAAGAAGTATGGCTACAAAGAAGTCCAGACAGTGAAGACTGTAATACATACCTGACTCTTCAGTGCCCAGACACGGAAGAACATCTACTAGCATCAACACCATCCAGGAAGATAAGACCTCACCAAATGAACTAAATAAGGCACCAGTTACTAATTCTGGAGAAACAGATATATGTGACCTTTCAGATAGAGAATTCAAAATAGCTGTCTTGAGGAAATTCAAAGAAATTAAAGGTAACATAGAGAAGGAATTTAGAATGCCATCAAAGAAATTTAACAAAGAAATTGAAATGATTAAAAATAAGCAGAAATTCTAGAGTTGAAAATGCAATTAGCATACTGAAGAATGCATCATAGTGGCAGGGTCTGACCTGCAGACCCAGGCTGCATGATGGATGAATAACGTGCTCAGACACAGATATTCAGTGAAAGAGCAGGCCAGGGGGTTGGGCCACTCACAGAAAGAGTTGTGACAGCTGCACGCTGACTAGCTGGCCTTGCCGGCATTTATTCAGCACAGATTTAATGACAAAGGCTTTTAGTCAACATACCTGTGGGTAATTAACCTCATCGCCCTCCCCTGGTGAGAGCAGTCCTACGAATGATCAAAGGTTGGTCTTAGGACCACATGAGTAAACAAGCTCTTTAGATAAACTCCGTTATATTCCTTTATACCTACTTTAAGCTATTAACTCAAGGTAAGAGGATTAGGCTGCCTTAAGCCAAATCTTTTACTGAAGCTATGCGAACCTCCAGACCTTTTCTGTTTTTTGCATCAGGCTTTATGGTGTCCCAGGCACCATAAATTATCTTGGGGTGGCGTGGACTTTACTTGGGGTCTGGGATATCCCATCCCCCCATTGGCCCTAATCATAGGAGAACAGCACACAGCTATGAAACTGTGATTGATGTGATGATGGATGAAGACACCAGTAAGGTCACTCTGCAAATGGCCATGGGGACTCCAGTCTAAGATGTTATAATTGCCTAACTCAAGGTTACAGGCTTGTAGAAGAAACTGGGGATACAAGGGACATACACCAATATAAGAAAAGACATATACAACAGACCCACAGCTAGTATTATACTGAAGGGAAAAACATGAAAGCCTTTCCTCTAAGATCTGGGACACAAAAAGAATGCCCACTATTACCACTGTTTTTCAACATGTTACTGGAAGTCCTAGCTTGAACAATTAGACAAGAGAAAGATAGAAAAGGCATCCAAATTGGAAAGGAAGAAACCAAATTATCCCTGTGTGAAGATAATATGAACTTATATTTGGAAAAACCTAAAGACTCCAACACGAAAACTATTGGAACTGATAAACCCAGTAAAGTTGCAGAACACAAAATCAACATATAAAAATCAGTAGCATTTCTGTATGCCAAGAGTGAATAATGTGAAAAAAATTAAAAGTAATCCCATTTACAATAGCCACACATAAAATTAAATACCTAGGGATTAACTTAACAAGAGAAGTAAAAAAATCTCTATAATGAAAACTATAAAACACTGATAAAAAAATTGAAAAGGGCACAAAACAATGGAAAATTACTCCATGAATTGGAAGAATCAGTATTATTAAAATGCCCATATTATCCAAAGCAATCTACACATTCAATGCAATCCCTATCAAAATACCAATGACATTATAAAAATAGAAAAAACAATCCTAATATTTTTATTGAACCACACACACACACACACACACACAAAGTAACCAAAGCTATCCTAAGCCAAAAAACACAGAACTGGAGGAATTACATTACTTGACTTCAAATTATACTACAGTGCTATGGTAACCAAAACAGCATGGTACTGCCATAAAAATATACATACAGACAAATGGAAGGGAATAGAGATCCCAGAAACAAATCCACAAACCTACAGTGAACTCATTTTTGACAAAGGTACCAAGAACAAACACTGGGCAAAAGATAATCTTTTCAATATATGATGCTAGGAAAACTAGATATCCACATGAAGAATAATGAAACTAGACCCCTGTCTCTCGCCATACATAAAAATCCAATCAAAATGGATTAAAGACTTAAACCTAAGGCCTCAAACTATAAAACTACTACAAGAAAACATTGGAGGAATTCTCCAGGACATTGATTTGGGCAAAGACTTATTGAGCCATACCGCACAAGCACAGGCAACCAAAGCAAACTCGGACAAGTGGGATCACATCAAGTTAAAAAGCTTCTCCACAGTAAAGTATACAATCAACAAAATGAAGAGACTACCAACAATATTTGACAGGGAATAATAACCAGAATATATAAAGAACTCAAAAAATAGAAAAATTCTAATAATTCAATCAAAATATGGGCAAAAAATTTGAATAGACATTTCTCAAAAGAAGACATACAAATGATGAACAGGCATAGGAAAAGGTGCTCAGCATTGTTGATCATCAGAGAAATGCACATCAAAAGTACAATAGGATATCATCTCAACACAGTTAAAATGGCTTATATCGAACAGATAGGCAATGACAAATGCTGGCAAAGATGTGGAGAAAAGGGAACGCTCTTTGTACGCTGTTGATGTGAATGTAAATTATTACAACCACTATGCATAACAGTTTGGAGGTTCATCAAAAAACTAAAAATTGAGATACCATATGATTCAGTCAGCCCACTGTTGCATATATACCCACAAGAAAGGAAATCGTTACAACAAAGAGATATCTGCACTCCTATATTTGTTGAAGTACTGTTTACAATAGCAAATATTTGTAAGCAATCTAAGTGTCTATCAACAGATTAATGGATAAAGAAAATGTGGTACATATGCACAAGGGAGTACTATACAGCCATAGAAAAGAGTGAGATCTAGTAATTTGCAACAACATGGATGAACTGGAAATCATTATGTTGACTGAAATAAGCCAGGCACAGAAAGACAAACATTACATGTTCTCACTTATTTGTGGTATTTAAAAATCAAAACAGTTGAATTCATGAACATACAGAGTAGAAGGATTGTTACCATAGGCTGGGAAGAGCAGTGGGTGGCTGGGGAGAAGTGAGAATGGTTAATGGATACAAAAAAAATATATAGAATAAATAAGACCCACTACTTTATAGCACAACAGAGTGACCATAGTCAATAACTTAATTGTACATTTTAAAATAACTTAAAAAGTGTAACTGAATTGTTTGTAACTCAAAGGATAAATGCTTGAGGGGATGGATACCCCATTCTCCATGATGTGCTTATTTCACATTGCATGTCTGTATCAAAACATCTCATGTACTCCATAGATACATACACCTACTATGTACCCCCCCAAAAATTAAAAATAAAATAACTGTATGTTATGTCTTTGGAATTTCTATCTATAGTAACACAAAAACAAGATAAATCCTGGAAACAAGATAAGTTAAAAATGATTAACTTAGTTCAATATATTATCAGAATGTTTTGCTATATTCAACATGTTTTCAAAAAATACATTTCAAATGAATTTTTAAAAAGTTAAGATGCAGTCATCAGTAACAATTATTCTCTACTCATTTTATTTTAAAACAAAAATCTATTTTAAAGAGTAATTATCAAATTTAAAGACATTACTCAAATTCAGTAAAATACTTCAGGTATGTATTCAAATATGCAAATACCAAGAAAAATATTGCATATCTTATCTCACACTGTTTTACTATTTCAATTTTAAACACTTACTGAAAAATATCTCTAAATGTTTATATGGAATGGCAAAATTTAAATGCCTTATTTTTCAGCAACTAGTGTTTTTTCAACCAGGATTCCACTGGACCCTAGTTTCAGCAAGATGTCACTAGTGATTTCATTAGAGAACATGATCAAACAAAAACATATATTTACTTGCAACTTAATGCTAGTGCTCATAATGATGGACAATGACTGAATAGCCTATTTAGCAATTGTAGTAGAGGATATTAAGCTCCCATTTGGCTGCATATAGGACTGTGTTCCATTGGCTGAGTCCATTTCTTGTTTTTGGTGCACAATGGAAGAGACTTGATAACTTATGAGTACTTTATTGTACAGAGGAACCAATGGCTGATGATGCTATTCCATCTTCTGTTAGCTCCCTTGAGTTTTCTTGCATACAGTTCACTTAATTACAGTAGAAAACATGCTCTACTCCTGATATGGTTTGGCTCTGTGTCCCCACCCAAATCTCATCTTGAATTGTACTCTCGTAATTCCCACTTGTTCTGGGAGGGACCCAGTGGGAGATAATTGAATCATGCGGGCAGTTTTCTCCATACTGTTCTTGTGATAGTGAATAAGTCTCACACAATCTGATGGTTCTATAAGGGGTTTCTGGTTTCACTTCTTTCTCATTCTGTCATGCCACCACCATGTAAGAAGTACCAAACACCACATGCCACATGTTCTCATATATAGATGGGAATTGAACAATGAGAACACTTGGACACAGGGTGGGGAACATCACACACCAGGGCCTGTCATGGGATGGGGGAGGGGGAGGGATAGCATTAGGAGATATACCTAATGTAAATGACGAGTTAACAGGTGCGGCACACCAACATGGCAATGTATACATATGTAACAAACCTGCACGTTGTGCACATGTACCCTAGAACTTAAAGTATAATTATAAAAAAAAAAAAGAATAAAAAAGAAGAAGTGCCTTTCACCTTCCGCCATGATGTGAGGTCTCCTCAGCCACATGGAACTGTGAGTTCACTAAACCTATTATTCTTCCCAGTCTCAGGTACGCATTAGCGATGTGAAAATGGACCAATACAGATCCTATAATAAAAAATCAGGGAAAATTTTAATCCTAAAGAAGGAATTTTTACATATTGTGATCCAGCTGCCATGCCATTTTGCTGTTGTTCTGGGTGCTACAAAATATGATTATATAGATTAGAAGTAAATTGTATTGTGAAGTTTCATATTTTTAATTTTCTCACTTGTTTGCCCTTCTGATTTATATTCATTAGGGTTTGCATTTTACAAACATGTCTGATGTTTCAATGTGCTTATTTTGAATATAATGTGTGAGATAGAAGAAAATTCTAGATCTAAGATGAAAAATAATTTTGGTAATGTTAGTAATTAGTAATTACAAATTTCAAGTTCTTTTACTGCACTAGCATAACAGAGGACACAAAACAAGCTTTCTGTTACAAGGAAAATCACTTATTACTGAGTCTTACATGGGTGCTGATCCATGTTGTCCTATTCTATTGTGTGTTGTCTGTGACAAACAACTAAGATATGCAGCAATGACTTCAGCAAAGTTGTAAAGCAAGCTTACTAAAGATCACAGCATTTGAAGAATAAAGTTGCTAAATATTTTAAGCAAACACCGGAATCTCAAAACAGAGTAAGGCTTTTTAAAACAATTAGACAATTAACAGGTTAAGAAAGCAAGTTATTTTGAAAAAGTTATTGGCTGAAAAGCAAAAGCACATAGTTGGTGAGAATCTATTAGTGCCAGCATTCTAGATGAAGATGTGCTAGAAAAAAACAGAAAAGATTCCACTTTCATAATATTCAATTAGTCACATGATAATATGTCACATGATGCTGAAAAGGCTTTGTGTAATAAACTGATAAACAATAGCTTCTGTTATCCAAGTTGACAACGGATTTTTGCCAATAATTGTCACACTGCAACATTTTCAAGATTTGTAAATTATGGAGAAATTAAAGAAACCTTTTCTGATACAAAAAAAAATGCTACCTAAAAAAAGCAAAGGCCATTTTCTTTGCAATGCTAGTCTCTGATAAAACAGATTTTAAACCAACAAAGATCAAAAGAGACAAAGAAAAGCATTACATAATGGTAAAGGGACCAATACAACAAGAAGAGCTATGTGTCCTAAATATACATGTACCCAACACAGGAGTACCCAGATTCATAAAACAAGTTCTTAGAGACCTACAAATGACTTAGATTCACACACAATAGTAGTTGGAGACTTTAACACCCCACTGTCAATATTAGACAGATCAACAAGAAAGAAAATTAACAAGGATATTCAGGACTTGAACTCATCTCTGGACCAAGCAGACCTAATAGACATCTACAAAACTCCCCACCCCAAATCAACAGAATATACATTCTTCTCACCACCACATCACACTTATTCTAGAATCAACATATAATCGGAAGTAAAACACTCCTCAGCAAAGACAAAAGAATGGAAATCATAACAAACAGTCTCTCAGAACACAGTGCAATCAAATTAGAACTCAGCATTAAGAAACTCACTCAAAACCACACAACTACATGGACACTGAACAACCTGCTTCTGAATGACTACTGGGTAAATAACGAAATGCAGGAAGAAATAAATAAGCTCTTTGAAACCAATGAGAACAAAGACACAACGTACCAGACTCTCTGGGATACAGCTAAAGCATTGTTTAGAGGGAGATTTATGGCACTAAACGCCCACAGGAGAAGCAGGAAGGATCTAAAATTGACACCCTAAAATCACAATTAAAAGAACTGGAGAAGCAAGAGCAAACAAATTCAAAAGCTAGCAGAAGACAAGAAATAACTAATAACAGAGAAGAACTAAAGGAGATAGAGACATGAAAAACCCTTCAAAAAATCAATAAATCCAGGAGCTGGTTTTTTGAAAAGATTAACAAAATAGATAGATTGCTAGGCAGACTAATGAAAAGAAAAGAGAGAAGGATAAAATAGGTGCAATAAAAAAATGATAAAGGAGATATCACCACTGAACCCACAGAAATACAAAGCATCATCAGAGAATACTATAAACACCTCCATGCAAATAAATTAGAAAATCTAGAAGAAATGGATAAATCCCTGGACACATACACCCACCCAAGACTAAACAAGGACAAAGTCAAATCCCTGAATAGACCAATAACAAGTTCTAAAATTGAGGCAGTAATTAATAGCCTACCAATCAAAAAAAAGCCCAGGATCAGATGGATTCACAGCCGAATTCTACCAGAGGTACAAAGAGGAGCTGATACAATTCCTTCTGAAATTATTCCAAACAACAGAAAACGAAGGACTCTTCCCTAACTCATTTTATGAGGCAGCATCATCCTGATGCTAAAACCTGGCGAAACACAACAAAAAAAGAAAATTTCATGCCAATATCCCTGATGAATATTGATGCGAAAATCCTCAATAAAATACTGACAAACCTAATCCAGCACCACATTAAAAAAGCTTATCCACCACGATCAATTCGGCTTCATCCCTGGGATGCAAGGCTAGTTCAACGTACGCAAATCAATAAACGTAATCCATCACATGAACAGAACCAATGACAAAACCACATGATTATCTCAATAGAGGCAGAAAAGGCCTTCGACAAAATTCAACAGCCCTTCATGCTAAAAACTCTCAATAAACTAGGTATTGATGGAACGTATCTCAAAATAATAAAAGCTATTTATGACAAATCCACAGCCAATATCATACTGAATGAGCAAAACCTGGAGGCATCCCCTTTGAAAACTGGCACAAGACAGGAATGCCCTCTCTCACCACTCCTATTCCACACAGTATTGGAAGTTCCGGCCAGGGCAATCAGGCAAGAGAAAGAAATAAAGGTATTCAAATAGGAAGAGAGGAAGTCAAATTATCTCTGTTTGCAGATGACATGATTGTATGTTTAGAAAACCCCATCATCTCAGCCCCAAATCTCCTTAAGCTGATAAGCAACTTCAGCAAAGTCTCAGGATACAAAATCAATGTGCAAAAATCACAAGCATTCCTATACACCAATAATAGACAAGCAGAGAGCCAAGTCGTGAATGAACTTTCATTCACAATTGCTACAAAGAGAATAAAATACCTAGGAATACAACTTACAAGGGATGTGAAGGACCTCTTCAAGGAGAACTACAAACCACTGCTCAAGGAAATGAGAGAGGACACAAACAGATGAAAAAGCATTCCATGCTCATGGATAGGAAGAATCAATATTATGAAAATGGTCATACTGCTCAAAGAAATTTATAGATCCAATGCTATCCCCATCAAGCTACCAATGACTTTCTTCACAGAGTTAGAAAAAACTACTTTAAATTCTGTATAGAAACAAAAAAAGAGCCTATATAGCCAAGACAATCCTAAGCAAAAAGAACAAAGCTGGAGGCATCACGATACCTGACTTCAAATGATATTACAAGGCTACAGTAATCAAAGCATCATGATACTGGTACCAAAACAGATATATAGACCAATAGAACAAAACAGAGGCCCCAGAAGTAATGCCAAACATCTATAACCATCTGGTATTTGACAAGCCTGACAAAAATAAGCAATGGGGAAAGGATTCCCTATTTCACAAATGGTGTTGGGAAAACTGGCTAGCCATATGCAGAAAACTGAAACTGGACCCTTTCCTTAAACCTCATACAAAAATTAACTCAAGATGGATTAAAGACTTACATGTAAGACCGAAAACCATAAAAACCCTAGAAGAAAACCTAGGCAATACCATTCAGGACATAGGCATGGGCAAACACTTCATGACTAAAACACCAAAACCAATAGCAACAAAAGCCAAAATGGACAAATGGGATCTAATTAAACTAACAAGCTTCTGCACAGCAAGAGAAACAGCCAACCTACAGAATGGGAGAAATTTTTTGCAATCTATCCATCTGACAACGGGCTAATATCCAGAATTTACAAAGAACTTAAACAAGTTAACAAGAAAGAAAAAAACAACCCCACCAAAAAGTGGGTGAAGGATATTAACACACTCCTCAAAAGAAGACATTTATGTGTCCAACAAACATGTGAAAAAAAAGCTCATCATCTCTGGTCACTAGAGAAATACAAATCAAAACCACAATGAGATACCATCTCAAGCCAGTTGGAATGACGATCATTAAAAAGTCAGGAAACAACAGATGCTGGAGAGGATGTGGAGAAATAGCAAAGCTTTTACGCTGTTGGTGGGAGTGTGAATTAGTTCAACCATTGTGGAAGACAGTGTGGGGATTCCTCAAAGATCTAGAACCAGAAACACCATTTGATCCAGCTATCCCATTACTGGGTATATTATACCCAGAGGATTATAAATCATTCTTCTAAAAAGACACATGAACACGCATGTTTAATGCAGCAATATTCACAATAGCAAAGACTTGGAACCAACTGAAATGCCCATCAATGATAGACTGGATAAAGCAAATGTGGTACATATACACCATGGAATACATAAAAAAGGGATGAGTTCATGCCCTTTGCAGGGATATGGATGAAGCTGGAAATCATCATTCTCAGCAAACTAACACAGGAACAGAAAACCAAACACTGCACAATCTCACTCATAAGTGGGAGTTGAACAATGAGAACACATGGACCCTGGACCCAGGGAGGGGAACATCACACACAGGGACCTGTCAGGGGGTGAGGGGCTATGGGAGGGATAGCATTAGGAGCAATACATAATGTAGATGATGGGTAGATGGGTGCAGCAAACCACCATGTCACGTGTATACATATGTAACAAACCTGCAGGTTCTGCACACATATCCAAGAACTTAAAGTATAATAATTTTTTTTAAAAGCAAAGGACAAAACATACTTAATGTTTTGTCTATATGTCTGGAAACAAAGTTGTGTCTTAAAGAAACTGTGTGGATATCCTGGTGTCCTATAGTTAGACCACCTTGCATCCTATAGATGCAAAACTACCGGAAGAAAATGTATTTCTTCAGAAAGTGCTGTGACATAAGTGAATATCTTCTATAAGAAAGACTCTGGACTAAATACTCGAAAGAAAGAGTCAATTTAGACAGAGTAGCTGGGCTCAGTGAGCTAAATAATCTAGCTAGGAAACAGTACACTTACATAAGTCCCTTTTATGCAATTGTACGATTAATTTTAAAAATGATCTTCATAATATATGGGATGACCAATATGATGATGAATGTTCACTAAGAAAGTTGGGAAAGTGAGATATAAATTGATTTCAGTCTCTATGGACAGATCTTAATTAGAGGAGACTGGATGGAAGCTTCTAGACACTGGTAAATAACATGAGCGAATGTGGGAAATTTGTTTGCCTTTGGTATATTGGATAGCATATGAGTAGATGTTTTATAATTTCATTAAATAGTCAACAAATATATGGAGTTATTATTGTGCCTCACTTACTGTATGAGGAGTTGTGTATCCAAGAGAACAAAATGAATATAGTAGGTTTGGGATGTGAGTATTTGATTTAAGAGAAGTTTCAAAGTCTATATTCTTTATTACCAACACAAGTTTAATAGCATACTATCATGGTGGGGAAAGATGTTAAATAATTGCCTTGCAACTTCAAAATGCTAGTTTTTCCCAGAGAACAGGAAGCCTTAAATAGCTTTAGTAATCCAAATATTCATTTCATAGTTACATAAGTTATGAAAAGTGTTGATATAACTAGAGCTTTATGCTCATAATATTAGCAAAATTTCAGGGATGCCTGAAAGTGCTGAGGCTACACTTTCCATTCCACTCCCTGAACATGTGTTCTGGATATTAGCCAATATGTGTGTACATTAAAGGAAATACAGCTGAACCCTGTGCTTCTGTTTTTTTTCTTCTTCTTCTTCTTCTTCTTCCATAAGTACATACATTATCATTTGAGTCAGGCACACAGTTAAGAATACTAGTGAAAGATTCATTGACTGCTTTCTCCACTCAGGACTAATGGCCACAAAAGATGGCAAATATTACAATTGGTTTATAATCTCTGAATGTTCATATTATTTCTTGAATTCAATTTTATATAGGGAAGTGAAATATTTTATCTGTACTGTAAGTCCGTTTATACAAAATAAATTCAGGTATATTTAACTACAGTAGTCCCATCTTATCCTTAGGAAATATGTTCCAAGACTCCCAGCAGTTGCCTGAAACCACAGATAGTACTGAATCTTATACGCACTATGATTTTTCCTACATACACATACCTATAATGAAGTTTAATTTATAAACTGGGCACAGTAAGAGATAAACAATAATAACTAATCATAAAATAGAACAATTATAACAATATACTTTAATAAAAGTTATGTAAATGTGACCCCTCCTTCTATCTGTTCTCTGCCTCTCTCTAAAAGTATCTTATTGTCTGTACTCACCTATTTTTAGAATCAGTTCACCACCAGTGACTAAAACTCCAGAAAGCAAAACTTCTGAGAAGAAAGGCTACTGTATTCACAATTAGTTCCAGGGTCACTTACAGCAAATATTTTTCCACCATTTCCTTAACATTTAGTAACTTTATACAAAAGAATGTATTTTGTACTTGTTTAAAACTAAAAAAATTAAGTGGCCCCTATAAAATAAAAATGTGTGAAAAACAAACAATTAAAGATGCTAATTCTGTTTTCATCACCTGGAAACATGAATCATGTTGTAGTAAGTGCCCAAATATTAGACACACATACCATTGTTTAAATATGTTAGAATATTCATTTTTGAACTCAATGTTTAATTATCACTGTCTTAGATTATTTAAAGATAATCCATCATTGCTCATTTTTGTAAAATTGACTATATTTCCTATACATCCAAGAATTTCAGTTAAAAACAATAAAATGCATAACTTTTTGCAGTAAAAAAAAAACAGATCCCTAATGAATTTTTTGGCGGGCACTACATTTCTAGGACTATATTGTTATTTCTTCTCAGCATGTGGTTCCCTTGGAACCTGCCATGTTCCTAAACTGTGTCCCAGCTCCCTGATCACAGTTGATCATTTCAGGGATAAACTTTGAGCCAAGTTGTGCTAATAGGTTCCTTTACTGAGAATTTTAGATCAGCAAATTAGGGAGGAAATCACTTTCTCCCTTTGTTAAATGTGTTATAAAGTTTTACTAGAGAGGCCAGGAACTGTGGCTCACGCCTATAATCCCAGCTGTTTGGAGGCTGAGGTTGGAGGATCACGAGGTCAGGAGTTTGAGATCAGCCTAACCAATATGGTGAAACCCTGTCTCTACTAAAATTACAAAAATTAGCCTGGCATGGTGGTGCCTGCCTGTAATCCCAGCTACTCAGGAGGCTGAGGCAGGAGAATTGCTTGAATTGGGAGGCGGAGGTTGCAGTGTGCCGAGATCGCACCACCGCACTCCAGCATGGGCAACAGAGCGAGACTCCGTCTCAAATTAAAAAAAAAAAAGAAAAAGAAAAGGTTTACTAGAGGTCTATCAAAAGCGATCTTTCTTGCCATATTAAGAAAGTTAAGCTTTAGCAACCAAGAGTAAAGGATGTATACAGAACAAAGTAGATACAACAGGAGAGAGAGAGCATGAATTAACTGGCCAGCTCACAGAGCCTCCGTTCTTAATCCTAGTCAATTTCTCTCTAAGGCCCAGCTTTATCCTTGCTCTTGGATTTACTGAGATATTATAGACATTTTCTCACTTAACTCTCACAACTATATGAGGTAGTTTTTAAAATATTAATTTAAAAATGTGGAATGGTGATTCACAGTAGTTATGCAATTTTCCCAAGATAAACCAGCTACTAAAGAGCAGAATCTGAGCTGGCTGGATTGCACTGAGTGCATCACCTGGTCATGCCACCATTGCAGAGGGAGCAGACTCAGGATGCCTGTGTCTTATTTCATATTTGTGAGAAAACCATCGGATTGTGAAACAATAGCTGGATACTCTGGGACTAAAGTAAAATATTTAGTTCTAAAAATTACATATATATATTACACACACACACAAACATATATATATACATACATACACATAGATATAGATAGATATAGTTTCCACAGCAAGTTAATAATCAGACTTTTCTAAAAAACAGGCTGTTAAAAACAAGATGATGGTGGCCAAATTATAAGAGTAATGAATGATGGAAGAAATACTTAAGAATGGGTAATGATACTTGTTTTCCTTTATTAAGTATATTCAACAATTTACGTCTCCTCTCATTTGAATTTATGGAAGTGTTTGCAATTTTACTGTTTCTAAAAGTAAAACTTTTTTTTATTTTTAAAAGTTCCTGATATTTTGGTATTTTTTACTCATTTTTTTGTTTTTATTTTTGTCTGTTTTTTAACACTTCTAATTTCCATGATATTATGATCCCAAGATCACAACAATTAATTCACTTAATTTTTAGATCATCAAAAATGTAAAGATCAGACCCAGGAACAGAAATCATGATGGAAATTTAATCTATGCATATTCCTCCATTTCATTTCCCTTCTCATTGGCACAGAGGCTCCTGCTGACAGCCAAATGGCCCAGTGCACACAAGAGAGTGCTCCAGATGATTATATTTCTAATGTCACTAAAATATTTTTCTTCTTACAAGATCCTCTAAGTGCTAATCCTCATAAAACAAAACAGAAATGATGCATTAACTCCATTTTACAGTCTCAGAGAGCATTTTAGTAACCTGACCTAAGTCACAAAATGAATAATTTGGTAGAACAAAATTTTAACTCAGGTGTGTCTGACACCAGAGTCCCTGTTCTTTATCTACTTTTTTTGTTGCTTTGTTTGGCCTTATTTTGGTAATTTAGCTACATAATTGCAATTGATTTTTAAAACTATATGATACATGTTTATGTTCAAACATCAAAAGGATAACAATGAAAAGTCTGCCTGCCAATCTGTGTCCACGAAAAACGATCTTCTTTCTGGACTTGGTCAATATTATCAGTTACCTGTGCATATTTCCAGAGATATCCTACGCTTACAGGGGGAAAAATACATATGTTGTTTATCCTGTTCAATATTAGTTAACTATTATTCATAGAAAAGCACCTCAAAATTCAGTGACTTCAAACAATATACATTTATTATGACAAGTTTAAGGGACATTAAAACGTTTTTGCTCTGGGTCTCACTAGGCTGATCTCAAGTGGGTTCTCACTCACATATTTGGGTCAGCTGATGGCTTGCCAAGACCCGGCTGCCTACAATAGCCTCATTTACATATCTGGTGTTTGGCAGGCTATCAGCTGGGCCCACGGGTGACTAAGCATAGGAATGTTCACATGGCAGTGGCAGTGGCAGGGTTCCAAGAAAGAGAGCAGAAACATGCAAGTCCCTCTGAGGCATGGGCTCAAAAGCAGTAGACTTTCATGTCTGTCATATTCTATTGGCCAAAGCAAGCCATCGGGAAGTAGGAATCTACTTCTTTATGGGAGAAGTTTCAAAGTCATATTGCAATAGACTTGAATACAGAAAAGCATGAATGATTGGTGCCACTACTACAATCAACCTATTTATTCACATACTGTATAAAGTATGACATACTTGACACATTCTTCTGCACCTCCTCCCTTTTAAGGCATTCAATATCATGTAGATCATTTTATCATTTTCTATTAGTTCATAAACAGCTTAATTATGTTTTATAACTGCATAATCTCTATAGTGTACAATCATCCATCTCTATACTTTTTGTTTAATAAGCAATGTTGTATTTAAGACTATATCTACAGAATAGATTTCTAGTATTTGATTAGCATAGCAAAAGAGTATATGACTTTGTAATTTTTAAGGATACTGAAACATTTTTATGATATTTTGTACCAATTTATACTTCTAGTAAAAAAGTGAGCATCTTGATTATCCATACTCTTGGTCTATAACATTTAATCTAATTTTTGAATTTTTCAAATATGACAGGTAAAAAATAATGTTTCAATTTGGGTTGAATAAATAAATGTGGCTGAACAACTTTTCATGTGTCTAATAACCTACTGTATTTTCATTTATAACCTTTGACTATTCCTTGGTTATTTGTTGCTTAATACCAGTGATTGAATTTGAATTCTTATAATAAAAATCTGTGTAGTTTTCTCAGATGTTTTAAAATACCTGTGAAGGTGTGTGCCTTGATTCATGAATATCTATATGACTTAGCCTAATTTGTACACTTAATTTACTCATTTTTACATTTTCTTATTTTTACATTTTATTAGTATATATCAGTCTTTTATTGTCTCCTCACTACTGGAGATACAAATTTTAATATGAACCTATTCCCACAGAAGAATTACAGTGTTTTACAAAAACAATTAAAATAGAATAATGATTCATACAATTGTTATACATAACAATATATAGGAGCATGTGGAAGTTACCTAACCCAAAATTGAGGAAACATGAAAATGTTACTAAAGATGAATCTTGACAGTTAAATAAAACTTAACCAGTAAAATAATGGAGGGAAGGCATTCATTCAAATAAGGATAGTACTTGTTGAGGCTCAAAGTCAAGAAAATATATCTTTAAGAAACATAAATGAAAATATACTTTTAATTTACAAAGTTTAAGTAGTCTTGGAACTAGAGTTCCACATCCAATGTGAAAGTAAGTTTTGTGAGAAATAAGCTGGAGAGATAAACGAAAGTTTAGAATCCTGGAGTTTACACTAAGATTCCCTAAATGATTCTAAATATCTAAGTGACTGAAAGAGTTATGCATTTTAGGAACAAAGCATTAATTCAGCAAAGGCTGGAGAATGAATTGGAGCAGCACCAAATGGGTGGCTGTAAAAATGCAGGTACAAAATCATAAAGGACTAAATATGAGGAGTGAGGCAAAGGTCAGTGATGACCATGCAAACCAGACAGCACTTTCCTGCAGTGCAGGAGTTTAAATGTCTCAAATAGTCTGGAAGTGGCTTTCAAAACAAGAATATGAAACTGCCCCAGACTAGATGGTGTAAGGGGTATGTAGTTATACAGAACAGTATACAGGCGCACACAAGAAGTTACCTAATCCAGAATTGAGAAACAGGTTAGTACCCGGACTGAGGTATTGAGCAGCATCTATTGTAGAAATCAGCTATCAAAGATGACATGAGCGAAAGGAAAAACATTACATGCTCATGAATCAGAATAAATATAGATAAATTGTTCATACTGCCCAAAGCAATCTACAGAATCACTGTAATTCCTATCGAATTACCATCATTTTTCACATAACTAGAAAAAACTATTCTAAAATGCATATAGAACTAAAAAAGAGCCCAGATAGTCAAAGCAATCCTGAACAAAAAGAAGCCAGAGGCATCACATCACCAGACTTCAAACTGTACTACAAGGCTGCAGTAACCAAGACAACATGGTGCTAGCACAAAAACAAACACATAGACCAATGAAACAGGGTGAAGAACACAAAAATAAAGCCACATACCCACAGCCATCTGAGGTTTGACAAAGTTGACAAAAATCGGAAAGATAAATTGTGCTGGGAAAATTGGTTAACTGTTTGCAGAAGAATGAAACTGGACCCCTATCTATCACCATATATAAAAATTAACTCAAGATGCATTAAAGTCTTAAATGTAAGACCTCAAATTTTAAAAACTCCTAGAAGAAAACCTAGGAAATACTCTTCTGGACATTGGCCTAGACAAGTAAATTATGACTAAGTCCTCAAAAGCAAACACACACACACACACACACACACACACATAATTGACAAGTGGGACGTAATTAAACTAAAGAGCTTTGCACAGCAAAAGAAACTATCAACAAACAGACAACCTACAGAGTAAGAAAAAAATATTCACAAACTATGCATCCAACAAAGGACTAATATCCAGAATTTATAAGGGTCTTAAACAAATCAACAAGAAAAAACAACTGTTAAAAAGCAAGCAAACAACATGAACAGAAACGCCTCAAAAGAAGACATACAAGCAACCAACAAACATATGCAAAAATGCTCAACATCACAAATCATCAGAGAAATGCAAATCAAAATCACAATGAGATACCATCTCACACTAGTCAGAATGACTAGTACTAAAAAGTAAGAAAATAACAGATGCTGGCAAAGGTCAAGAGAAAAGAGAAGGTTTATACACTGTTACTGGGACGGTAAATTAGTTCAGCCACTGTGGAAAGCAGTTTGGAGATTTCTCAAAGAACTAAAAATGAGCTACCATTTGAACAGTAAATTAGTTCAGCCACTGTGGAAAGCAGTTTGGAGATTTCTCAAAGAACTAAAAATGAGCTACCATTTGAACCAAAAATCTCATTACTCGGTATATACACAAAGGAAAAGAAATCATTCTATAAAAGAAACACCCACACTCATATGTTTATCACAGCACTGTTCACAATGGCAAAGAAATGAAATAAACCTAGATGCCCATCAACAGTGGACTGAATAAAGAAAATGTGGGGTACATATACACCATGGAATACTATGCAGCCATAAAGAAGAAGGCAATCATGTCCTTTGCAGAAATATGGATGTAGCTGGAGGTCACTATCCTAAGTGAATTAACTGCATAACAGAAAATAAAATATGATTTGTTTTCACTTATAAATGGGAGCTAAACATAGGGTATACATGGACGTAAAGATGGAAAAAAATATGCACTGGGGACTCCAAAAGAGGGGAGGGAGGGAATGGAGCAAGGTTGAAAAACTACCTGTTGGGTACTATGTTCACTATTTGGGTGACAGGTTCAGTAGAAGCCCAAACCTCAGCATCATGCAATATTTTCATGTAACAAACTTGCACATGTACCCCCTGAATCAAAAATTTAAAAAAAAAGAATCCAACTATGAAGTAGCACATTTAGGGATGGGCTTTTTTTTAATGAAGGTAAGAAAGTATGGAGAACATTATGTATTCAGCTTAAGGATCTATTTTGCTTATCACATAAAGAACTTCACAAAGGTCAAAGCCAAAAGATTTTGAAAATAGAGTACAATGGGAGGTTGGGTCCTGAGAAACTAATCACAGATCATTTCAGGGATGATAATTAAGGGAGAAAAAGGTAATCTGGAGGAAATAACATAATAATGGGCCAACAGCAAAGAAGACAAAAAAGTAAATAATGTGAGATTAATCAGCCTCAAATGTTCAGATAACATTTGACATGAGTTTGCCAATAGGGATCTGAAGTAAGGCCTCAGTTGGAAGATAGAGGCTTGGAAAAGCCAGCAGGAAATATGGAATTATTTTTTATGTTTTGTTTCCCAGGAACACTTAGGAATTAATGCAGAACACTCTAACCCAGAAACTTTTGTGTCATCAATAATTTCCTTACTTTAATTATTAAAGAAGTAGCTAGCTAGATCATCTCAGATAACAGTAGATGTTTAAGAAATTTGATTTTCTATACATGCAAAAATATAACTGCATTTTCCAACTTTTGTTTTGTTTTT
Organism: Pongo abelii; assembly: GCF_028885655.2. Lineage (NCBI taxonomy): Eukaryota > Metazoa > Chordata > Mammalia > Primates > Hominidae > Pongo > Pongo abelii. Next base: position 53,475,524 of record NC_071985.2, on the reverse strand, counting down.
GAGGCAGGATCTCACTCTGTTGTCTAAACTGGATTGCAGTGGTACGATCATCACTCACTACAGCCTTGAACCCCCAGTCTTAAGTGACACTCCCACTTCAGCCTCCCAAGCAGGTAGAACTATAGACACACACCACCACCACTGGCTAGTTTGCTTTTTGTTGTTGTTTGTTTGTTTGTTTGTAGAGACAAGATCTCACTATTTTGCCCAGGCTGGTCTCAAACTTCTGACCTCAGGTGATCCTCCTGCCTTGGCCTCCCAAAGTGCTGGGATTTTAGGCATGAGTCACTACGCCCAGCCCCACCCATCTATTATGCTATAAAATTTCTTATCGTTCTGTATAATATCAGTATCCATCAGCGTTCAGTTAAATTATACTAGTTATTTTAACAGAAGTAATTTAATGTTTTAAAAAAATGTTTACTTGATACAAAGTTATTAACTTGGTAACTGGAAAGGCAAAAAGAGAAGTTATCATGGTGGGAGCAAATTCAGGAAGCAGCTACCACACTTAGATCTGAACAAACAGAATGAAAGAGGCTAGAGCTATTAATCTCAGAACCTGGGGGAAGTCCTAGGGAGCTGAAATGTAGACTTCTGAGAAAAGTAAGCTGCTCAGCTGCCACTGGTGTCTTTGAATTTGAGGAAGGGGCCCTGTAGGCCTGGGAATCAAACCTGAGAGTTGAAGTGTCTGAGGAAGCTACCTTGAGAATGGTCTTGTGAGTGCTGAATTCAAATGCTGCCATGAGAAGGCACTGCTGCTGCTGTAAAAAAAAAAAAAAAAAAGTTTGCCAGTAGGGTGATTCTCATAGGAACACAAAGCCAATAGAAGTAAAATGAAAGAAAATGAGTCCCTAGCCTCCTAATCTCCCTCTAGCAGCCTCTATTCGTGGAGTTTAACGGGGAGACTGCTGGCAAAGCATAGATTTGAACTTCAGAATCCTAGACCCAGTATCACATGGCAGAGTATAGAAAGGCAGGTTAGAACTGAGAGACAATATGCATTGTTTACATTATATAAAATATACCTGAATACCTGACCCAGAAAAAACTCTTTTAAGTAATTTTATATGTGTGATTATGTGTGTGTATACACACACACACAATGAATTTATTATAAAGACTTCCTCTAGGGTGTAATTAAAAACCTTTGTCCTTTATCTTTGGACCTTTTTTTAAATGTTGCACTATTTGGGGATTTATTTTAATTTCGTTTTTCTGGCAATGTTACTTTACCTTTAGTAATCTAATTTAATATTTGAAAAAATTGTCTGCTGTCTTACAGCAGCTAAAAACATTACCCATTACAGTGATAAAACCGTATTGGACTTAGTAAATGAAAAATGCATTAATATCTGGCTTGCAACTCTAGCTGAGCATCCTGCTTCATTATGAGAGGCAGGAATCAGCAAATCTGCCATCTGTCAGCATTTTCCCCAGCACAGACTCTTCTTTCTCTTGCTGCTTCACCTGTGAGCTGAATGCTCATAAACACAGTTTTCTGGGATGGTGGTATTATGTTTTGGCTCCTTTGGCACCAGCATTTGGAAATCCATTTTTCTGACTATCTTAAATCATGAAAATAGTTTTTAAAAAATCTTTCCTTTTGTGCTTTTCATCAAGATCAAATAAGCATCCTTTTTTGTTTAAATCATATTTCCATTCACCAAATTGAAATAAAATACAAATATTTATGTGCATATAATAAAACCATTAGTGGAGCTGCAAAGGAAAATGAATATACATTTAAGTCATTTGAGCAGTATCATTTCACAGAAGCTTAAGTCTTTAGAGGCAATAAGCAGTCTGAATTCTAATGAAATTTTCCTTAAGGAAAGAAGAAAAACAAGTGGTTTAAAAGAAGTAAATCATTAGAAGGAATCTGATATCTTAAAACAAATTTTTGTTTTTATAAACTAAATTACTCTTAAAGCGTAAATTACTCAGTAAGTCTTCTCATGGGAAAACTGACCAATAGAAAAGATTGAATAAAATTAAAATACATAGATTTCACTGTAATATTTCATTTTCTAGTGAGTATCCTAACAACATTTTAGAACTCAAATATACGTTAGTTCACATCATTTCTATTTTTTTAAATATTGCAGGTGGCATAGATTGGAGGGTCATATTCACGGAATCTAGATAGTTTGTATTATTTTTGAGTTAGTCTTGTTAATGGCTGTGCAGTTGCATATAATTTTTTTCAAATCATATGAATTAAAATTAGTTCCATGACATGATAATACAGTAAAAGCATTTGTGATGGTTAATTTTATTAGTCAACTTGATTGGTCTAAAGGATACACAGATAGCTGATAAAATAATATTTGTGACTCTGTCTGTGAGGGTGTCTACAGAAGAGATATTAGCATTTTAATCAATAGACTGGCTAAAGAATATCTGCCCTCACTAAGGTGGGTGGGCATCATCCAATTCTTTGAGGGCCTAAATTAAACAAAAAGGCAGAGGAAGGGCGAATTCACTCTCTCTCTTTTTGAGATGGGAGATTCATTTCCTCCTGTCCTGGGACATGGGGCACCGGTTTTTGAGTGTCATCAGTGGGTAGCTGATACATACTTATTTAATATTAACCTTGCATTCTGTGTCTCCCTGATGGAAGAAACATATCACTCTAAGTCAGCCATAACAGTTTTTTGTGTCCTTAAAAACTAGGTTGGACGTTATTATAAAGCTGTTCAAGAATTTCACATTGAAAAGTGGGTCAGAAGTTGGGAAACTCTTTTTAGCCAAAGCTTCTGTGTATACAGAGTATCAAAGGAGAAAGAGGTAGCTTCATAAGCATAATGATTATGATAAACACAGGTAATCACTGAAGATACCAGAGGTAGCAGCAAGATCACTGCAAGTCTCATAAGCCAATGTGAATAAAACCTAAGATTCAATGATGTGCTTGATACAGATTTAAAGATGAGAATTCCCTTTGAGAGGTAAACTGGTAAAATATCACACATATTACATGTGATTAGCCGTTTGAAGAGCTAAACCTAAAGACAACATCCATGAATGAAGAGTTTTAGGAAAACACAAAACTTCAGTTAAGGTGACCTGGGTATTATCTCAAATCAAAAGACAGCTATAAAGTGATTATAATATATACAGAAACCTAAACTTATTTTGTCCCAGTTTGTAGATAAAAATAATAATTTCAATGTAATTCCAACAAAAAATGCCATATAACTTTTTTAGAGACCTAGAAACATTGATGCAAAATTTCATTTGAGAAAATAAAAGACCCAAAATGTCTGAGAAAATTGTGAAGAATGAGTGTAAGGGGGTAACTCATTCTACCAGATATCTTTCTAAATTCGACAGGAATAGACAAAGTAATAGGAAGCTGATAAAATATATGATAAGTAATATGTGACAGAAGTAGTATTAAATATTAGTGATGAAAAGATGGACTAATCGAATATATATATTTAAATACATATATTAAATATATACATGTGTATATTTATAAATTACAACTAACTATATGAAAAAGCTACCTTATATTACCACCTTAAATGATATACAAAAACAAAATGCAGAGGAAAAAATATAGAATGTGAAAAAATCAAACTAAAAGAGTAAGTATGGATAAGTGAAACGACTCAGAATTAGAAAGTCAGATACTGCATGTTCTCACTTATAAGTAGGAGCCACATAAAGTGTATACATTTACATAGAGTGTGGCATACAACTCATTGGAGACTCTGAAAGGTAGGAGGGCAGGAGTGGGTGAGGGATGAGAAATTACTTAATGAGCATAATGTATACTAACTCAGGTGATGGTTACACTAAAAGCCCAGACTTCAGCACTGTAATATATCTATGTAACAAAGCTGCACTTGTACCCCCTGAATTTACACCTTCCCCCAAAAAACAGTAAGCACGGAGACTGTTTTTAAGACAATGGGATCAAACAGGACTTCTGAAGTAGTCTCAAAAAGCATAAACTGTAAAGGAAAAGACTGAAAAGTTTGACCTTATATTAAGGAAAAAATTAATGGTCATATAAAAATTAACCATAGGGACTTTTAGTTTCCAGTTCCCACGTAAGGAACTTGGAAGTCATCACTTTGCTCTAAAAAATAAAAAAGATGAACAAACTGATAAATCAAAAACTCTTTTTAGATCTGTAAGAGAAGTAAGGTCACAGGGCAAACTGGTGTTCCTAAAACTGGAGAGACAGACAGGTGGATACAGAGAATTACAAATTATCAGAGAAGAAACTCCAGGAACCAGTGTGTGGTAGGAAAATCTGAACTTTAATTGACAGATTACTAGAAGCTAGGTGTGAAGGAGTCTGGGAGTTAAAAACTCCAGGGAGACCCAGTCATAGTGAAGTGCCCCATGCTTTTGTGAGCTTTACCTCTAAGAGCTCAACCAGGTTCTCACACTAAATGTCACAGAAAAATTCCCCCATGCTTCCAGCAGGGATAGGGGAAAAGGAACTGTACTGAAATACTACAGAATATTCTGTTCTTCTTAATAAGACCTGCCCTCAGGAAAAACTAGTTAACCAGAGCCTAACCTGCTGGGGTTTTAGAGTCTAACTGATCTAGAGAAAGGGACATATCCTACTCTATCCCACTTTAGCCATTCTATCTTACCTAAGTCAGGGATTAAAAAGGTGAGAAACACTTGTGAAGTCCACAGTCCAGAGGCACAGGCTCACTAAAAATTAACTGTATAGTAATAATAATAAAAAGTTTAAGTACAAAGACAACCCAATGACTAGCAGATTGGGAGAGAATATTTGCAACACCTATTGTCAGCGAAGGATTCGTTCCAGAAATGTGTAAATAACTCTGACATTAAGAAAAGACAATAATAATAACTCAATAGAAAATATTATCAGATATATAAGAATATGCCTGATAATAAATATATGGAAAGATTTTCAGCCTTATTAGTAATCAGTAAAATGCAAATTGAAACAATGAAATACCATTTTTTCACCTAGACTGACAAAATTTAATACTATCCATTGTTGTCAAGGATATGGGCAAATAAGGACTTTTGCTGCTGCTACAACAGTATATTGGCTTAACCATTTTAGAGGACAATTGGACAAAATCTATAAATTGGAATATGCATATACACTACCACATGATAATGCCATTTATACATGTGCACAAGGATGTTTGTTGTAACACTGTTCCTAACAATAAAATTGGTTAACTAAACTGTCTTCCATTATGAGAATAGACAAATTATTACTAATTTATAAAAATACTCATACATGTAATATGAGCGAGTGAAATCTATATATGGTACCACAGATAAATTTCAAAACTAAAACCCTGAAGAAAAGAAACAAGTTGAAAAAGATATACAGAGTAAGATATTTATGAACAAATTTGAAGCAAATACAGCTACATACTACCCAAATGGAAATTAAAAAAAATTCCGCCCGGGCACGGTGGCTCACGCCTGTAATCCCAACACTTTGGCAGGCCGAGGCGGGTGGATCACAAGGTCAGGAGTTCGAGACCAGCCTGGCCAAGATGGTGAAACCCCGTCTCTACTAAAACTAAAAAAAAAAAATTGGCCAGGTGTGGTGGCAGGTGCCGGTAATCCAGAGGTTGCAGTAAGCCGAGATCGCGCCACTGCAATCCAGCCTGAACAACAGAGTGAGACTCCATCTCAAAAAAAATAATAATAATAAAAGAAAAAGAAAAATTCCTCTGAGGAAGGAAGGAGTGAGTAGAGAAATGGGGCAGTTTGGGGGAAAGGGTTTTAATTGTATCTGCTTCATTTCTTTATCTGTCTATTTACTTAAAGGGCTGAGAAGCAAATTTGAAAAATAGTAACATTTTTAATCATGGGATAGGTAAAATTGTATTCTACGATAGATATCTAGAAGTTCAAAAAATAATGAATAAGCTGCTGGAATATTCTAAGCTAAAAATTAATAAGCATGGCATAGTTGACATAACATAGAATAAATGGACTTATAGTCAGAAGATCCAGGCTTTAGTGTTTTCTTTGCTATTAGCTTCTGCTGTCATCAGGAAAATTATGTATTTCCGCTGTGCTTCAAATGGTCATTGAGTGTTGGCTTTGACACTCTAAGAATGCCATCTCTTGTGTCTGTGAAACACAAATGAATATCCTCACAGCAGTGAGAAGAAGTTTAGAGTGGTATTCTCATACCACTCTAAACTTTAAATTTGATTTCTTTTTATTTTATTCTGTACTTTTTCTTTCAAAGTGATGGTTAACATGTTGCATTTTCAATGCTTTAGGAAACCTTTTCAAATACTTTTTTTTCCCAATTTTTAGGTTCAGGGGGTACATGTACAAGTTTGTTACATGAGTAAATTGCACGTGGCGGGGGTTAGGTGTACTGATTATTTTGTCACCCAGGTAATAAGCGTAGTACCCAATAGGTAATTTTTCAATCTTCACCCTCCTTCTCTCTACCCTCAAGCAGGCCACAGTGTCTACTGTTCCCTTCTTTGTGTACATGTGTACTCAATGTTTAGTGACCTATAATGTGGGAAGAATCATCCATTTCATCTCCTTTTCTGGAAGGTTAGAAGATAGAGATTTCTCCTTCTTAGAAGTATTGGACAAATAGATTTGACCCTTCCTTCTCTTCTTGCACACTCCTTACATTGGCAACAGTAACGTGTCCAGTTGTTTGATTGGAGAGATCGGCAAAAGTTCTGAGTAAGCATGGATCAACCAGTCTGAGACATTTCTTTTTAAAGGATAGCCCTTCCCCTGCATCAGTGTTTGACTTGTAGTGTTCCATTAATAGGGGAGGCTTCATCACTATAGGAGGCTACAAATTTACAAGCTATACTTCCTGGCACTATCACAGTCCATGTAAGCCTCATTCTCCAAGTAACTAAATCCTGAGGTCTGGACTGGAAAAAGGCAGAGAAACCCTAATTCTGACTCAAATCCAATCCCAAGGTGTGTTCCTCATCTAGTTCTACAAGAAATAAGCCTGATCCTTTTGTCCTTATCTGTTCCTGATTCTATTTCTATGCCAAACTTGGTGGAAAATGTGGGATAATTTTATTCATTTGATTATGATCTTTAGAGATAATACATATGACTTTTCAAATACTTATGATCATTTATATCCAGAAAGTTTGAACTGTCTTTGCCTTCTTTTTTTTTACTTTTAAAACATAAATTATATAACTATGCATTATCTATTAATTCTTTAATAATTTATTTAAAATTTATCTACCCCTGATAATCTTTAAGCTTTATGAGGGCAGTGAGCTTGTTTTGTTCACCCCTCCATGGTCAGGGCCTAGTGCTATACCTGGGAAGTGGATGGTTCTCAGAAAATCCCTTAGTAAGTGAAATAAACATTTGTTATCATTTTAGTTCCCTGGAATATTATGCCAAACACTATGGATATGATTCTTGATTTCAAAGAGCTTTGCATTTTCTATTCCTTAACAAAGCCTCTCTCTCAGCGTGACCTGAATGGTAGCAGTTCTCACAGATGAAATGTCCACTGAATAAAAGTGAGAACGTGTTCATGATGTTATCAGAACTGTCTATGAATTGAGGATGTGAAAGCTCTGAAAATTTAAATTTCAACATTTTTACCTTTATTTTCTTCATTATACAGCCAATATGCTCATGTTGTTTCAAGTTATTCTTGCTTTTTTATTTTCTATTTTTACTGTATTGAGAAAGAAATTGGTAACATCCACTCTTCAGTATGGAGTTTGGGACTTAAAAGCAGAAATAGTCATCTTTCACAAGAAAAGCTTTCCTATTAAGATAATTTCCTGCCTTCTTTGCTTCATTCCTGACATAAATACTTCCTTCCATGCCCACACTGTTTTTCTTTCTAGGAAGAGTTCATTCATTTATGGCAGTGATGGGTCTTGTGAGAGAAAAAAAAAAAAGAAACAGAGAAAGAAGATGAAGTCACTAACAAGGTGGAGTGGAGAGTTGGGTATATAAAGTGTTTCTCTGATGGGGTGATATGTGAGCAGAAATATGGAACAAGAGAAGGAGTAAGTTATGCTAAAATCTGGATATATAATGTTCTGAGCACAAGAAACAGAATACAAAGGCACTGAGGTGAGAATGTTGGTCTCTTTCAGGAGCTTCAAGAAGGCCAGTGTGGAATGAGTCACATTAGCTGATGAAATGAAACCCTGCTCATTCTTCTCATCTTCACTCTCTCCTTTGACTTCCACTTCACCCTAGATTATGTTGAAAACCTCTTGAAATAATCTCTCTTCCTTTTTTTAACAAAAGCCTCAGATGCTGTGAGTAGATCACAATGGGTCCTAACCAAGATTTTCAAGCTATAATTGTGCATGACTTTGCAGAGAAATAAGAGACAGACTTCTGTTCAACACAAAACTAATCTTGCATCTTTAAAGGTAAATTGATTGCTTCAAACCACTCAGATATGCTTGCCTTAGCTCCCCTCACTCATTTCCAGGCTTATTAAATAATTTATAAATTTAATAAATTTAATTTTTTTAAAAAAACATACCTGAGATCTTTATATTAAAACAAAACAGAAATGTTTAACCCTCCCCCTCAATAGTTTACCCAACCAGCAAATTACATTTACTAGCCTATATATCTCTCTTATTTGGCATCTGACAAACATACCAAACACTATACTAGGTACAGGCAGAATTAAGACAAGAGGCTCACCTCATAACCTGTGCCAATGTTATTGCAACAACATTCCATTCCCCAACTCACACCATTCTCTAAAGTTATTTTTGTTTTGAGAACACAGATTACATCACATCATGATCCTGCATAAAACCCTCTTCAGTCTTCCATTATTTATAAGATAATATTCAACGTCTCCAGCACAGCCTAAAAGACCTTTACAAGCTAGCCTGGACTCAACCTCCAGACTTGATTTCTAGCTAATTCTCCTCAACATTGTTTATGTTCTAGCCCAATAGTTCTCAACTCAGGCTACACATTGGATTTACCTGGGGAGCTTTTTAAAACACCAATGCTCAGGCTGCATCCCAGAAAAACTAATCATAAGCCCTGAGAGCACAGGCTGGGCAGTGATAGTTATTAAAATTTCTATAAAGGAATCTAATGTGGATGTGGCTAAAAAATGAAACTACCACTACTGCATGTTGCTGTGTCTCTGGGTAATTTAGCCTAATTCTCAAGCATACTGATTCAAAATCAAAGAGACATTGAATTGGAGGTGAAAATAGCCACATTAGCTTCTTACATGATTTCTCAAACATCCTGTGTTCACATATGCTTTCAGTTTACTTGGAACATTCTTTGGCATTTTCTCAATCTAATATCCTCCTATTTATATCTGAAAATGTAGCCTAAGTACTACTCCTCTTGAAATACTTGAAATACTAACAGGAAAGTTAGTAACTTCTGGTTCTAAACACCACAGCATTTTGAATTTATCCCTTTTAAAACTTTGTAGAAAGATTACTTGCTCACCAGTGTACCTTCTGCATAACTAAACACCACATCCTTAAGCACAAGGAACCATATGTTTCTTATGTTCATCTGCTCTGTTCCTTTTGAAACCTATAAGAAATGAAGTGGAAGGAAAATCAGAGAAATGTGGGGTCCCAAAAGCCAATGAAAAATAATTTTTTTAAAGTACAAAAATAATCAATTAGTTAACTGATAGGTTAAAAAAGGTGAGGACTAAGAATTGAAAATGAGGTTTGGAAATGTAGAGGTTATTTGTGTGTTAGAGAGGCAATATAGTGTAGTGGCCAAAAGTATGGATTTAGGCAATATCTACCTGGATTTTTTTCCCATCTACACTTCTTACTAGTTACCTTGCATGTTGTGGTAAGGATTAGATCGTCTCATAAAGTGCCTTTATAAAGTATCTGGAATATAGTAAGTGTTATAAGAGTGTGAACTATTATTTGTAGCATTCTTGCATAAGCAGTTTCACTAAAGTATAGAGAATAAAACCTTATGTGAAATAAGTTTAAGAGATATTTAAAAGAGAGAAAGGAGTATGTGTACTATTTTGAGAAATGGTACTGCAAAGGGAAGCAGAAAAATGAGCTAATCACTGGAGAGCAATATGAAATGGAGAGGGGTTTTATTTTTAAGATCACGTAACAACAACATGCTTGTATGCTAATGGAATGTTTCAGTAGAGAAAAAGAAAAATTTTCAGTGCATGAGAAAGCAGAATTACTGAAATACTATCTACGAGGAGTTGGAAAACACATGGGAACTGTTGTACAGGTGGGAAGACTGGACTAGAAGTGCAGTTCAGTGATAAAAGAAAGCAAAGAAGATATCATGATTTCTGTAAATTGAGGCACTAGGATAGAGAGATAGATAGATGGATAGGTGGACAGATATGGTGGGGCAAGATTGTATAATTTCATTTCCAGTCATTTTATTTTCACAATGAGATAGAAGGCAGAATTATCAGCCAAGAAAAGAGAAATTGATGGTGATTTGAGGAGAGCCAGAGATGTGGAATAGCTGCCTAGGGTGGTGAGAGAATAACTGGCCTAGGGGACTGTATTAGGATTTCTAGGTAGCATTATGAGCTCATCTAATATTCAAGGTTATAAAGGTAAAGTGAAACCAGACAGCATATATGTGTGCTTTTCTCTTGCTTCACTCGGCTGCATAGATGCAGGTATAGAGATGTCAAAGAGTTGGGATAAATTAGTGTGTTCTGGATTTGGCAAAAATGTAGAAGAAAAATAAAGGAATTGTGCGTGGGCATGGAATAATGATTATAAAGGTGATCCATTGGCTTTAAGATGATTTAGAAGTTAGTGAAGAAAATGAGGGAGAGTGTAATGGAGTAGGACCAATGTATTGCAGGTACAGGTGATATAGAAAGCCAACTAGACACGTGATGGAATTCACGTGATTCTCTTCCTTCTCCCTCACACCACGTGCAGCTTAACTGGCTATCTACCATTCACTTTTCTGCTCTTCTTTGCACTGTTGCCTCCTCCAGAAAACCTTTTATTACCCCATCATTTGATCATCAAGAAAGAAAATTAAATGAATTTCATTATAACGACAGATAAGTGTGACATGGTTATATCTTCATGCCAGATGTGGTTATAAGATGGTGACAAAAGCCCCAGTACTATCGACATGTTTCATTTTAGGTGTAGATAACATTAGATGCATCTCCATTCTTATAAACATTATAGCAATTCTTTATGTGATTTAGTCTTGGAAACTGTTTAGCAAATAACCTGCAGGTAGATTCAAATTTGAGAAAATATTGGCAACCATCTGATAACTTTTTGCACAGTCAGTTGTGAAAGTGACTTACAGTGACAAAATATATTACACATACTAAAATATTTAACCTTTCTGGACATATCATGAATTGTAAGGCAATGGGTATTTTATTTTTGATGCAGCTAAATGTATCTGCAGCTTGATGGCTCTCATAAGTAATAATCTGAATTGCCTATCAGAGGAAAGTGCTGGAGTTATTTACAAAGGAAAAACTAACCCAATAACCCAAGGTGTCACCATTTTATGCAGAAATAAAGTGAATATGGCAGCAAGAATAATGAAATGAGATAAGCTACATACTTGAAATCTTATATTCCACATTAAAAAAAGCTTTATAAAAACTCTTTCTGTGGATATATAGGTTTACTGAAATGGAATTTATATAAATTGTGTAGATGATAAGCCAAAGAGCTGACTCTGAAGTCCTTGTTACATCTCCAGTCATGGCTCCCCAAAATGTCTGTATGACTCTCATGTCTTCTAGTATAGGTGCTTCAGGCTAACTACCCCTGAGTTTTTCCTTTCCCTCAGTTCCTCCAAAATACAGCTGATTTTTTTCTCCATAGAATGCCTGTCAGCGGTGCTTAAGTGAACCACCCATCCCAAAAGATGCTCTCCATGTAAGCTTTAATTTTATTCAATAGATGTCATAATTTTTGTTGTAATTACTGTTATGCTAATACAGCAAAAATCTGTTTTCCTCACATTCGACCTATGGCTTCTGTCCATTTTCAAGTTCCCCACATAAGGCTTTTTTTAAGTCCTTTCTTTGTACTATATTTATAAGTAATCTTCATTTTCCCGTAAGTCCTAATTATTGCTGTATTGAGAAATTATTGCTTAAGGGGAAAGCATAGATTTTCTGGAAAGAACATAGCCTTGGGAGACAATCTCTGCTATTATTTGGTTGTACATGTCAAGACAAGTTACTTGCCATGCTGAACTTCATATTCCTTCTGTATCAAAGTGGGTTTCAACAATTTCTGTCATGATAAAGGACAATTCGGTGTTTACAGGAAGTAAATTAGACAAAATATGGGAAAGCATCTAATAAATAAATGACACATTTCTAATATTGTGAACACAGAGCAAGCCCTAGCCAAAATACTAAAGAAAATTATATTTATTTTTAGCAACGTCCTATCCAGCAACGGCAGCAACAGCACCTACAAGCATCCATCCCAACCATATGATTCCTTTAGCCCTGTGGTTCTCAAAGTGTTCTTTGGGATCCCTGGAAGTCCTTTGCAGAGGGTCTATGAGGTCAGAAACATTTTCAAAATAATAGTAAAACAATATTTGCTTTTTTCACTCTCATTCTTCACAAGTGTACAGTGTAATTTCCCAGAAGGTACATGATGCCTTTATTGCAACAGAGTAAAAGAAGAAGAAAATATGAAATTCTAGCTGTCTCCTATTAAGCCAATCTTTAAGAAATTTACAAAATTGTAAAACAATGCCACTCTTCATCTTATGTTTTTTGAAAAATACAGTTATTTGTCATATAAATATGTTATTCATGTTAAAATGTAATAAGTGTATTACAGTTACTTTTAAATAAGTTATTTAATTATATTTTATATTTTTAATTTTTAATTTCTAATACACTAATTGAGATCATTCAAAAACATACAACTTTGAAGGGCCTTCAATAATTTTACTAGTGTAAAGGGGGCCTGAGATAAAAAGGGTTTGGAACTGCTATTTTAGATTTTCTTCTCTTGGCTCACTCACTATAACCTGATTCCATTTGTGTCACTTCTTTACTACTTTCTACTGTAACATGATTAATGTGATTCCCTGTGGGTACAGATTCATCTCACCATCCTTTGGGCTAAAATATATTCAACTATGACAGATAGGTGCAAAGTCCTGCCTGACTAGATTTTAAATGCACTGACCTATATTTGCTAATCCCATGAAGGAAGACTGTTCTGAACAGGAAATACAGGGTCTCCTTAGTTGTACAGGACATGAAGGCACTCTTCCCTGGTACCAGTCTGAACCTGTACCATTTGTCTTCCTCATGTCCTTGGATCCTGTGGATCTTGTCTCAAAGTTTGTCCCTCCCACCAAGCAGGGATTTTAAACACTGAAGCCAGATTTTCTGCTCAGCCACTATTCCTTACCTTTTCCTTCGAACTGAAATCAAAATTAAGTCTGTAATTTAGTTAATAATAATGCACTAATATTAGTTTCTTATTTTTGGCAAATCATGGTAATGAAAGCTTTTAACAATAAGAGAAACTGGGTTAGGATTCAAAGAAACTCTAGTTTTGCAACTTTTCCATAAATCTAAAATTATTCCAAAATTTAAATTATAAATAAAATTAAATTGGACCATATTATTCCTTTTATTTGAGCCCTTCAATGGTTTCCTATTGTTCCTGTATGTTCCTATTGTTCATACAATGAAAACTAAACTCCTGTCTTAGCTCACAATGTTCCTGGACACCTCTCTGTTCCAGAGGACCTAGGAACATCTCATATACTCCCCTGCCTTTATTGCTCTCTAGCTTCTCTGGCCTCCATTATGCTACTTGCTTATACCAAAATCATTTCCAGCTCAGGGTCTACAACCTTCAAGGTATCTCATGGATGACTACTTTCATCATTTGAATCCCAGCTTATTCACCTCTTCAGAATTTTTTCTTCGTGATATTTCTGCCTAAAGTTACCCATTTCCTCTTGAGGCACTCAACGTAACATGACCTTGGTTTGTCTCCACTTTTATGCATGTATGTATTCTATTATAAAATGTATCACTATGTAAAATCTTTTCTTCTTACTACTGAACATTTATTTTTTATGTCTCTCTTCACTTAAATATAAGCAGGATATAGCCTATTTTATTCACTGTTATATGTCCAACACCTGAAAGAGAATTGGTATACAGTAAAAATGGTATCGTTATTTAATGCTGCATAAAATTCCAAAAGTTAGAGGCATAAAGCAATCTTATGGTTTTGTGGTTCAGCAATTCTAACAGGGCAATAGTAGAGATGATCTCTTCTTATTCCCCAAGGATTGAAGCCTCAGTTGGAATAGATCAAATGACTGGACTGGAATATTCAAGGTGTTTTCTTCACTAACATCATAATTCAAGAACATCAGTTGGAGGCCTTGTTTCTTTTCTATGTGTTCCTCTCTAAGGCTTCCTCATAGCAGAGAAGTTTGGTTCCCAGAGAAAGCAAAAGAGGGCTGCCAGTCAGGTAAACAGCTACACCCAGAACTTTCTTCTACTTTATTCTGTTGGTCAAAGAAGTCATAGGCCAGAGTCAAGGGGATACAAGGAAAAATACTTCACCTCCAGATGGACCTGTGGCAAAATTATAATGAAGAAGAACATGTGTGATGAGAGATGTTATTGCAGCATTTTCAGCAGATACAGTCAGTTCACAGCTGGCCTGCAGCCACAATTCAAATGAGAAATGCACTTACACCATACCCAACATTCCCAAAGTCTCATCCAATTATGGCATCAGATCAAAATCTATTACTTGATGTCTGGGACCTCAGATGAGAGAGTTCAAAACTGAGGGTGAAATATGAAGCATGGCTTCCTCATCTTCACTAACATAGTGGCAAGTTGGTAGTGGCTATCAGGTAGGATCTCAGTTGGGGTTGCCAGCCAGGAGCTGTGGGGCCACTCCCTTGGGACCACTTGAGGTCTCTACACAATTGGCCTTTACGAGGCATAAAGTGGAATCTTCCAGGCCAAATAAGGGCTATGCTTGTATTTAATTGGTCAAAGTAGCCATAGAGTTAACCCAGATTTAAAGAGGTAAAGAATGTGGTGTACAATTGCGTGATGTTTCAGAATATGCCAGACCACCTAAATTTGCACTCTGGCTCCACTTAGTAGTATTCTGTAACCTTGTACAATTTACTTAACTCTCTAAGTCTTCATCTTCTTTTCTTGATAGAAGATATGCCAAACATTGGTGACATGATGCTTTTTGTATAAAGTAATTCCACTCCCTTAGGAATATCGTAAGTTATCCAGGAGATCATCCATTACATTATTTTAACAGTCTAAAAGTCATATCATATGATAACACAAAGAAGTTCACTATTTAGAAAAACAACAAACCAAATCTATAGTATTTCTAAAAGTGGTGAGTTAGTTATAAATTATTGCTTAAAGATAACTGGTTTTACTATGAAAAAAATTACATATAACCTTTTTATAATTTCATAAGTTAGAATATCTGAAAGACCATTTTTCTACACCAGGGTTTAAAATATATTAGAATTTTGGAACTACATTTATTGCTAATCAATGTAGATAAACGTGCATTTTGTAAAGTGTAGACACTGTTTTTGTGTTTTCGTGAGGAATGTGGATTCAAAGCAACAGAAACTAAGTGTGACTCATTAAAGCAGAAAAGTCTTAAGTGGATATTGAATAATTAATATACATCGGTCACCCATAGAATTCCCAGGAATTCTGCACAGTGAGCATGTGGTATGATTCTACCACAAAACCATGTTGGCCGAGTTCTGCTTTGCCAGGACTTGGACTGTGGTTGCTGTAACTGCTCTTCGCAGGGCACCACCACTACTTTTGCTGCATTTAAGACCTGGTGATGCTGGAGTTTCTCCCTCACCCGCGAATTTACTTTCCCTTATTCCTTACTATTTTTTGTCCCTAGAGCCAGGTTCAATGTCTTGAGCAAGTACACTGGATTGGCTAAGCCTAAGCGACACACCCAAGCTCAAATGATGCTGCAAAAACAAGTATTTGGTGTTTTCAGCTTCAATGGGCTCTTCCTTCTACCCACATTTATAAGTTTTGGGAGTTCCTAAATGTAGATATGGAGTTCAGATTCAAAGTAAACAAAAACAAATAAATGTCAATTACAGGATTACAGAAACATTTATGCTTATCACCATTCCAAAATTTATGAAAAAACATAGTATAAGTTAACTATAAGTTTATTTTATAGTTTAAAGTGTACACTAATTACATTGACACATTGCTGCATTTATTTTCAAGGTAAAAATAAATGTTTCTTACTGTTTTTTTTTGTTGTTGTCTTTTTTTTGAGATGGAGTCCCCCTCTGTCTCCCAGGCTGGAGTGCAGTGGCGCGATCTCGGCTTACTGCAAGCTCCACCTCCCAGGTTCACGCCATTCTCCCGCTTCAGCCTCCGGAGTAGCTGGGACTACAAGCGCCTGCCACCAGTTTTAACAGTGGAGAGTTTAATAGGCAAGAAGGGGCAAGAAGGAAGAGAGAAGGAAGAAGCTCCGCTGTACAGAGGTGTGTGTGGGTGGGGGTGGGTGGGGAGGCGGGGCGGGGGTGTGCTCCAAAGCCACGAGAGAGAACTCCACCTGCCGCAGATACCAGCTAGGTATATATACAGAGGTTGGAGGAGGCAGTGTCTCATTTGCATAGGGCTCAGAGGATTGGTTTGACTAGGCATGTTATTCACATAGCCCGCGAAAAAGCTGGCCCTCCCACCCTAGCTCTGTAATATGCAACTGCAGGGCACCATGATATTCTACACACGTGGGGATACGTGGGGGCGGTCATGTTGCCAGGAACATGTGGAGAAACGGCAAGAAGGTCCATGTTTGAGTGGACCCAGTTTCTTTTTTGTTCTTTTTTTTATTATACTTTAAGTTCCAGGGTACATGTGCACAACCTGCAGGTTTGTTACATATGTATACGTGTGCCATGTTGGTTTGCTGTACCCATTAACCCGTCATTTACATTAGGTATTTCTCCTAATGTTATCTCTCCCCCATCACCCCCACCCCATGCTAGGCCTCAGTGTGTGATGTAACCCACCCTGTGTCCAAGTGTTCGCATTGTTCAGTTCCCACCTATGAGTGAGAACATGCGGTGTTTGGTTTTCTGTCCTTGTGATAGTTTGCTCAGAATGATGGTTTCCAGCTTCAGCCATGTCCCTACAAAGGACATGAACTCATCCTTTTTTATGACTGCATAGTATTCCATGGTATTCCATGGTGTATTGTGCTACATTTTCTTAATCCAGTCTATCATTGATAGACATTTGGGTTGGTTCCAAGTCTTTGCTATTGTGAATAGTGCCACAATAAACATACATGTGCATGTGTCTTTGTAGTAGCATAATTTATAATCCTTTGGGTATATACCCAGTAATGGGATCACTGGGTCAAATGGTATTTCTAGTTCTAGATCCTTGAGGAATTGCCACACTGTCTTCCACAATGGTTGAACTAGTTTACACTCCCACCAACAGTGTAAAAGTGTTCCTATTTCTCCACATCCTCTCCAGCACCTGTTGTTTCCTGACTTTTTAATGATCGCCATTCTAACTGGTGTGAGATGGTATCTCATTGTGGTTTTGATATGCATTTCTCTGATGACCAGTGATAATGAGCATTTTTTCATGTGTCTTTTGGCTGCATAAATGTCTTCTTTTGAGAAGTGTCTGTTTATGTCCTTCGCCCACTTGTTGATGGGGTTGTTTGATTTGTTTCTTGTAAATCTGTTTAAGTTCTTTGTACTTTCTGGATATTAGCCCTTTGTCAGAGGGGTAGATTGCAAAAAATTTCCCCATTCTGTATGTTGCCTGTTCACTCTGATGGTAGTTTCTTTTGCCGTGCAGAAGCTGTTTCGTTTAATTAGATCCCATGTGTCTATTTTGGCTTTTGTTGCCATTGCTTTTGGTGTTTTAGTCATGAAGTCCTTGCCCATGCCTATGTCCTGAATGGTATTGCCTAGGTTTTCTTCTAGGGTTTTTATGGTTTTAGGTCTAACATTTAAGCCTTTAATCCATCTTGAATTAATTTTTGTATAAGGTTTAAGGAAGGGATCCAGTTTCAGCTTTCTACATATGGCTAGCCAGTTTTCCCAGCACTATTTATTAAATAGGGAATCCTTTCCCCATTTCTTGTTATTGTCAGGTTTGTCAAAGATCAGATGGTTGTAGATGGGTGGTGTTATTTCTGAGGCCTCTGTTGTGTTCCATTGGTCTACCTCTCTGTTTTGGTACCAGTACCATGCAGTTTTAGTTACTGTAGCCTTGTAGTATAGTTTGAAGTCAGGTAGCGTGACGCATCACTCTATCTGAGTGGACCCAGTTTCTAATGACTTGCATTTGCATATCAAAAGTTGCTGGTCTGGCTTTAAGAGCCAGGGCTTTACATGAAATTTTCTGGGGGGAGGAGCCAAGATGGCCGAATAGGAACAGCTTCGGTCTACAGCTCCCAGCGTGAGCGACGCAGAAGATGGGTGATTTCTGCACTTCCATCTGAGGTACCGTGTTCATCTCACTAGGGAGTGCCAGACAGTGGGCGCAGGTCAGTGGGTGAGTGCACCATGTGCCAGCCAAAGCAGGGGCAAGGCATTGCCTCACTCGGGAAGTGCAAGGGGTCAGGGAGTTCCCTTTCCAGGGGTGACAGACGGCACCTGGAAAATCGGGCCACTCCCACCCGAATACTGTGCTTTTCCGACCGGCTTAGGAAACGGTGCCCCAGGAGAGTATAGCCCGCACCTGGCTCAGAGGGTCCTATGCCCACGGAGTCTCACTGATTGCTAGCACAGCAGTCTGAGATCAAACAGCAAGGCGGCAGCCAGGCTTGGGGAGGGGCGCCCGCCATTGCCCAGGCTCGCTTAGGTAAACAGAGCAGCCGGGAAGCTTGAACTGGGTGGAGCCCACCACAGCTCAAGGAGGCCTGCCTGCCTCTGTAGGCTCCACCTCTGGGGGCAGGGCACAGACAAACAAAAAGACAGCAGTAACCTCTGCAGACTTAAATGTCCCTGTCTGACAGCTTTGAGAAGAGCAGTGGTTCTCCCAGCACGCAGCTGGAGATCTGAGAACCGGCAGACTGCCTCCTCAAGTGGGTCCCTGACCCCTGACCCCCGAGCAGCCTAACTGGGAGGCACCCCCCAGCAGGGGCAGACTGACACCTCCCCTGGTACTGACACCTCCCCTGGTACTGTTGGAGTACCAGCCGGCCAGGTACTCCAACAGACCTGCAGCTGAGGGTCCTGTCTGTTAGAAGGAAAACTAACAGAAAGGACATCCACACCAAAAACCCATCTGTACATCACCATCATCAAAGACCAAAAGTAGATAAAACCACAGAGATGGGGAAAAAACAGAGCAGAAAAACTGGAGACTCTAAAAAGCAGAGTGCCTCTCCTCCTCCCAAGGAACGCAGTTCCTCACCAGCAATGGAACAAAGCTGGACGGAGAATGACTTTGACGAGCTGAGAGAAGAAGGCTTCAGACGATCAAATTATTCCGAGCTATGGGAGAATATTCAAACCAAAGGCAAAGAAGTTGAAAACTTTGAAAAAATTTAGAATAATGTATAACTAGAATAACCAATACAGAGAAGTGCTTAAAGGAGCTGATGGAGCTGAAAACCAAGGTTCGAGAACTACATGAAGAATGCAGAAGCCTCAGGAGCTGATGCGATCAAATGGAAGAAAGGGTATCAGCCCTGGAAGATGAAATGAATGAAATGAAGCGAGAAGGGAAGTTTATAGAAAAAAGAATAAAAAGAAATGAGCAAAGACTCCAAGAAATGTGGGACTATGTGAAAAGACCAAATCTACGTCTGATTGGTGTATCTGAAAGTGACGGGGAGAATGGAAACAAGTTGGAAAACACTCTGCAGGACATTATCCAGGGAGAACTTCCCCAATCTAGCAAGGCAGGCCAACATTCAGATTCAGGAAATACAGAGAACGCCACAAAGATACTCCTCGAGAAGAGCAACTCCAAGACACATAATTGTCAGATTCACCAAAGTTGAAATGAAGGAAAAAATGTTAAGGGCAGCCAGAGAGAAAGGTCGGGTTACCCTCAAAGGGAAGCCCATCAGACTAACAGCGGATCTCTCGGCAGAAACCCTACAAGCCAGAAGAGAGTGGGGGCCAATATTCAACATTCTTAAAGAAAAGAATTTTCAACCCAGAATTTCATATCCAGCCAAACTAAGCTTCATAAGTGAAGGAGAAATAAAATACTTTACAGACAAACAAATGCTGAGAGATTTTGTCACCACCAGGCCTGCCCTAAAAGAGCTCCTGAAGGAAGTGCTAAACACGGAAAGGCACAACTGGTACCAGCCACTGCAAAATCATGCCAAAATGTAAAGACCATCGAGACTAGGAAGAGACTGCATCAACTAACGAGCAAAATAACCAGCTAACATCATAATGACAGGATCAAATTCACACAAAACAATGTTAACTTTAAATGTAAATGGACTAAATGCTCCAATTAAAAGACACAGAATGGCAAATTGGATAAAGACTCAAGACCCATCAGTGTGCTGTATTCAGGAAACCCATCTCACGTGCAGAAACACACATAGGCTCAAAATAAAAGGATGGAGGAAGATCTACCAAGCAAATGGAAAACAAAAAAAGGCAGGGGTTGCAATCCTAGTCTCTGATAAAACAGACTTTAAACCAACAAAGATCAAGAGAGACAAAGAAGGCCATTACATAATGGTAAAGGGATTAATTCAACAAGAAGAGCTAACTATCCTAAATATACATGCACCCAATACAGGAGCACCCAGATTAATAAAGGAAGTCCTGAGTGACCTACAAAGAGACTTAGACTCCCACACATTAATAATGGGAGACTTTAACACCCCACTGTCAACATTAGACAGATCAACGAGACAGAAAGTTAACAAGGATACCCAGGAATTGAACTCAGCTCTGCACCAAGCGGACCTAATAGACATCTACAGAACTCTCCACCCCAAATCAACAGAATATACATTTTTTTCAGCACCACACCACACCTATTCCAAAATTGACCACATAGTTGGAAGTAAAGCTCTCCTCAGTAAATGTAAAAGAACAGAAATTATAACAAACTATCTCTCAGATCACATTGCAATCAAGCTAGAACTCAGGATTAAGAATCTCACTCAAAATCGCTCAACTACATGGAAACTAACAACCTGCTCCTGAATGACTACTGGGTACATAACGAAATGAAGACAGAAATAAAGATGTTCTTTGAAACCAACGAGAACCAAGACACAACATACCAGAATCTCTGGGATGCATTCAAAGCAGTGTGTAGAGGGAATTTATAGCACTAAATGCCCACAAGAGAAAGCAGGAAAGATCCAAAATTGACACCCTAACATCACAATTAAAAGAACTAGAAAAGCAAGAGCAAACACGTTCAAAAGCTAGCAGAAGGCAAGAAATAACTAAAATCAGAGCAGAACTGAAGGAAATAGAGACACAAAAAAAACCCTTCAAAAAATTAATGAATCCAGGAGCGGGTTTTTTGAAAGGATCAACAAAATTGATAGACTGCTAGCAAGATTAATAAAGAAAAAAAGAGAGAAGAATCAAATAGATGCAATAAAAAATGATAAAGGGGATATCACCACCGATCCCACAGAAATACAAACTACCATCAGAGAATACTACAAACACCTCTACGAAAATAAACTAGAAAATCTAGAAGAAATGGATAAATTCCTCAACACATACACCCTCTGAAGACTAAACCAGGAAGAAGTTGCATCTCTGAATAGACCAATAACAGGAGCTGAAATTGTGGCAATAATCAATAGCTTACCAACCAAAAAGAGTCCAGGACCAGATGGATTCACAACCAAATTCTACCAGAGGTACAAGGAGGAACTGGTACCATTCCTTCTGAAACTATTCCAATCAATGGAAAAAGAGGGAATCCTCCCTAACTCATTTTATGAGGCCAGCATCATCCTGATACCAAAGCCTGGCAGAGACACAACCAAAAAAGAGAATTTTAGACCAATATCCTTGATGAACATTGATGCAAAAATCCTCAATAAAATACTGTCAAACCGAATCCAGCAGCACACCAAAAAGCTTATCCACCATGATCAAGTGGGCTTCATCCCTGCGATGCAAGGCTGGTTCAATATACACAAGTCAATAAATGTAATCCAGCATATAAACAGAACCAAAGACAAAAACCACATGATTATCTCAATAGATGCAGAAAAGGCCTTTGACAAAATTCAACAACTCTTCATGCTAAAAACTCTCAATAAATTAGGTATTGATGGGACGTATCTCAAAATAATAAGAGCTATCTATGACAAACCCACAGCCAATATCATACTGAATGGGCAATAACTGGAAGCATTCCCTTTGAAAAGTGGCACAAGACAGGGATGCCCTCTCTCACCACTTCTATTCAACATAGTGTTGGAAGTTCTGGCCAGGGCAATTAGGCAGGAGAAGGAAATAATGGGTATTCAATTAAGAAAAGAGGAAGTCAAATTGTCCCCGTTTGCAGATGACATGACTGTATATCTAGAAAACCCCATTGTCTCAGCCCAAAATCTCCTGAAGCTGATAAGCAACTTCAGCAAAGTCTCAGGATACAAAATCAATGTACAAAAATCACAAGCATTCTTATACACCAATAACAGACAAACAGAGAGCCAAATCATGAGTGAACTCCCATTCACAATTGCTTCAAAGAGAATAAAATACCTAGGAATCCAACTTACAAGGGATGTGAAGGACCTCTTCAAGGAGAACTACAAACCACTGCTCAAGGAAATAAAAGAGGATACAAACAAATAGAAGAACATTCCATGTTCATGGGTAGGAAGCATCAATATCATGAAAATGGCCATACTTCCCAAGGTAATTTACAGATTCAATGCCATCCCCATCAAGCTACCAATGACCTTCTTCACCGAATTGGAAAAAAATACTTTAAAGTTCATATGGAAACAAAAAAGAGCCCACATCGCCAAGTCAATCCTAAGCCAAAAGAACAAAGCTGGAGGCATCACACTACCTGACTTCAAACTATACTACAAGGCTACAGTAACCAAAACAGCATGGTACTGGTAGCAAAACAGAGATATAGATCAATGGAACAGAACAGAGCCCTCAGAAATAACGCCACATATCTACAACTATCTGATCTTTGACAAACCTGAGAAAAACAAGAAATGGCGAAAGGATTCCCTATTTAATAAATGGTGCTGGGAAAACTGGCTAGCCATATGGAGAAAGCTGAAACTGGATCCCTTCCTTACACCATATACAAAAATCAATTCAAGATGGATTAAAGACTTACATGTTAGACCTAAAACCATAAAAACCCTAGAAGAAAACCTAGGCATTACCATTCAGGACATAGGCATGGGCAAGGACTTCATGTCTAAAACACCAAAAGCAATGGCAACAAAAGCCAAAATTGACAAATGGGATCTAGTTAAACTAAAGAGCTTCTGCACAGCAAAAGAAACTACCCTCAGAGTGAACAGGCAACCTACAAAATGGGAGAAAATTTTCACAACCTGCTTATCTGACAAAGGGCTAATATCCAAAATCTACAGTGAACCCAAACAAATTTACAAGAAAAAAACAAACAACCCCATCAAAAAGTGGGCGAAGGACATAAACAGACACTTCTCAAAAGAAGACATTTATGAAGCCAAAAAACACATGAAAAAATGCTCACCATCACTGGCCATCAGAGAAATGCAAATCAAAACCACAATGAGATATCATCTCACACCAGTTAGAATGGCAATCATTAAAAAGTCAGGAAACAACAGGTGCTGGAGAGGATGTGGAGAAATAGGAACACTTTTACACTGTTGGTGGGACTGTAAACTAGTTCAATCATTGTGGAAGTCAGTGTGGCGATTCCTCAGGGATCTAGAACTAGAAATTCCATTTGACCCAGCCATCCCATTACTGGGTATATACCCAAAGGACTATAAATCATGCCGCTATAAAGACACATGCACACGTATGTTTATTGCGGCATTATTCACAATAGCAAAGACTTGGAACCAACCCAAATGTCCAACAATGATAGACTGGATTAAGAAAATGTGGCACATATACACCATGGAATACTATGCAGCCATAAAAAATGATGAGTTCATGTCCTTTCTAGGGACATGGATGAAATTGGAAATCATCATTCTCAGTAAACTATCGCAAGAACAAAAAACCAAACACCGCATATTCTCACTCACAGGTGGGAATTGAACAATGAGAACACATGGACACAGGAAGGGGAACGTCACACTTCGGGGACTGTTGTGGGGTGGGGGGAGGGGGGAGGGATAGCATTGGGAGATATACCTAATGCTAGATGACGAGTTAGTGGGTGCAGCGCCCCAGCATGGCACATGTATACATATGTAACTAACCTGCACATTGCGCACATGTACCATAAAACCTAAAGTATAATAATAATAAAAAAAAAATTTCCGGAGATGCTTTAAAAAATGAAAATTTCCCAGGGACCCCTTTTCCTCTCTAACTGTCTGAAATAATTTCTTAATAACTCCTACAACAGTCCCCCTGTGGAGATGCCACACTAACTGCTGTTAGGGGGTTTTAGGCGATGACTCCTTCTGGCTACTTCCTGCTGAAAAGGGGTGTCGAGTGGGGTACAGCAGCTAGGGCTCCTTCTGGAGTTGTTCTAAGGGTCCTCGGAAGAATGGCGTGGCCATGTGTGTTTCAGTTTACAGCACCATTTGGAGTTTCATAGCTTCTAGGCCAGAAGAAACGATTCGAGTTGCAGTATTGTATATATAGGGTCTAAATGTCAATACAAGACATATAAGTAAGAGAGAGCTTAATACAAGGGTTAGCCAATTCCATAAAGAAGACTGGAATTTATTAAACAGGGATTGCAGCCACTCAGGGCTGAAGCCGGCATTTTCCCTGAGCCCGTCAATAATTTTGATTTGATTTGTAAGTACCTGTAGATTTTCCTCTACTTTACTAGAGATGTTAATCCAAAAGCAGTATGTTTCATTTAAAACTGCATCACTAAACCCAATAAAAAGTCTTAGCAGACTCAATGATAGCAAAACTTTCATGCTTTTTTTTTTTTGTTAGTAACTATTATCCCTGCTCTAAGGATAATAATTAAGCAAAATACAACAACAATGGAAACTCTGTTTAATATTTCAGTTAGAAGGTGCTACCATGTATAACCCTACTGCAAATAATAGAGTGAGTATAACAATTTCCATAAGTGTGATGTGGTAGATAATTTGCATTTAAAATTTTACTTGACAAGATATAGAATTCCCCTTTGGGGGTCTATGAAGTGCCTTGGCTTTATTTTCCTAAACAAAGAAAACTCTGGGTTATGAGCATCCTACTCACTTTTATTACCTGGCAGAATTTGCAGGATAATTACCCAAAAGTAGTATATTGATCCAGATTTTTACATTACCCATCCGTTATTTTTTCTTCCAGGCTGCAGGAGATCACTACTTGATTCACAGGAATCAGCAGGGTTAGTCTAAAATGTAGACAAAAGTCTTGAAAACAATTAATGAGACTAGGACTTAATGGCAAATGTATGATAAGCTTTGAAGCACAATTTTTCTCTCTAGTCCTCATTTTCGGTAAAAACAAATTATGAATAAACTATAATCTTATACCTGGCCTGATTATTTGCATAAAGTGCAGCAAGAATGGTTATTTCCACATAGGCCTTTTGGATTGGCTGAAACTGTTTCACAAGGAATTTCAGATAAGACAATTAAAGCCAAGCCCAGCCTTGAGTTTATATGCTCAAATACCTGTGAGCTGGGTGATCCTCTCCTCTTGAGGTCCCAAGATAAACTCAGAACTCCTGGACCTGTTAGAAAGTGACATTCTTTACTGACCACAGGTTAGGAACCCTTTGCAGAGACTCTGTAGACAAGGTGTGAGGACAGCTCTCCCCAAAGTGCTTTTATTGGCTCTGCATGTCAAGCTTGATTCCTTAAAGGGAAACACACCCTTTCAGTTAAAGCCTTGATAAAATAAGCAGTTTTTCCAATTATGTACTGTTGACAAAGAAAAATGGATTCTTATTGCATTGATGCAAACAACTATATTGCCAAAGTTAAGAGTACTCACAGATAGTTTCCAAATTCTAGAGGAATCAGAAGGAGAAATAAACATGCTCCAAATTTTCTTCATAGAAGTATACCTTACTCAATTATTAAAGGCCATAAATAGTTCAAAATAAGTTTCCTTCACTCTGAAAAACAAACCAAGGATCAGCAGTATTCCAAGTAAAAGTTAAAAGGCTTGCTTTAACTTTCTGAGTGCAGTCCATTTAGTTAATTCTTGTTTTGCTTGATATTTGCAAACATGTCAGTTCTTTAGGAGTTTCGTACATTCTTTCTCTCTTCCAATGTAATTATGAATAAAATATTTCTGTAGAACTGAGGTGAGGTCATAATTTAAAAATTCCTTTTTGTTTCATGTGTGGGGTTTAAAATCCACACTTTTTGTTGTGTTTTTGTAAATATATTATGATTTATCTAAAGTAGCTATTAATGTAATAGAAATAAACAGAAAAAATTCTCAATGCTAGCTTCAAAATCTGTGTATATTTATGCATCTGTTTCAGACTTTACTGTTTAAATCTGTGGTCTGTAATGGGTTTAGTTATACATTCATGTCAAACTGCAATTTCTAATAGCATGTTTAAATTACTCATTGCGCATCTTGTTTTATCTTCAATACAAGGTATAAAACACATATAAAATTTTAAAAAATGAAAACAGAAACTAATGTCATGTATTCAAGATATGCAATAAATACTATGTTGAATAAGAATAAAATAATCTGTTCATAATATATATAATATGCTTTAAAGGTTTTTAAAATTATTTTATGAGGAAACCTGAAGGAAAAAATCTCTAAATAATCTTCATTTCTTTATAAAACAATGACTTTTGGCGTTAGTGAAACAGACTTTAAATTCTGAGCAAAAATGTTACAAAGAAAGGGAAGAAAAATGAGCATGAATTTTAAGAGATGGTGATGAATGGTGCACAATTAACATTGAATTATGATACTATTTGGCTGGGGAACAAATAACAATGTTCTGCCCTGCAAGATCCTTCAGAGTTCCCTAAGGGAAATTTTTGAACAGAGAATGAAGCAACGAAAATAACACTTTTCATTAAGTGGGACTTTATTATCACATCACCAAAGTAGAATTTTAATGAGTTAATCAACCCCAAAATATTTTGTAACCTCTGTTTTCTGGGCATTGTAGTTAATGCTAGGAATAATGAAATTAGAAATCAACGTGACACCTGCCTTCTTGGCTTATAATCTAACGGGAAACACACAGATAAAAAAAATCACCTCAAACCATTAATTAAATAATTCAAGGTATGCCAAGTGATGTGGACAGAGTGCATGAGAGTGTCTAATAATGGACCTCATTCACTGTGGAGAGCTGAGGGGTATTCCCCTGAGGAGCTGCAATTAAGCTAATAATTGAAGGGTGAATAGAAATTAGCCCTAGGGTTAGAAAGGAATGAAAAGGCACTGCCTGGTTTTTTTTATTATTACACTTTAAGTTTTAGGGTACATGTGTACAATTAAACTAAAGAGCTTCTGCACAGCAAAATAAACTACCATCAGAGTAAACAGGCAACCTACAAAATGGGAAAAAATTTTCACAACCTGCTCATCTGACAAAGGGCTAATATCCAGAATCTACAATGAACTCAAACAAATTTACAAGAAAAAAATGAGCAACCCCATCAAAAAGTGGGCAAAGGACATGAGCAGACACTTCTCAAAAGAAGACATTTGTGAAGCCAAAAAACACATGAAAAAATGCTCACCATCACTGGCCATCAGAGAAATGCAAATCAAAACCACAATGAGATACCATCTCACACCAGTTAGAATGGCAATCATTAAAAAGTCAGGAAACAACAGGTGCTGGAGAGGATGTGGAGAAATAGGAACACTTTTACACTGTTGGTGGGACTGTAAACTATTTCAATCATTGTGGAAGTCAGTGTGGCGATTCCTCAGGGATCTAGAACTAGAAATACCGTTTGACCCAGCCATCCCATTACTGGGTATATACCCAAAGGACTATAAATCATGCTGCTATAAAGACACATGCACACGTATGTTTATTGCGGCACTATTCACAATAGCAAAGACTTGGAACCAACCCAAATGTCCAACAATGATAGACCGGATTAAGGCACTGCCTCTTCAAAGGTCTCAGGGTGAGAAAAAAGCATGAGACACTAGGTCTTTCATATGTCTAGTATAAAGACTGAGAGAGTGACATAAGAAGTTTTCAGAGGAAGGCTAGGGCAAACTCTTTCTGACCTGGCAAAGCACTTTATGGTTTTAACTATTGTCTAAAGGTGTTTGAGATCTATTACTTGGTGTTTGAGATCAATGTAACTTGGATTTTACAAAAATCTCCCTAGATATAATGAGGAGGATATATTGTTTGAAAAAAATCCATAGAAGAAGGAAGGGTTGAGGGACTATAGCTGTAGCCTAGTTAGATTTAGCTGAATCCTGCAAAACTCCTTACCTAAATTAAATTGTCTAAGAAGCAAAGAAGCCCAAATTGTCAGCCCTCCCTATGATCCTTTGAAGCTCAAACACAAAACAAGTTCACATGGAAGTATTCAGCAGCAGGTTTTGAGAGTGTTTGCTTGTATTATTTAAATTGCCTGCTGTTTCTTGTTCTATAAAATGTGTTTTTGCGAGATTCAAGGATGAATTTGAGTTGGCATGACCTGAAATGCAAGCAGCCTGTCACTCCCTGAAAATCAGAAGTCTACCATCAGGCTATATCAGGATATTTTGTCATAAAATTTACTCCCTAAAATTACACTACTTTTTGGTTTTTCACAAAAAAATATTTAATATATTTTGTAAAGTTTTTACATATTCAACAACTATTTTGAATCTTTTCACCAAAAAAGGATGTTGCCCAGCCATATTCGATATATCCCAAACTCCATTTATTTGAATAAAAGTGTGTGTGTGTGTGTGTTTGTGTGTGTGTGTGTGTGTGTGTGTGTTGGGAGTGAGAGGTGGACTTGGCCCTAGGAAGAAAATATAAATGAAGAAGTTTTTGACCTTAGAGTTTATTAGCCAACTTTAAAAAAAATAACCCATGGATTATGAACGCATTGACTGAAAGGGTGCTCTTCTTAATATAAATGGGTCCGAGTATGCTATGTCCTGTACCCTAGTAGTCACAATGAATATTAATTAACTCCAGGATCACTGAGATTCATCTGGCTTAGATCAATCTATGTGTGAAACTCTTCAAGCTACTCAATAAAATACCAGGATTGAAGGAGTTCTGAAATGGCCCTCCCTTCAGATGGTGTCCTCTGAAATCTTAAAATCTCTGGTAAGAACTTTGAGATCAAAAGCCTGAAATGTTGAGTGACCTGAACTGTCTTTCTAATTGTTCTGCCAAGAGTGGAACGGCACTGACATCCCTGTGTATTCTTTAAATAAATATTCCTTGCTTGGTTTGCTGAAGTTGTTTCTGAGGCTACTCTTACCATCATTCCAAGCAAACTATTGACATGATAGTTGTACAGTCTTTTGGCAGAGGTCTGATTATTTGGATTCCGAAAGAATGATACTCTACTTGTAGACGCACATTTGGGAGTCTATATACCAGCAGACACATAAAAAGTGTTTTTGAAAAAGAGTAGCAGCAGGTATTGACAGAGATTTAAAAAAACTAAAGGATAGACAGCTCCTCTGGGGCCATGTGAGAAACTTGCCTCTCTGTTATTGCAATTGTGGCTACAGAGACCCATGCTGAGTGCAGCCTCGGGCAGACATCAGAAGGCGTTACATAGCATCAGTCATTGGCCTTTTGGATGAGATGACTATCTGATGCAAATGCTCACTACTCACACTTTCACAGACATTTGGAAGCCACCTAGGGGGCACTGTTTTTTGATAGACGTGCTACTGAAGACAACAAAAAATTCTGAGCCCAGAGATTTTGCTGACTATGTATTTTGTTAGAAAACGATGTAAATATAGAAGGAACAGATTTTTTTTAATTCATTAATTTCATACTAATAGCATGTTTAGGAATATGGAAAAGAGGTTGTCATGGGAGGTGTACTCAGATTCTGTGAACAGTCACAGCCCTGGAAGTTGCATCTCTAGCAATAGAAATTGGGAATCCCCTGTGTGAGTCTTTGATTTTATAAGAATATGAATGAGATTTTATCACTGTCATTATTATCGATGGCAGTAAGCAAATAACTAATAAGGGTAGCTGAAAGACTACAAATTTCAAACTAGCCAACAGAAAGGCTCTGGTAAATCAGCCTGATGGGCCAAAGAAAATATAAGGCAGATAACAATTGATTCCATTGACTCTGCAGCTAGAGCCAATTATTTAGATATTCGGCCACCAGGGATCAGACTATTCATTTCCCAGTTTAGTGACGGAACTTATGGAAATGCCATGTGCTTTTAAACTTCAACTCAAGTTGTCATATTCATACCATAAGATGTCCTGGTGATGGAAATCCTTCTGACCAGAAAACCCATTGTGCTCCCTCTAGAGTTTAGATGAATAGACACACAGTGACTCAAGAAAAGCAGGAGTGGGTTCAAAACTACACTTTTACTCTTTTTGTAAAATATTTTATTTTAAAACAATTTTAGATTTACAGACCAGTTGCAAAGATAGATAGTACAGTGTATTCCCATACACCTTTCACTTAACTTCCCCTAAATGTTAACATCTAACTTTACTATATATGGTATGTTTATAAATATTAAGAAATTAATGTTGGTAAATACTAATAACTATATTACATATTTTACTCAGATTTCACTAGTTTTTCCATTAATGCCTAAAATCAAACCAGGATACCACATTGCATTTTGTCAGTATGTTTCCTTAGTCTTCTTGAATTAGTGACTGTACTCACGCTTATTTGTTTTGTTTCCTTTTTATGACTGTATTTCCATGACTTTGTCACCTTTGAAGAAATATTGGTTTCAATTTGAGTTTGTCTAATGTTTATCACAATTTGATTGGAGTTTTGGATTTGAGAGAAGAAAATCACAGTAGTGTCCTTATTTTATTTTATTTATTTATTTATTTATTTACTGAGATGGAGTCTCGCTCTGTCACCCAGGTGAGAGTGCAATGGTGCCATCTAGGCTCACTACAACTTGTGCCTCTCGGGTTCAAGTGATTATCCTGCTTCAGCCTCCTGAATAGCTGGGATTACAGGCATGCGCCACCACACTCAGCTAATATTGTCTTTTTAGTAGAGATGGGGTTTCTCCATGTGGGTCAGGCTGGTCTCAAACTCCCGACCTCAGGTGATCCACCAGCCTCAGCCTCCCAAAGTGCTGGGATTACAGGTATGAGCCACCACACCTGGCCAGCAGTGTCCTTCTTACCACATCATGTCTGTGTGACATGCTATCAACCTGACTTATTACTCATGATGTTAATGTTGATCACTTAGAAGAGGTGGTGTCTGTCTTCTGGGTTTCTCCCCTCTAAAGTTGTTATTGTTCCCTTCCACATTCTATTTGTTAGGAGCACGTCACTAAGTCCATGCCACACTCAATGGGAGACAAATTAAGTTCCACTTCCTAGACAGAATAATATCAAATAATTTTGGATATATGTTAAAATGAATACAGGAATTATTAAAGATTTGAGGGAAATATGTTGAAATTATACAGATATCTTGTTTCTCCTTAAAATTTTGCTGACTGTTTTTAGCATGCCTTAGTGGATCTTCCCTGCAGCATCAGTTACTACAGTGTTCTAATGGTGATTTTCGATGCCTCATCCTTCCTACATTTATTATTTGACCCCTTCTATTTAAAAGATATGCCCCTTCTCCCCTACTTATAACTCAGAAAATATATTTATTCATTTATAAATGATAGCTATTTATTTATAAATATTCCATTCCTTGAGTTACAACCTATTGCTATTATTATTTATTATGTTGTTGGAATAGATCCAGCTTTGCATAGTGGGAGCTCATTCAACTTGTTTTCTGTGTCCTTTTAACATCACTCCTTTCTTCGCCTCCCCTTATTTCTTGGCTGTACAAGATGTTAAACGCTCATCTCATATTTTTCATTGTGCCAGCCCTAAAATAAGCCATCTCACCTCATTGCTTTTATTAGAGAACAATATTTATTTATTTATTTATTTTTGAGACAGGGTCTCGCTCTGTCTCCCAGGCTGGAGTGCAGTGGCACCATCACAGCTCACTACAACCTCCGCCTCCAAGGTTCAAGCAATTCTACTGCCTCAGGCTCCCGAGTACCTGGGACTACGGGCACCCGCCACCTTGTATGGCTAATTTTTGTATTTTTAGTAGAGGCGGGATTTCACCATGTTGCCCAGGCTTGTCTCAAACTCCTGACCTCAAGTGATCTGCCTGCCTCGGCCTCCCAAAGTGTTGAGATTACAGGCGTGAGCCACTGCGCCCGGCCAGATAATGCTATTTAGAAATGAAAGTAAAATGACATTGCTCCCACTTTTACAGCTAAAAAATGATTATAAAAATAGCAATGTTTCTGGAACCTATTAGGTAAGTTAGGTCACAGAGCAAACAACTAACACCAACTATCTAGAGAGAGACAGGGTCTGCAGGCAAAAACAGGACCCAAGTATTTGCTTACCTAGGATAGATGCCACTAAAAATTACACATAAGTTGGTAAGCTGATTGAGCTGGAAATATTTAAACGACAGGTAAAAATTGAGTGTGGGCTATTGTGTGAGTAAATCTTCCGGTAGTTGTAGGCATATGGAGATTCACAGTCTTTTGTAGACTTTTCCTCCAGGAACATCACCAGGTATCCACAAGGAAATGTGGGGAAATTCCTTAGAAAGGCTTACCTGTGTTGCACCCTGGTAGAGACCTAGAGCCTCTTGGGTATGAGAAGTGAAGGAAGGAAGAAAGCTGTACAGCTAGGAAGGAGCAGTAGTGCATACTAGGCTCAACTTTATGTCTACTTCATATATATAGGAGAGGCAAGAAAATTTGTGAAAGCCACATCTACAAAGCTCAAGTTCCAAGTGCCTGCCTAAGATTGAGGCTTAATCAAAACATCAGCAAACGCTCCCATTCTCCCTTCCACTGGCCACACCAACAAGCATGAGGTGAAAATAAAAGTGAAGTAAACCTGGAAGACCTGAAGTAGGGGAGGAGGAGGGAACAGAGTAAACAGAAAGCTCAAAGACAAGAAGAGAAAAAACATTCAGGAATAAAACACTGGGAAATCAGCCCATCATAAATACAAGGTATCACTAGAGTAATTTGAAGTCTCTTGTGTAGTGAGAGCAACTACAGCAACAAGAAAACTCTTCAAAGTCAGCTCAACTCCTAAAGAGATTGAAACAAATTCCTATATTTAAGGGCCCATTAGAAGGGAGAAGGACTCAGACTTACCTTCGAGCATAAGAGATATTTAACTTACTATCAACTATCTCATATAACATGTCTTTCAAAAATAAAAAATCGTATGTAAAGATACCAAAAAAAAGGTAATGAACATCCAAGATTAGATGGATATTTTCATTAGAGGTGGAAACTATAAGAAAAAATCTAATGTAAACTGGTGACCTGTGAGATAGGTTAATAAAAATTATGCACACACAGATACATAACTGAAGCGGGAAGAGAGAGTGGTGGGTGGGAAAAATGAGCAAAGTTTCCAGAACTCTGGGGCAATATCAAATGGCCTGATATATGTATAATTGAAATTCCAGAAAGAGGAGATAGAGAAAAGAACAGAAAAAATATTTGAAAAATAATAGCTCAGCGGTAGATACAAAATTACAGATCCAAGGAGCTCAGTGAGCACTAAGAACTATGAATAATAATTTTAAAAACCTTAATACATCATATAAAAACAAAAAAGAAAAGGAAAATCTTGAAGGCAGTCAAATAAAAAAGATGTTAGCTGCAGAGAAAAACAAAAGAATTTAGCAGATTTTTTTTTTTGGTCACAATTCATGCAAACAAGGAATAGAGTGACATCTTTAAAATGCAAAAAAAAAAAAAGAAGCTAAAAAAAACCTGTAAACTCAGAATTCTGTATCCCGAAATATCCTACAAAAGAGACAGAAAATTATTATTTTCTGATTAAAACAATAACTAAAGATATTTCTTGCTTGCAGACCTACCATGGAAGTGTTAAAGAAAGTTATTTGTAAGACAGACTGTGATATAGATCAGAAACTTGGATCTACGGAACAAAATTAAAATTCAGAAATAAACAAATAAAAGTAAAACACAATGTGTTTGTTTTCTTTTTATGCTGAAAGAGACCTGACTTTAAGTGAAAGCTAGTATGTTTATAAAATATGTAACAGTGAAATTATGACAAAATGACACAAAAGATGGGAGGGAGAAAATGAGTATATTCTGTGATAGTTCCTCACAGTACTTGGAAAGTGGCATAATATTTTTTGACTATAGACTCAGATTACTTAAAAATGAATATTGTAAAGACTAGGAAACTACTAAGTAAAAAAGAGAAATAAATAATAAATCAGTAAAGGAGATAAAATAGAATCATAAAAAGACTCAAACTCAGAGAATGCAATGATGGAAAATAAAAGCAAAGAACAAGTGGAACAATAGAAAATCTCTAGAAGATCTTAGATTAAGTCAATCATATCAATAATCACTTTCCATGTGAATTATTTAAGCATATAAGTTAAATGATATAAATAATTAGATTTTAAAATCTAGACTCAATTTTATACTGTCTACAAGAAACTCACTTCAAATATAAACACTTAAAAGGTTAAAAATGAAAGAATGAAATATGTACCATGAAAATACTAACAAAAGAAAGCTGGAATAATTGTATTAATTTCAGAAAAAGTAAATTTTAGAACAAGGAATATTATCAAGAATAAAGAGGGACATTACATGTGGCAAAGGACATAATTCTACAAGAAGACATAAAACAATCTTAAATAGGTCTGCCGCTAGTAAAAGAACTTCAAATACATGAAACAAAAATAGATAGAACTGAAAGGAGAAATCCACAAATCCATTATTGCAGTTGGAGACTTCAATAGTCTTCCTTTTTTAAATGGTAAGACAAGTCAACAAAAAAAACAGTAAGACTATAGATGACTTGAGCAACACTATCAACTAATGTGGCCCAACTGTTATGTCTAAAATGTTCAAAGCCAAACTGCAGAATACACATTATTTTCAAGTGCACATAAAACATAGACTTATTTCTGGGCCTTAAAACTAACCTTACCAAAATTAAAAAGTAGGAATTAATATTTCATATTATATATTGTGATACGTATTCTTATATCCTAACAGAATTTAAATGGAAAGCAATAATGGAAAAATAGCTAAGAAATTTCCAAGTATTGGGAATCTAAATAACATATTTCTAAATAACTCATGGGTAAAAGAAAAAGTCTAAAAAGTAACTAGAAGTTATTTTTAACTAAATCATATTTGTGTTATTATTGTCATTAGAAACATGTTATTCTATAAAAAACTAAATATTAAACATATAATCACAAAATTGGCCCTGTGCATATATTTTGAAAACCTTCATAAATCGTAATTTGAGCTAAAAAAAAAAAACTTATATCTCAAAGCCTAAAGTATTTTATTTTCCCCTTGGTTAATCAGCCTACACTAGTTTGATTTTAGAAAACGTGCTTCACTTTTGGGGTCTAAATTTCCTTCTTGGCAAACTGAACTTGAGTTACCAAAATTGCCTTCCAGATTGAAGAATCTAGGTTCTATTCGTTCTCAGCATACTTTGCACCTACAGTCAGAGAGGCTGGATGTGATCCTCAAGGTGATAAACACACAATTTAAATTAAATGGCCACAGGAAATACATTCTGAAGAAGACTGAAATGAAGCCATATTCTTTGCAAACAAAGCCCATAATCAGTAATTAGGAATTTTGCATTATGGAGGAGATTTAACATGGGATTTATAAAGTTGAGAAGAGGTGGGAATTTGCTACTATGAGAGGTTTCTGAAAAAAAAACAAAAAACAAAAACAAAAACAGAAATTGATTGAGAATAGTTCCTATCACAGTGTAAGGAGTAGACCACAAGCAGCCTAAATCCTTAAACATTTGGTTCATGCTCTCTATTAACGCAATGTAAGTAACACAAATTTTGATGATCTTTTTATTATTACAGCGTTCATATTTATCATGTTTGTATTGATTATTGCCTTGTATTGATTATTGTCTTGTACTGATTATTGCCTTTATTGTCTTGTATTGATTATTGCCTTGTACTGATTATTACCTTTATCTTATCTAGCCCTTAGAGTCTAACATTTGTTAAAAGTTTAATGATATAATTTCTTTAACTTTTTAAGAATGTTTAAAAAGTAAGTTCAAAGATAAAAATATTTCTGATTTTTTTTTTTTTTTTTTGAGACAGAGTCTCGCTCTGTTGCCCAGGCCGGAGTGCAGTGGCGCGATCTCGGCTCACTTCAAGCTCCGCCTCCCGGGTTAACGCCATTCTCCTGCCTCAGCCTCCCCAGCAGCTGAGACTACAGGCGCCCGCCACCACGCCCGGCTAATTTTTTTGTATTTTTAGTAGAGACGGGGTTTCACCGTGTTAGCCAGGATGGTCTCGATCTCCTGACCTCGTGATCCGTCAGCCTCGGCCTCCCAAAGTGTTGGGACTACAGGCGTGAGCCACCGCGCCCGGCCGGCAATATTTCTGATTTTTAAAAAGTTCTTATGTATAACTCATGATATATTTACCTTTCTCTTTGCTCATATATAACTTTTGGTATTAAAAAGTATTATGTACTTTTTAAAGTATTAAATTAGCCCCGAGGAGTACAATAAGATCTTTCAAAATAATTTATAAAATGAAAATATTTCTGAATTTTAAATAATAAAAAGCACATTCTTAAAATTACAGTAAAATTAAATACAAAAAGACAATGGTTTATAAGTATAACATATGTTAGACTAATCATAAGAAACTATGTATTTAGCTTAAGCCCACCTTTGATTAGAGTGGAAAACTGTTTTAAATTTAGCCACAAGATGGTGCTGTCACAAAGCAATTTCAAAGATAAACCAATAATATAGTCTACATTATTTGTACTTGCATTTCTTTCTAAGTCAAGCCTTTAAATTTTAAAATTCTCATTAGTCTGTGTCTTCTTCCAATTTTTCTTGTATTTAGAGATGTGTTTCAGGTCTGAGTTTTTGAATTTTTTCCTTCCCACCTATTGTTGATTGACTACACCTCAAAGGAGATCAATTAAATCTATTTTGTTGAAAACTGTATGAGATGTTGGCACAATTATCTTTCAAAAATAAGAAATAATATAATTTTGTTTGTATTTTTGATTGTCATTTATTATTCTTTTTTGATTTAACAGAAGAGATATTTCCTTCTCCTCTACTCACAGGGTCAGTTAGTATAACAGTCGCAGAGCAAGCACTCAGGAGAATAACAAGCTCAATAACAAGCTGAAAGAACATTTTCATTAATTTGGTCGTTCCTTCTCTTGCCTCACCATCTGGGTCTCCATTTGCTGAAAGAGATGTCTAGCTTGCAGAGGCAGCAAACAATTAAGGACCTTTCCAAAATACGCAGAAATTGAGATGAATTCTTAAGAAAGTGTTGTTCCCAGATGACTTGACATCCCTCACACTGCATTCTGTTGTCTGTGTCAAAAGAGCAAGGGTACTTATTTAGTATTACTATATTATGAACCTCAAACAATTCAGATTGTAATGCTGCAGCTTATCTGGAATCTAAGGATAATATTTGAAGGTCCTAGAGACCTCAATGTGTCATTTAGAGGATAGCAATTTGAGGATTTGTTGAAGCAGATAATAAATTGTACTATAAATTGCAGAGGATAATGGCCCAAAGACAAGAGATGAGACATTTTTATGCACTGTAAAGATTACTTTATTGCAACTTTAGAGAGAATACTTAAATTTCTCAGAGTGTTTATGAAAAATGACTCCTGCTGTGTTTGTTAGCAGAGAATATTATCAGGAGACTTCTAGACAAGGGGTGGGCAAACTTTTTATTGCACCTACTCTGCTATTGTAGCAAAAGCAGACATAGACAGTAGGTAAGTAAATGAGCATGACTGTTTTCACTAAAGTGTAGTTACAAAACTAGGCAGAATTAAATACCTGGGAATAAATTAAGCAAAAGAAGTGCAAGGCTTGTACACTGAAAACTACAAAACATTGTTGAAAGACATTAAAGAAGACCTAAATAAAAATGGAAAGCTATCCCTGGTCCATGGATTAGAAAACTTAATATCGTTAAGATGGCAGTACTCCCCAAAATAATCTATAGATTCAGTGCAATCCCTATCAATAGGCCAGCTGCTTTATTTTCAATAATAGACAAGCTAATTCTAAAATGTATGTGGAAACGTGAAGGACCAGAACAGCCAAAACATTTTTGAAAAGGAAATTTGGAGCACTCACAATTCCCAATTTAAAACTTAATACAAAGCTACAGAATCAAGAGAGTGTGCTATTGATGTAAATACAGACATATCCAGTCCCTGGGAAGATAAAACTGAGCAAAATGGTCACTATTTCTAGAACTTACAGAATATTTACATCTTTAATTCCAGATTAACATGAGGAAAATTCATTCCTTTACGTACATGATGATCACCAATGATGTACCAAGCACTTTGTGAAGCAGAGAGCTTAAAAAGGCAAAGCTTCTGCTCTTAAAGAGTTCACAGTCTCTTGGAAAAAAGAGACGAAATTCAAGCTAACAAATTCATGATTTCAATGTATGAATTCTCTTTGAAAAGTATTATAGTTCAATAACCCTGACAATCTCCCATGACAAACTGACTAGAAATGTTAGCTCAAGTATCACACACACACATGCATACGTACACACACACACACATACACACACACAGACACACAACACAAATTATATTATTGTATTTCAGAAGAGAGTAGAATGGAAAACATTTTCCCATATTTGGATTCAAATATTCCTGACATTTAAAGTTCAGTGAAACTTTGTATTTCAGTGAAAAAGTAGTTTTAAAAATTAAGTTCATTTAATTTGCATTAATTAATAATCTTGATTGAAACACTTATTCTTACACTTTGTTCAATTATAA
This sequence comes from Pongo abelii, assembly GCF_028885655.2. Taxonomy (NCBI): domain Eukaryota; kingdom Metazoa; phylum Chordata; class Mammalia; order Primates; family Hominidae; genus Pongo; species Pongo abelii. The sequence goes on along the minus strand of NC_071985.2, from coordinate 53,436,365 downwards.
AATTAGATTTTGATTAAATAATATTTAATCTAAAAAATGTTGCATTTATCTTCATTGTCTCATTTTCTCATTTATCATTTATCTCTTTACTGATTTAACAAATACCAAGCAACAACTGTGGGCCAATCACTGCTGCAGGTTCTGAGGACAAAATGTTAAGCAGACATAACAAACATACAAACATAGTATCTGCTATCGGGAAGTTTTAAACTAACAGCATAAACAGATATTAACCAAATTCAATTAATACACAATTACACCTGAGACACAGGTTCTAACTGAAAGATACTTCTTGCTATGGAAAGTTACCCTTGACAATAAATAATGTCTTTGGGAAATGTCTTACGTATTTTTACACCTCATGCTTTGTATTTCCAACCTTTACTCAAACTGATACATCTTAAACATTGCAACTAGATGAATTTTCTCATCAAACAGAAATTTGGTGAGGTCAATCTTCTGTTCATTTTTAACTTCCTCCTAACCCCAAAAGAGAAAGAGTTCCTGTTAATATATTATAAATCTCCATCAATTTGACCCCAGCCCATCTCTACTCCCATGTCTCTTATTACCTCTCATGCATGTTTATTTTTTCTTCAACAAATGAGGATGTTTCATTTGCCATATAGGCTGTGGAGTTTAGTAGCTGATATATGTCTTTGTTCATAATATTTTACTGACTTGAACATTCTTTCAATTCATAGGTACAGATTTTAGTAAGTTTCTCAGACCATCTCAGGGTTAAAAAATGTTTGCACATCAGGCATATTTGGTGACTGCTGTTAATTAATGGATTGATTTTCTCTCACTCCTCTTGCATAGTAGATGTTGAAACCGATCTCCTGCATACAAAATCTAACAAACAACACTTTACTCAGCACATATATAAATTTAGAATATAAAAATTGACCATTTTTCCAAAATAATAATATTTATTGAGTGCCTATTAAATGTATTAACATATATAAATCTCACAACAACCATGTGAACTAGAAAGCTTTATGCCCATATCATGATGAAGAAATAGAAAAATCAAGTTAAATAACTTGCACATAAATAGTAACTTGGGGGCCAAAATATAAATCCAGGCAGCCTGATTTCAGAGCCCACAGTCTTAATCACTTTACCATAATGCCAACTCAGTCTCATAAGTCAAAATCAAAATAAAATATAACTGTGGCACCTGCAAAGAAATGCAGTTAATTCTTACTAAGAACAATCCTGTTAGAACATACTTTTACTAATGGGAGAATTCAACTTTCTACACTGGAAATAGATTTCTCCTTTTTTGCTTCCTAGCTGTTTCTTTGGACACATTTCTTAATTTATGTAGGGCTCAGTTTCCGTGTGTGAAAGATAAATAACAAAACCTACCTCATATGAGCATTCAGAGCCTTAACTAATAGAATAGATGTGAAAGTGCCAATTTAAAATGTCAATACTTTTGTGTAACAAAATGCCTCAGAATACAATGGCTTGAAACAAAATGCATGTATTTTTGCTCCTTGCTGTTGGCCATCTGGGGGTCAGCTGATCTAGGTTGAGCATAGCTGGGCTTGACTCCAAGCTGCAGGTTAGAGCCCAGGATTGGCCTTGTTACTCTCATCCTTATTGACACAGTGGCCTAGTTCGGGCATATTCTTCTTATCATAATAATATAAGAGCAAGAGAGAAAGTCCAACCGGTAAGCACGTCTCATGCTTTCACTTGCATTTTGTCTGCTTCCTTACATGCCATTGGCCAAAGTAAGTCATATAATTAAACATAAAGTCAAAGGTCAGGAAAATACACACTTCCTCTAATGTGAGTATTTTGGAAGGGACTGCAAATGCACAAGATAAAGGGTATGGGTAGAGGAAGGATAAAAATGGGGCCAAAATTCAATATCTGAAAGTAATTATTAATAATTTTAGGGAAATCTTTATCAAAAAAGATATCCTGATGTTATTTACATACCTCATTCCATCCAAAGATTGAAATTCAAGAATGAGAAAACTGTCTTTGTATTTGAAGAAGTCCATTGCAAAAGCAAAAAGTAATATAATATTGTTATTTTTATAATTACTATGACATTATTACATATTTTATAAAGCAAATTTTTATGAAAAAAGTTCCTATAACCTGTATTCTCCTTTCACAGAGAATATTTCCTCAAAATCTAACTCGTGGAGTCTTTGCACCTTCAAGTCAAGCAAACTATCATCAGTAGAAGCCAAAACGATAGCGACATTATTACTTTTTTCCAGCTTTATTGAGGTAAAATTGACAAATAAAAATTAAATATACTGAAGGTATACAACATGATGTCTCAACTTATGTATACTTTGTGAAATAATTACCACAATCAAGCTAATTAACATATCCATCACCTCACATAGTTATCTTTGTATGTCTGTGTGTGTATGTGTGTATGTGGTCAGAAAATGTAAAATCTCCTCTCTTAGCATATTTCAAGTATACAATACATTATTACGAAATATAATTGTCATCCATTGCATTAGTTCCCTAGAACCTATTCATCTTGTAACTGAAAGTTTGTACTATCTGACCAACACCTTCCCATTTCCCCCTCCCCTTGACGCCTGCTAACCACCCTTCTGGTCTTTGTTTCTATGAGTGGGACTATTTTAGATTTCTCATGTAAGCAAGAAAGAGATCATACTGCATTTGTCTTTCTGTGTCTGGCTTATTTCATTGAGTTTAATGTTCTCTAGTTTCATCCATGTTTTTATAAATGGTAGTATTTACCTATTTTTTTAAGGTTGAATGATATTTAATTGTACATGTACCACATAAGTCCACATATTGGCTAATGTGAATAATGTTGCAATAAGCAAGGGAGTACAAATATCTCATTGGGATAAGGATTTTATTTCCCTTGGATATTTCCAGAAATGGGATTGTTAATAGTTCATACTATAATTCTACTTTTAATTTTTTGAGTGACTTCTATATGACTTTCCATGATGGCTGTACCAATTTACATTCCCACCAACAGTGTACAAGGGCTCCAATTTCTTCATATCCTCACCGATATTTGGTATCTTTTGCATTTTTGAAAATTGTCATACTAACAAGCATAGGTGATATCTCATTTTTGTTTTGATTTGCATTTCCCTGATGATTTGTGATATTGAGCATCTTTTAAAATACCCATTTGCCATTGTATGTCTTTGGAAAAATATCCGTTCAGGTTATTCAAGTCCTTTGCCTACTTTTAATTAGATTTTGTTTTGTTTTGCTTTGCTTTGCTATTGAATTGTATAAATTCCTTTTTCTGTAATAACCCCTTGTCAGATATATGCTTGCAAATATTTTCTTCCACTCCCTGATTTGCCTTCTCATTTGTTGTTTTCTTTACTGTGCAGAACATTTTTAATTTAATGCAGTTCCACTTGTTTATTTTTACTTTTATTCCCTGTAGTTTTGGTGTCATATCCAAAAACTTATTGCCAAGAACAATGCTGCAGAGCTTTTATCAATGTTTTTCTCTGAGAGTTTTGTGGTTTCAAGTATTATGTGTAAGTCTTCAATACATTTTGAGTTGATTTTTATGTATAGTGTAAGATAATGATCCAATTTAATATTTTGCATATAAATATCCAGTTTTCCCAACCCTATCAAAGAGACTATCGTTTACCTTTATTTCTGAGCCGTCTATACCCTTCCATTGGTCTGTGTGCTTGTTTTTATACCAGTATCGCACTATTTTGATTCTATTGGAAATATAAGGATTAAGTTATTAATAACTAAATTAAATTTCTGCTTTGCAATATAATTTGAAATCAGAAAATGTGATTCCCAAGGTTTCTTCTTCTCACTTAAGATTGCTTCAGCTGTTCTGGAGCTTTTGTAGCTTCATATAAATTGTAGAATTGATTTTTCTATTTCTATGAAAAACTCAATTTAAATTTTGATAGAGATTGCATTAAATATGTAGATCACTTTGGGTAATATGGATATTTTGACAATTTTTTTTCTATCTATGAATACAGTACATCTTTTCATTTATTTGTGTTTTTCTTAATTTCTTTCATCCGTGCTTTATAGCTTTCGGTGTGTAGATCTTTCAACATTTTGGTAAAATTTATTTCTATATATTTTTGATATATTGTGACTGAGATTATTTTCTTAATTTCTTTTTCAGATAGTTATTTGTTATTATACAGACACATAACTGAATTATGTATGTTGATTTTGTATCATATAACTTTACTGAATGTATTAGTTCTAACAATTTTTTGATGAAGTCTTGGGAGTTTTCTATATAAGATCAAATTGTCAGCAAACAGAGATCATTTGACATCCTTTTCTAATTTGGGTGACTTTTTTTCTTGCCTAATTGCTCTGGTTAGGACTTCTAGTACTATGTTGAATATAAATGAGGAGACTGGGCATCCTGTCTTCTTCCTGATCATATGGGAAAACCTTTCAGCTTTTCACAGTTAAATATAGAATGGTAGGTGGGAGCCTGTGATATATGGCCTTCACTGTGTTGAGGTATATTCCTTCTGTACCCAAGTTGTTGAGAGTTTCTGACAGTTATTTTATTGGTCTTTGTATAATTAATGCTGTGATAGATTTAGAGAAGTTATTCTCTATTCAATAAATAGTGCTTCAAGTTCACATCTCCATTTCTTCTTTTTTCTTTGCTTTTAAATTTGATGAGAAAAATGGGTATAAAAGTTCAAATCAATGCGGAGGTCTCAGTTATGTTTAAAATGTGTTACCAATGGTGACTATCATTTAGGCATTACTCTTTTGTCAGTATCCATATTAATAAGCTATAGCATTCTAAGTGATTATTTTAAAATATTAAAAAATTTATATAGAATTTTACCCATCAAAACATTTTTATCAAAATAATAATAATATTTAGCTCTGGTCAGGGTGCTGTTATTGAGAGTGTAAGTTAGCATTACCTTGTTTGACAATTTATTTTAAAACTATTACAATGTTCAGAAACTTTGACACAGAATTCCTATAGACAACAATCTTTTTCTCTGCCTGAAAACAGAGCCACAGGTAGAGCTTCAAGAGAACATGCCTTAGTTATGTGACAACCTGGTGTTTCTAATACTAAAGCCCAGAAACGAAGACTTGCCCATCTGATCACAGACTGCCCTGAAGAACTGCAGGCCTTCCTACTAAGACAGAGCTTTCATTGATAAACTTAAGGCACAAAAGTGCCCTGGAGCACATGTTCTCTACAACATTACAGGTCTCAAATGAAGACGAGAAGGGCAGGGCTGAGATTTAAACATCTTCTTAGTTCCTGCTCCTAAATGTTTCATTCTGAGAGGCCAAGAATATTGCTCTAATAGCTGTCTACCTGTTGGGAAGAATCAGGAGTAAGGAGTAAGTGTTCCAACATATAACTAAAATAAATCTTTAACTACAGTCATAGATACAAACATGTAGATCCTAAAAGTACAAATCAAAATTTTAATTATAGTGTCATATAAAACAGAGGATCTAAATATTCCTCCTATATTCCACTTCATACTACATTATATAGTATCTTAGACAGAAATCATGTGGAATATAGGAGGGCGGGTTTAGAGTTCAGGGGCAATAACTTAAAAACCGATCATATGAAAATAGTTACATTTTGGTGTATATAAATAATGAGATATTATGCAGCTCTGGAAATTATGTTTTGAAAAATTCTTAACAGCTTTGGTAACTATCGCAGTATAATACTAAGTTTAAAAACTAAGACACAAAAGTGCTTATGCAGTGTAGTGTAATATTTAAAATACATACTACATTGAGATAGCCCTAAAAAGAAAAACACAAATGTATTAATAACAAATATTTGGGTACTGGCATTGTGAATTATAATGCTTTCCTATAGTTTTATTTATATTCTAAAATTTCTAGAAGCATGTGTATGATTAATTGATAACAGCACAGCTTATTTAGATATGTTGTGTGCATTTACCTTATTCAAATGAAAACACTGTTGAAAATAAGCCTTACTGATGAAACATGCTCAGTTTCTTTTTCTTTAACATTTCCTCTTTGTGATGTTAAAAGGAAAACTTCAGCTGAATTAAATTTAAAGGAGTTTAATTGAGCAATGAACAATTCATGAATCCAGCAGCCCCACAATCACAGCAGATTCAGAGACTCCAGGGGTGCCATGTGGTCAGAACAAATTTGTAGACTAAAAAAGTAAAGTGACATACAGCAACTGGAAGTGAGGTACAGAAACAGCTGGATTGATTACAGCTCGACGTTTGCCTTATTTGAACACAGTTTGAACACTCAGCAGTGTATGACTGGTTGAAGTATGGTTGCTGGGATTGGCCAAGACTCAGCAATTGTTGCAGGCACATACTTCTAAGTTAGGTTTTCAATCTTGTCTACCAATTAAGTTAGGTTTCAGTTCATCCACAAGAACTCCAATATAGAAGTACGGCCATATTTAGTTTTTGTTAACATTTCCCCACTTTTGGTCATTTTCTCAGTTTTGAGAGATTGACCAAAACTTTAGACATTGATGTCACTATCACCTTTGTAAATGTACATATTTGGTCTTGAAACCCACTGGGAAACAAAACAGTGACTACTGCAAAAGTAGAAACAAGGACTAAGTAGAGTGTACCTCCTTATGCTGGAATGTTCTGTTTACAGGAGAAAACAAAACCAAGTCTGTTCTAATCTGAAATCTATGTGTTTCTTTAAAGTCTTAGTTTGATATGTCACATTTAGCATGAACAACTCCATTTTTGTTTTGTTTGGTTTGGTTTGTTGGGGCCTAGTGTGTGAGCTCAGTCCAAAACAATGGCCTCTAATAATTTTGTTTTAAAAATTTCCCACTTTTTGGCCAAGTTCTCACTTAAGTAAGAGTTTTACTAAAACTTAGGGCCTTAGCATCACTCTCAGTTACCATCATTTTGGGTTTCCAGTCTCAGCATGCCATTCATAGGTTACAGAGTCCTCATGGTCACACATTTCTTTCAGCTCTTGTCATTCCAATTGAAGAGAGACCATTTGACATTCTAGAGATGGTTGCATGCAAACATTTATAACCCTTAAGAGAATGCAGCACAATAGGGAGACTAATTTTATGACTCTCCGGAGGATAATACCAAGAGTGTAGATTATGCTTCTTACCCAGGGTCCCCATAAACCAAACCACCTACAATCAAATAGATCAAAGAATGAGCTAAATAAAGAGTCTATTCACTTAACTAAGCAGTCTTTTATCTATATTGGGCTCTCATCTTTTACCTATCAAAGTATAAGTTTATCCATGGTCAACCACGGATATACATTTGGTCATCTGATGGGCCATTTAAACATTTTGTAAAGGGAGTTCACTCAAATGTTATTTTCAAAGCACGTTTTCTGGTTGTATAAAAGCTCTCCCATGGAAGAGGCCTGATATTATACCACTAAGTTATTATGCCACAGTGTATTTTCTCCAGTAAAGAAAGCTTTTTATGGTTCACAGAGATATGGTTCACAAAAGATAATCAATCCCTTCACAATCTGGAAGCTTTGATTGTTTTCCCGGGAATATGGGACCAAATATCGGTTATAAACTACTTTAGCAATTTATGTCACCACACCAATATATTCAATTAGGATCATTTTATCTTTTCCATGATGAGTCATGGAATGCAGAACTTTTAATAATAAAAGCTTTATGTACTCAGGAAGGACAGGGTGGCCATCCTGGTTCTCCATGAGTCCATGTTTAATTAACATTAGACTTCTATACTCTTGAATACCAGTTGTTGCTCCAAATTTGGTGCATAGCACTGATAACTGATGGGTTATCATCGGTAATTTGACTTGGACAATGGAATTTTTGTTTCCTGGAACCACAGGCAAAAGCCTCTCAATTTTGCAAGTTGCTGCCCGTGGGGTTGCATGCCGGGGGTAACCCAATTAACATTTTTCATTCTGGCCAGAGCAAAATACATGACATTAGCCACTCTGCTTAGCACCCAACACTGAACTGGCAAAGGTCAAACTTGTCATTGGTTGGGCCCTGTCATCTTTAATGCATTTTTAACCAAGACAGACTTTATGAGGGGAGGGCCTCTAGCCCAATTCCATCTTTTATTCAGGTAAAATGTACCCCATTACCTATCTGAAGTCAGCCAATTGGTGCTGCAGTGTATTTCCTTTGGAGTAGGATAATAATTAAGCTGAAAGATTGGCAGGTTTAATTTTTGGGAGCCCTCATTTTTAAATGCACTTCAATGCATTGTTGTTTATTCAGAATGTTTCACCTTAAGTTACTTTTAGTAAGATTTTGCCATTTCTGTAACACTTTGTTTTTTCCTGTGCCTAATGTATAAGCTGGAAGGGACTCAGTTTTTCAGATATGAAGAATCCCATTTTTGCCTAATATTGGCTTTGCTCTCAGATTCCCTTGATTAACCTGCCCAATGATTTTTCCTGCTTAAGTGCACAAGTAAAATGAAACAAAGGTGTAGAACACAAAAATCCCCACAAATTTTTTAAAACCAAATTTTACACCCTACAATATTACGACTTTCTACCAGTTTCTTTCTGACCCAGTCAGATGTAAGAGGCCTCTAACTGGATCCAAGCTGGTTAATTACTCGATCAAATCTATTCCTGGACCCAATCCCATTTCTGATGCAACTTCCAAACCCAGTTTGGATCAAAAATTTGCTCTAAGAAACTCAGAGAGCTCAAAAACACATATAGGTGGAGTTCCAAAATCTGAGCGAGAACTTACCCATGATCTCCAGGCACTCTGAGAGATCAGTGGACACAAGTGGGTTCTGCAGGTACCTTGCTTGTTCACTCAGTTCTCCTGGGGGTTGTCAGAAGCTCTAATTTGCACCCCACTTCTAACATCATCTGTTAAAAGAGAAACTTGGCTGAATTTATTTAAAGAAGTTTAATTGAGCAGTGAATGATTCATGAATTGGGCAGCCCCCAGAATCATAGCAGATTCAGAGAGATGCCAGGAGTGCCTTGTGGTCAAAAAAAGTAAAGTGATGTACAGAAATCAGAAGTGAGGTACAGTAACAGCTGGATTGGTTACAGGTCGGCACTGGCCTTATCTGAACACAGTTTGAACACTCACAAGTGTATGACGGGTTGAAGGATGGCTTCTGGGTTTGACCAAGACTCAGTGATTGCTACAGGAGCATACCTCTGTATTCAATCCTCTCTGCCTATTAAGTTAGGTTGCACTTCATCCATGAGTACTGGAATATAGAAGTACAAAATCCTTCCCAGGTCATATTTAGCTTTCTTTAACAGTGGATATTAGATCCACTGATATTGGATAATTTATCTTCACATCTTGAATTAACTTATGCATATCTAGCTTTACATTCTGTAAAAATCCAGTACAATAACTACATGAGTAAGAAAGCTTTTGATTGATCATTTTTACCGTAGGATATCTCAAGTTTTCACACTCCTATTAGACACCACAGAGCATTTCTTTTTCAGATTTAAATTCTTGACCACACTTTGGATTATAAATTAAACCTCAGTAAATTCAAAATATATTTTTCTTACAGTGCATAACACTTACAATTTACGAATCTCTTTCACATACCAAGATCACTGAAGACAGAACAGAAACAGGTTTCAAAAATAGGTATACTTATATGCATTCACAGATACACACATACACACATTTTACACAATATTCTAGGCAGAGGATACAATTATCATTAAAATACACAATAATTTCTGTCAATCTAATGGAAAAAGAGACATTAAACAAATGGGTACAATGTAATGACTTAGTCTATTTGAGCAGCTATAACAAAATACTGTAAACTGAGTGGTTTATAAACCAAAGAAATTTATTTCTCACAGTTCTGAAGCCTGAGAGGTTCAAGATCAAGCCACCAGCAGGTTACATATACGGTGAGGACCTGCTTTCTGCCTCACAGATGGTGCCTTTTCACTGTCTTCACATGATAGAAGGGACTAGCTAGTGTTCTGCAGTCTTTTACAAAGGCAGTAATCCCAATCATGGGGTCTCCACTCTGATAACCTAGTCACCTCCCAAAGGCCTTACTTCCTAATATCGTCACCTTACGAGTGAGAATTTCAACATATGATTTTCATGGGGAGGACACAAACATTCAACCCATAGCAGTGCTATATCATACAGATGGTGACAGTATAACTGGTATTGTGAGTAAGTATAATTGGTGTTGCACTGCAGATAAAGAGAATAAGAAGGGATTCTGAATAAGGGACATTGATGCTGAGACCTAATGTATTTAAACTTGGTAATCAACAAGTGAAATTTTTATATATGTATTACTTCATTATAGAAGCAAATTTAATTGCCTTCGGAAAGAATGTGGAGTAAGGAGGATAGCAAGGACTGAATAGAAAGGAACGCTCCATGTAAGGCATAAAATGAAGGCATGGCAGGAGACATAGGGACCAAGTCAGGGAAGAAGGCATATGATGTTGTAGAAAACAAGTAGAGTCAAAATAATGCCAAAATCTATTCAGAGTTCATGCAAAATGAGAACTGAAAAGTTTCCAATTGGGATTATATTATCAGAGGAAGTTGGTAAAAATTATGAGAACATCACAACCTGCAGAATAACTTGTTATGTAAACTCTGGGAAGACTTTATTGATGTCATTTCTAATGTAATCCTCATTACATTTCCTTTATTTTATTTCTATTTATTTAGAGGGTTTTTTTTCCCCTTGAACTATTTCCCTTTAATTTTAATTCAGCTTTGCCATTGTTTTGAAAAAAATATCTCTTCTTTAACATATATACTTTCATCTGGCATAAAATTGTTCTACTATATGGTTTTCACTGTCATCTTCTGAAAATTATCTTTAGAAATCCAGAAATCTGCAATGTGCACATTATGAAAGGCACCCCTTTAAAGGCAGAACCATACATAGTATCCCTGTGATAGAATGTTTTTCTTATGTAGCATGTGATTGATTCTATTGGACTCATATTGTGAAAGACACCTCTTTTATGGAAGTCTCCATTCACCTTCTGCAATATGGTAAATCATTGACTTCTGTGATCGTTAATACTGAATGTCAGCTTGATTGGATTGAAGGATACAAAGTATTGGCCCTCACCACTCAGCCACCTTCTCCAGCCACCCTGCTATCGCCCACTGGGCCTATGAACAAAGTGTCCATGGTGGCAGGGATGGAGGTTACTCATGGGCTCAGCAATATGGACTTTGACTCACCAAGGTTGATCTGGCTATGGCCACCACTGAATTCCGAGTTTGCCAGCAGCAGAGACAAACATTGAGCCCTTGATGTGGCACCATTCCTCGGGGTGATCAGCCAGCTACCTGGTGGCAGGTTGACTATACTTGACCTCTTCCATCATGGAAAGGGAAGAGGTTTGTCTTCCCTGAATGGATAATTACACCAGATATGGGTTTGCTTATCTTGCACGCAATGCTTCTGCCAAGACTGCCGTCCATGGCACTCACTTTAGGGCTAAAGAAGTATGGCAGTGGGCTTATGCTTATGGAATTCACTGGTCTTACCATTTCCCCATCATCCTGAAGTAGCTGGATTGATAAAACAGTGGAATGGCCTTTTGAAGTCACAATTCCAATGCCAACTAATTGACACTACTTTCCAGGGCTGGAGCAAGTTCTCCAGAAGGCCGTGTATGCTCTGAATCAGCATCCAATATCTGGTACTGCTTCTCCCATAGCCAGGATTCATGGGTCCAGGAATCAATGGGTGGAAGTGGAAGTGGCACCACTCACCATCACCCCTAGTGATCCACTAGCAAAATTTTTGCTTTCTGTTCCTGCGACTTTCTACGCAACGTTCTCCTGGAGTAGAGGTCTCAGTTCCAGAGGGAGGAATGCTGCCACCAGGAGATCCAACAACAATTCTATTTGACTGGAAGTTAAGATTGCCACCTGGACACTTTAGGCTCCTCCTACCTTTAAGTCAACAGGCTAAGAAGGGAGTCACAGTATTGGCTGGGGTGATTGACCTAGACTACCAAGATGAAATCAGTCTTCTACTCCACAACGGAGGTAAGGAAGAGCATGCATGGAATACAGGAGATCCATTGGTGCATTTCTTAGTATTACCATGCCCTCCAATAAGGTCAATGGGAAACTACAACAGCCCAATCCAGGCAGGACTATAAATGACCCAGACCCTTCATGAATGAAGATCTGGGTCACTCTACCAGGAAAAAAATCATGACTTGCTGAGGTGCTTGCTGAAGGCAAATGGAATATAGAATGGGTAACAGAAGAAAGTAGTCATTAATACCAACTACAACCACGTGACCAGCTGCAGATACGAGGATTGTAATTGTCATTAGGATTTCCTCCTTCTTTTGTTAAAAACATGTTTGTGCATGTATACATTTGTACTAAGAAAATATCTTCATTTTTTTCTTTCTCTGTCATCATGTGACTTATGATTTATTGACTTCACATCAACATTTAAGTTTTGTTAACTTTATGTCACAGTATTTGGGTTGAAGATTGGTGCATTTCCAGTTGTACAAAGGATAGTTGTATTATGTTAGGCATAATTATGACCTTATTATTGTCTTCATTTGAAAATTATGTTTGATCTCAGGAGATGTGTGTGGGTTCATGTTGAAAAGGGGTAGACTTGTGATGGTTAATACAGAGTGTCAACTTAATTGGATTGAAGGGTACAAAGTATTGATCCTGGGTGTGTCTGTGAGGGTGATGCCAAAAGAGATTAACATTTGAGTCAGTGGCCTCGGAAAGGCGGACCCACCCTTAATCTGGGTGGGCATAATCTAATCAGCTGCCAGCATGGCTAGAATATAAGCAGGCAGAAAAATGTGAAAAGAAAGCCTGGCCTAGCTTCCCAGTGTACATCTTTCTCCCATGCTGGATGCTTCTTGCCCTCGAACATTGGACTCCATCTTCTTCAGTTTGGAAACTCAGACTGGCTCTCTTTGCTCTTCAGCCTGCAACGGCCTATTGTGGGACCTTGTGATTGTGGGAGTTAATACTTAATAAACTTAATAAACTCTCCTTTATATATATATGTCTATCCTATTAGTTCCACCCCTCTAGAGAACCCTGGCTAATACACCCTCTAAGCCTGCTTGTCATCCTGGTGCTTCCTTCCATTGCTGTCTTTCTTTATGTACGCATAGTGAGAAGAAATCTCACATGAAAAGATGAAGGGGAGATATATTATCTGAACACTCCTACTTCTGAGGAGTGACTTTATTCTACCATGAAGAGATTGATCATTTTATTTCATATAGAATCAAAATGGAAAACAGTTTCCTTTAGAACATTAAAGGCAGAACTTCATTGTCTTCTAGCACAGAGTGTGTTAAAGAGAAATCAGATACTAATATGAAATTCATGTCTTCTTAGATGGCCTATTTTGTGTGTGTGTCTGGTTTTAGTGTCCTTTTGGGAACTTCTGGGTTGTTATTTTTATGACTAATGGCCCTACATCTTACTATGTGTCTAGGTGCGTGTGGCAGCCATTAATTATACTCACCAAATAAGTAGCAGGAAAATATCTATTTGGTCTTAATATCCTATATGTTCAATAAAAACCAAAGCCTTTTATTTTTTTTTTATAAAGCATTGTTTTCAAAAATGCTTTTACTGAACAGTGTTCTGGGAGATGTTAATAAGTATGCATGAAAATTGATTATAAAGATAAATAAGGTTGGGAATATACTACATTTTTAATGCTATATCCCCTGGTTGGAGATTCCTGAACTGCATTAGAATTATAAAGCCCAGATAAACAATAATGCAAAAATCCTCAACAAAATATTAGTAAACCAAATTCAAGAAGATATTAAAAGAATCATTTACTGTAGTCAAGTGAGATTTATCCATGTGATGCAAGGATGGTTTAACATACTCAAATTAGTACTTGTGATATACCACATTAAGAAAATTTAAAAAAACATACAATTATCTAAACAGATTTTTAAAAAGCATTTGACAAAATTCAATATCTTTCATAATGAAAACTCTCAATAGATTAGGCATATAAGGAATGTACCTCAACAAAATAAAGGTCATATATGGCAAACTTGTAGCTAACACCATTTTCTATGGGAAAAAAATGAAAGCTTTTCTTCTAAGATCATGGGAAAGATAAGGATGCCCACTTTCACTATCTCTATTCAACATAGTACTGGAAGTCCTAGCCAGAGCAATTAAGCAAGAGGAAAAAATAAAATATAACCTAGTAGAAGAGGAAGAAGTAAAATTGTCTCCATTTGCTAAAGACTCTACCAAAAGCTGTTAGAACTAATAACTCAATGAATTAAGTAAATGTGTTGGAACAATATCAGCATACAAAAATTAGTATCATTTTTTTATACCAATAACATACTTTTGGTGTTGCCAAAAGGAAATTGAGAAACAATTAAGAAAACAACCCCATTGAAAATAACAGCAAGAAAAATAAGTACTTAGGTTTGAATTTAACCACAGAAGTGAAACACTGATGAAAGAAAGTGAAAAAAACACAAATAAATAGAAAGACATTTTATATTCATGTATTAGAAGAACTGATATTGTAAAAATGTCTATACAACACAAAGCGATCTACAGATTCAATGCAATCACTATCAAAATTCCAGTGTCATTTTTTACAAAATAGGGAGAAACAGTCTTTTAATGTGAATGGCACCACAAAAGACCCTGAATAGCAAAAACAATCTTGAACAAAAAGAACAAAGCTGGCAGCATCATACTCCTTGTTTCAAAGCACATTACAAAGAGATTGTAATTAAAACCTAATAGTACTAGCATAAAAACAGACACATAACCAATGAAAAAGGGAAGAAATCCCAGAAATAACCCACACATTTATGGTCAACTGATGTTTTACAAAGGTGCCAAGAACACATAATGGGAAACGGATGGTCTCCTCATTAAATGTGTCAGAAAAACTGGATAACCACATGCAGAAGAGTGTAATTAGATCCTCATCTCACACCACGTACAACATTAAACTCAAAATGGATTAAAGACTTAAATGTGGAACCTGAAACCATGAAACTACTAGAAGAGAACATAGAGGAAAAGCTCCATGACATTGGTCTGAACAACAATTTTGTCTTTGTTTTTTTGTTTTTGGATATGACCATGAAAGTGCAGGTAAAAACAAAACAAAACAAAACAAAAAAACAACAAACAAAACCCAGCTACATAGGATGGCATCAAACTAAAAATCTTCTGCAAGCAAAGGAAACAATAAAGTGAAAAGACAACCCACAGATTAGAAGAAAATATTTGCACACCATACATCTGATAAGGGGCCAGTATTCAAAATATATCAGGAACTCAACTCAGTAGCAAGAAAACAAATAAGTTGATTTTAAAATGGGCAAAGGACCTGAACAGACATACAAAAGGCCATGGGTACATTAAAGCAAACATAGAAAAGGCCATGGGTACATTAAAAAAATGTTCAAAATCACTGATTATTAGGTAAATGTAAGTTAAAACCACAATGATATATTACCTCACACTTATTAGAATAGCTTTTATCAAAAAGATGAAATATAATGTTGACGAGGATGTAAAGAAAAGGGTTCTTTTCATTGCTAGAGGGAATATAAATTAGTATAACTATTATGGAAAGTTGTATTTTTTTCCTAAAAATATTAAAAATAGAACTACCATATGATCCAGCAATCCCACTGCCTGCTGTGTATACATACAGAGGAATTGAATTCAGTATGTCAAAAAAATTCTGCTGTCCCATGTTCATTGCAGCATTATTCATAATAGCCAAGATATGAAATCAACCTAAGTGCTTATCAATGGATGAATAAAGAAAATGTAGTATATATATATACACACAATGGAATAATAGCCTCAAAAAAAGGAGAAATCCTTGTCATTTGAGACAACACAGATGAAAACTGGAGGACATTATGTTAAGTAAAATAAGCGAGGCACAGAAAGACAAATACTGCATGATCTCACTTAAATGTGGACTCTAAAATAGCTTAACTCATAGAAGTAGAGAGTAGAATGGTGGGTATCAGAAGCTGGGGTGGTGATGTTGGGACGAAAGGAATGGGAGGTTGTTGATCAAAAGTTAAAAAGTTTCAGATAGACAAGAAAAATAAGTTTTGAGATCTATTGCACAGCAAGGTGACCATAGACAATAATAATTTATTGTATATTTCAAAATAACTAAGAGTAAATTTCAAATATCTCAGGACAAAAAATAAGTAAGTGACTTGCTGTATATGTTAATTAGCTTGATTCAATCATTTCACATTATATGTATGTCATATTGTACCCCATAAATGTAAACAATAATGATTTATCATTTTCTTTTTTCCTTCTTTGCTGAATTTCTCAAATTAAACAAAGAGTACTTGCATGTTACAGTTGGCAAAAGATGAATTTTTAACTTGTAAGTAGATAATTTGTTCATTATCATTTGTCCTCCATCCATCTACCAGTCACAGGAATAAAAACTGATTTCACCTCATTTACCATAACAGAGTGTGAATTTTCTCACCTCTGCGACAAGTCCCTTATGGAGCCTATGTCTAGGGCACACACCATTTGTTTAATTCCATGCTTCAGTAAGGCCAGAGGATTTTACTTACTTTCTCTGCAATGCCAGAGGCCTGTCTTTGCTCATCCCTGACCTAGCACCAAGGTTTACCCCATTACAGATGATGCTGGAGGCTTCGCTTCTATCAGAGCTTCTCCAGAAAAAAATGGAACTCAGGACCTCTCTTCTCACAGTTCCACAAATGGAAAGGAAGATCCTATTGCTCTGAACTTTACTCCTACCCCATATCTTAGTTTCAAGGGTATCAGAGAAACTTGTATTGTTCTCTAGAATCTTTCCAATCCCAACCTGTCTCACAACAGAATGGTGACATTATAATTCAAATTATCTGACAGAGTTACCCTTTATGGGGAGTAATCTCTAAAACACTGAGTATACTTTCTTCAGCTCCCAAAGTAGAAGGTGTGCAGGTAGATATTAGGTACGGAAAAGGAGATCAAGCAAATCCTGTGCATCACTCACACATATTATCTTTGTACAAAGATTAGAAATCAGCAAAGCCACCTGATGTTCTGCTTTTTTAAAAAAATAGAAATTTAAAATTAAATTCAAAAGCAATCTTTATAAAATTGTAAATAAAATTGACTTGGGTGAGAGTAATCTTTAGTCTGAAAATTATTTGTATTTTCTCTATAAAATATTGTCTAAATATCTAGTAAAGACAATTTTTTCAGACTTTATAAATTCTTCGTGCAAAATTCCATCCTTTGGAATTTGTCCTGATTACATGTACTTTGTTATTATTTATTCTAATGAGAAAAAGTTTATTATCCTTAAAATTTCTTTACTCTTTTTGAAGATTATTTTTGTCATGTCTATTCGTTTCACTTGTTAAATAATAGAGGGCAAAGAACAGTAAGGTATAATCACAGTACGTTTAATTTTTTTAAAACATTGTATGTTTAATTTTTTGAAAGAGAACTATGATGCTCATTAGCTTATTAAACTAGGTTAAGCATAAGTCATGTTACATTACTTAAGTCACAGGATAACATGATTTTTTGTTATTTTTTTCAACGTAGAAATATGCAATTTAAATTTTATTTCAAGTAAACATTTATCTAGCTATGGACAAAATAATGAAAGAAGAGTTAAAGCAGGTTTCAGTTATGTTAAATGATTTTACTTAGCTGAAACAAAGATTTCTGTGACTTCTGATATAAGCTTTAACATTGTAATGCTCAATCCAGTCTAAGTTTTCTTGCTCACTAGTAGATTGTTAGGAATATACGTCTGTCTGTAATGTAAATTCCTACAAAAAGATATATTTTAATTATATTATTTTAAAAAATTAGTTACACCTTATACAAGGCAACTTACTGCTCATGAAATTTCCTTGAATAAACCAAATGACAAAAGTGTGGCATTTATTCTGGTCAGTAAACAGAAATAACATAAACTTATGAAAACACAGTATTTTGCTTTTAAGTTTTAGACCTAGTTGCAGTCAATAGCATTATAAATAATTCAAACAGAATGTGCAGACAAAATTTTCAAGTTTTCTTAGTTTCAACTATAATAAAATAGCTAATATTTGACTATTTTGGATCTACTAAAATAGCATCTTCATATGCTTCAGTTTAATAAGTACAATAAAATGGCCACATGGTGAAAAGCTAAGCTAAAGGCACTGAATTACAATAAAACTTGTCAATGGTTTTGCAAGTGATCCTTTATCTCATACTTTTATTATGAGGAGGGTGAGTTTCAAAAAATAATTCGGAATGATGACCTCTGAGTGATGAATTATAACTCAACTAAAGGACAGAGACATAGTTGTGGACCATTTCTCTCCATAAAGGAAATAAACCCACACATATATGACAAACTGATTTCAATAAGAGTTCCAAGAATACACAATAGGGAAAGGATAGTCTTTCACAAAGAGTGATAGGAAAACAGGATACCCAAATACAAAAGAATGAAATTAGGCCTTTGTATTACACCATACACTCAAAACAACTCAAAAATGAATTAAAGAATTAAACCCAAGACTTAAGTCTATAAAACCCCTAAAAGTAAACATAGAGGAAAACCTTTATGACATTAGTTTAAGAAATAATTTCTTGGATGTGACATGAAAAGCATAAGCCACAAAAGCAAAAACAGACAAGACTACATCAAACATAGAGCTTCTGCACAACAAAGGAAACAATCAACTCTTCCTTTACTATCCAATAGTTATCTTGGCTTGTTCTGTGAAAATGGACCTGAGTTGGGCCCTTTAAACACTTTTGCCAGCTGGCAGCATGAGGTTTATTTTTGTCAGTAGAGAGTACTACTACAGCAACACTGGAGGAGGAAGAATTTGGTTTGTTTCAGTTTGATTATCTTTTTTCCGGGTTCTGTTGTGCTCCCCTTACTAGGCTGCTTTAGCATGCAGTTTCTCTAACTGTGGATGCCCCAGCAAGTGGCTTCCCCAGTTTTCTGCTTCTGCAGTGAACAGCTCCTCCAGGAACAGGCTTCCTCAGTGCCCAGCAGCCAGTAGCTTCCTCAGACACCCACCTTGGGAAACTTTATAGAAGAGTTCCACCAGCAAAGCATCTCATATGAACAGCTTCTGAGGCTTCTCACATTTGACTTTGCAGCAAGTTGCAAAGCACAGCATCTCTCTGTAGTTAGCTTCCCCAGGTACCCCAGAGAGCAGATTTACAGCAACTTCTGACATTCCAGGCACCATAGCAACTTTTCTGCCATGTAGGAAGCCATGTTGCTACACTCCCCAACAAGGCTCTAACTACCTTTTGGGGAGGATCTCTCCATTAGATCCCTTATCTTAACCCTACAAGTAATAGCTACTTATACCTATGAGTCTATATTCTTAACAGTTCTTTCTATATCTTATTAAAGAAATAAATCTTGTATTCTCGAATTTCTGTATTATTAAATACTTTTCATATTAAGATTTTCTGTTCATACTATGGTATGGTTTCTCTCCCATGGTTGGACCCAGACTGATACTGATACCCAGAATTGGTAGTGGAAGGTGTTCCCACAACTAGAATTGCCAGGATTGGATTTTGCTGTTGGTTTAATCGGCTCTTAAACTTGACTTTCTTGCCCAGTTGAAATGAGATGCTTGTAATCTATGGTATGCACTATCATCACAATTAATCAAACTATTATCTGAATTGAATGTGATAAAGACAAAAGCACACTGCTTTGGGAGCTGGAATGGTTACTGTAATTAAGGTTCATCACAGTAATGATGACTATGATGCAAATGAGATTTTGAGCCCATTTTAAGCTTACAGAATAAAAATGACAAGCTCAGAGTTTTTCAGAACCAGCTCAAGTCGTGTTGTGAGAACTAGAGAGAGCCTCTGTGCAGGCTTAAGATAATAGCTTAATTTTTGTAGCTATTTGGCTAATGTTGCTGAGAATCAAACGTAAAATTTAGTTCTGCCTGGCTAAACTACAGCAACAGTGAAGTCTTAGTCTCAGTGAGTTTCACTTGTGAACGTTGCTCATTAGTTGGAAAAAGATGAAACCTGAAACATGGAATGGGGAAATCTCATTTAATCTAGATGAAACTGACGATTTTGTGCTAAAATCACTCTGATCTCCCCTTACTAGTGGAAGTAGCATGCTGTTGTGAGTCTCAGGATCCTGATGTTCCTTCAAATCATAGACTTTTGAAATTCTCTGATTAGCAGATGCCTAGAAAGGTATGATGGCTAGTTTTTGTGTCAACTTGAAGGGTATTTTTAGATGAGATTTGTATTTTAGTCTGTGGATTCTCAGTAAAGCAGATTGCTCTTCATAATGTGGGTAGGCCTAATCCAATCAGTTGAAGGATTAAACAAAAGACTGATCTCCCCTGAACATAAGGTAATTCTGCAGCAGACAGCCATTGGACTTAAACTGCATGTGCACTTCTTCCTGAATCTCCAGCCTGCCCGCCCAATCTGGAGATTTTGCACTCTTCCTATAGAAAGGTATAGATATAGACATAGTTACTGATATTTATATATATCTTCTATTGGTTCCATTTCTCTGAAGAATGCTAATACAAAAGGGGACACTCAATTTCTTCAAGACACATCAGAGCTACTCCCTGTTTCCTCTTGACTTGACTAATGTCAAATCTCAGCATGCTCCAAGGAGAAAAGTACAGTTGACCCTTGAACAACATGAGTTTGAACTGTGAGTCCCCTCATATAAGAATTTTTTTCAATAAATATCTTGGAAACATTTTTAGAGATTTGCAACAATTTGAAAATACTCATAGATGAACTGTATAACCTAGAAATATCAAAAACAATTCAGAAAAACTTAGGTATGGCATAAATAAAAATATATGTAGATGCTAGTTTATTTTGTCACTTACTACCATAAAATATACACAAGTCTATTATAAAAAGTTGAAATTTATCAAAACTTACACAAAAATACACAGACCATACACGGTGCCGTTCACAACTGAGAGAAATCTAAAGACACAGTATTAAATCATAACTACATCTGTAGTAATTTCATAGCCAACTCCTATTGCTATTGTGGTGAGCTCAAATGTTGTGGGTACAGGCTTAAAATGTCATGTGACAATGATCAACTCCTCATGAGTAGTTTGCCTCTCCAAGTAAATTGTGCATCTCAGTAAAAAGTGATCTTTCCTTGTTCTTGTGCATTTTTCACCATGCTTACTATAATACTGTAAACCTTGAGTGACACCATGAGACCCATAGGAAATGCCACTTGTGATGCTGGAAGTGCTCCCAAGAAGCAGAGAAAAGTCATGACATCAGAAGAAAAAAGTTGAAATGCTTAATATGTACTACAGATTGAGGTCTACAGCTCCAGTTTCCCACCATTTCAAGATAAATGAATCCAGCCTAAGGACCATTGTAAAAGAAGAAAAGGG
Organism: Pongo abelii; assembly: GCF_028885655.2. Lineage (NCBI taxonomy): Eukaryota > Metazoa > Chordata > Mammalia > Primates > Hominidae > Pongo > Pongo abelii. The sequence continues at coordinate 53,414,948 of NC_071985.2, read as the reverse complement.
AATTCACAAAGCCATCACTGCAGCTACTCCAGCAGGCACAAAGTCCTTACACTTTTTGCAAAATACCCTTTTATCTCATATTGAAAATATAGCTTTTTTTTGTGAGGGAATAAGTCAGATATGCATGTTGACTTTTAAAGGTCATCACTTAAAAGGATAGAAATATTGTATATAGTCTTCAAGATAGTATAAGCAAGCAATAAATGCCAGAAAGGAGGAAATAAAAAGTCATAGAAAAAACAAGGTTAATAGCATTAAATAGTTTAGTAAAAATAAATTTAGGTATATTAGTAATCACAATAACTGAAAATGGAGAAAATACATGGGTTGAATTTAGGGATTATAATGAATAAAAGAAGAAAATTCAGTATATGCTTTTTACCATAAATACAACTAAACATAAGGTTTAATTTAAATATTAGCCAAAGAAAGCTAGAGTAGCTGGATTTATAACAAAGAAAATGAATCTTGAGGTATTTTAGGAGTTAGAATACTCTCCTTTAGTCACACTTTCTATGCTTGTTTATATTTGTACTTGTTCCAGGAGTTAGAAATTTGTAAATAGAATAAAACCTTGGTCAGTTGGGGAAATGTAGCAAAAGAAATTATGTAGTAGAAATTTTTTTTATTATTATTATACTTTAAGTTCTGGGATACATGTGCCGAAGGTGCAGGCTTGTTACAGAGGCGTACACATGCCATGGTGGTTTGCTGCACCCATCAACCCATCATCTACATTAGGTATTTTTCATAATGAAAATGCAGCTTTTATTTGATTGCAGGATTGCTACAAGCCCTCAGGTTTATGATCAGGACTGCCCCCATGCCCCCCAAGCCCTAAAGGCAAAAGATAGACACCAGTTGTCAATCTTTTGGTTCTGCAATAAGAAGGTCTGAAAAACAAGAACCCTTTTTTGCATTGATTCTGTTGATGCTTAGTCCCTGAAGACAGGATGTATTTTGCCAGTGAGGGACTAATTTTAAAGTTATTTTCATATTGAAAAATGCCCCTGACCACCTAGAACCCCATGAATTCAACACTAAAGATATCAAAGTGGTTTACTTGCCCCCAAACACAGTATCTCTAATTGAACCTCTAGATCAGGGACTCATAAGGATTTTTAAGCCTCACTACACACAGTACTCTATGAAAAAGATTGTCAATGCTATGGAACATAATTCCGATAAAGGGAACGGAATGGTTACACCATTGAAAATGCCATTGTTATAGAGAATGCCACAAATGCCATCAAGCCCAAAACAATACATTCCTGCTGGAGTAAACTGTGTTCAAATGCTGTGCATGGCTTCCCGTATTTATGACAGAGCCAATCAAGGATATTATAAAAGACATTGTGGATATGGCAAAAAAAAAAAAAAAAAAAAAAAAAAAAGATCAGGGGTGAAGGGTTTTAAGATACAAATCTTGGAGAAAGTAGAGAGTTAATAGAGACCAGATTGGCAGAATTAACAGAAGACAACTTGATGAAGATGAGTGCATCTGAGCCAGTGCCAGATGATCAGAAAAGAGATGGAAGAAGCAGTGCTAGAAAATCAATTGCCAGACAATCTGGCAGAAAGATTCCAAGTATTTAAGATTGCTTTTGACTTCTTTTATGACATGGATCCATCTATGATATGGGTGCTGAAACTAAAGCAAATGGTGGAAGGATAGGCACTGTATAGAAACATTGCTAGAGAAATGAAAAACCAAAAAATGTCAGACGGAAATTACCATGTACTTCTGTAAAGTTATACCGTGTGCCTGCCTCTCCTGCTCATACTTACACCTCCTCCATCTCTTCTGTCTCTCTACTCCTGAGCCCTCTCTTCCTTCTCCTCCTCAGCCTACTCAATGTGAAAACTATGAGGATGAAGACCTTTATGATGATCCACTTCCACTTAATGGACAGTTAATATATTTTCTCTTTCTTATAATTTTCTTAATATAATTTTATTTTCTCTAGCTTACTTTATTGTAAGAATACAGTAAATATAATAATACATGTAACATATAAAATATGTGTTAACTGTTTATGTTATCAGCAAGGCTTCTGATCAACAGTAGGCTACTAGCAGTTAAATTTTGGAGGAGTCAAAAGTTATAAGTGGATTTTCAACTAAGGGAGGGTGAAAGGAGCTGGGTAAAGATCCCTAACCCTGAATGGTTCAAGGGTGAACTTTTTATACTAGAATTCTGAAGAAAGGAGCTTAGAAACAAGAAGAATTGCAGGATTTTGCTAATATATATTGACAGAAACCAGGGGAACATGCGTAGGAGTGAATTCTAAGGAAATTAACCAAGGAGAGTAGGATACAGCAGGTCCTTAAATAATGCCATTTCATTCAATGTCATTTTATTATGTAAATGAGAAAAAATTGATTACCACCTGAGGGCCACTGTTGTGTTGAATGTGAATGTTCTTCCTACATCTGTACGGGTTTTCTCCCAGTATTCCAGGTTCATCTCACTTCCCAAAGATGTGCATGTTAGGTTAATTTGTGTGTCTAAATTGTCCCAGTCTAAGTGAGTATAGATATATGTGTGAATATGTCCCTCAGTTGATGTCACCCTGTCCAGGTTTGGTTCTCACCTTGAGCCCTGAACTGCTGGGATAGGCTCTGACCATCCATGACCCTGAACTGGAATAAATGAGTTGGAAAATAAATAAATGAATGAATATAAATAATTGTAAAATAAAAATTCATAAAGTATACAGTAATCATACAGATGCACAACAATGAACAAATCTGTAGGAAAGCGCTCAGTGAGCCCACCATATTTTTCATTGTCTGTTTTTAAACTGTGTGGTGGTAGGAGGTGCTCTTTACAATTTTCACTTGCAAACATTTATTTCTTGATTTAACCCACCATAGCTATGACCACTGTCACTCACTGACTCACCAAAAATTGGGTAAGTATTCTTACTTGTTTTATTAACATTTCTTTAATGAATGTGTAGCTCACATTTGTTTCAATGTTTTCAAGTATTTTGGTCTTTATTTAGATTTCCACGCTGAAAGATGAGAGTAAATGAGTAGCCCGGGTGCGGTGGATCACGCCTGTAATCCCAGCACTTTGGGAGGCCGAGGTGAGCAGATCATGAGGTCAGGAGATCAAGACCATCCTGGCTAACACGGTGAAACCCTGTCTCTACTAAAAATATAAAAAATTAGCCAGGCGTGGTGGCTCATGCCTGTAGTCCCAGCTACTCGGGAGGCTGAGGCAGGAGAATGGCATGAACCTGGGAGGTGGAGCTTGCAGTGAGCCGAGATCACGCCACTGCACTCCAGCCTGGGGGACAGTGAGCGACTCTGTCTCAAAAAAAAAAAAAAAAAAAAAGAGAGAGTAAACAAGTAATCAGACTAACTACTATGATACAGATAAGCCACAGGAGGTCAGGGAATGGGCTAACAATACATGTGATATCATACAGAAAGCTCTACACACCAAACTGATAGCTGCTAGGATTAGGAAATTTACGGGGGGCATCATACATTCATACAAATATTGTTTATGTAAACTTTCAGTTTTGATAAATGTTATTTAAAATTCTTAAATTGATTGTTATAATAATGCATAACCACAAAAATTTTTCTTTCTTTCTTTCTTTCCTTCTTGCTTGCTTTCTTGCTTGCTTGCTTTCTCTTTCTTTCTTGCTTGCTTGCTTTCTCTTTCTTTCTTTCTTTTTTTTTTTTGAGACAGGATCTCTGTCTGTCCCCCAGGCTGGAGTGCAGTGGCAAGACCTCACAGGTTCAAGCAATTCTCATGCCTCAGCCTCCCAAGTAGCTGGGACTACTGGCACATGCCACCAGGTCTGGCTAATTTTTACATTTTTGTAGAGATGGGATTTTATCATGTTGGGCAGGCTTGTCTTGAACTCTTGGCTTCAAGTGCTCCACCGGCCTTCGCCTCACAAAGTGCTGGGATTACAGGCATGATCCACTGCGCCTGACCATAAAAATCTTATAACATAACCTTTATCACATTCACAGCACAAGACAAGGGATGTTTTGCTCTTCAATATAGAATACTAAAGAGTAGCCAGATTTTAAATTTGGAGAAAATGGACTTTTGGTGCTTATTAATGAAGAAATAATCTTATTATAAAGTCATGAAGTTTTGACTGCCATCTCTTTGAAGTCTCACAGTTGACCACTGAAATCCCAATATTTTAAAAATCTGAACTTTGTGTGCTAGTGTCTTTGCATGTTAGACTTAATGACTGTGATGTAAGTTTACAGTATTTTGAAATTTCTGAAAAGACATTTTTTTCCCCTGAGATTTCTCCCAGTGAAAACAACTAAACCCTAATCTATGCTTTGTTATATGACTGATAATTTCAGTCAATAAGTAACAAATGACATTGTACAGGTGTGTGAAACAAGATGGGTAGCATTGCTCTACCCATTTATAAATGATGTGTTAATAATCACATGAGCAGCTCTGGGGGCCACATATGAAGAAAGATACAATAAATTTTGGAGAAGTCCAGAGATGGCAGTTGTTAAGTACTGAATATTTGTGTCTCCCCAAAGTTTACACATTGCAATCCTAATTTCCAATGAGACGGTATCTGAGGTAGATGCTTTGGGATATAATTAGAGTTAGATGAGGCAATAAGGGTAAGGACCTCATGATGAGATTAGCACCCTTTTAAGAGCAGAAGAGCTTGCTTTCTCTCTACCATATGAAGATACAGGGAGAAGGCAGCCAGACTTGTATTCTCACATAGTAGAGAGAAAGGGCAAGTTCTCACGAGAAATTGAATCACTCAGAACATTAATCTTGTACTTCCAAGCCCGCAGAACTGTAAGACACAAATTTCTGTTTAAGCCACACTATCTGTGGTACTTCGTTATGGCAACCAAAGCAAACTAATGCAGAAGGATATAATTGGACCTTGCTTTTTGTAGGTTGAGCCACTCTATTTATTTTGCTTAGAGGCTTTAATCTATTCACATTCAAGGTAATTATTGATAGGCAAGAACTTACTTTTGCCAATTTATTAATTTATTTCTGGCTGTTTTGTGTTCTTCATCTCTTGCTGTCTTCCTTTGTGATTTGATGATTTTCTGTAGCAGCATGTTTTGATTCCTGTCCCATTATCTTATGTGTAACTACTACAAGCTTTTGCTTTGTGATTACAATAAGGTAATAAAGCCTCCTGTAGTTAGTCTATTTTAAGCTAACAATATAATTTTAATCACATAGAAAATTCTGCACTTTTATTCTCTTTCCCTCATATTTTATGTTTTTAATGTCACAATTTACATTTTTGTATTGTATATTCACCAGCAGTTTTTTTAATATTTTGTCTTTTAACTTTTAATTACAGTTAAAAGTGATTTACACACTGCCATTACAGTATCAGAGTGTTCAGCATTTGACTATATATTTGCTTTACCAGTGAGCTTTATTTTCTCATATGTTTTCATGTTAGTAATTAGCATCCTTTTGCTTCAGCTTGAAGCGCCCTCTTTAGCATGTCTTGTAAGGAGGTGCAGTGGTGATGAACTTCCTCAACTTTTGTTTGCCTGGGAAATTTTTATCTTCAGTTCTGAAGGACAGATTTGCCAGATAAAGTATTTTCGCTTGCTAGTCTTCTTCCCCTTCCTCTTCCCCTTTTCCTTACTCCTCATCCTCCTCCTCTTCCTCCTCTTCTTCTTCTCTTCTACTTCTTCTTCTTTGAATATACCATCCTATTCTTTCCTGACCTACCACATTTTTTTTCTATAAAATCAGTTGTTAGCCTCTTGGAGGTCCCCTTTCTGTGAGGAATCTCTTTTCTCATGCTGCTTTCAATGTTTTTTTCTTTGTCTTTGATTTCTGGCAATTTGATGATGACAGCTGTTGATGAACTCTTTTTTGGATTCAACATTATTGGAGACTTTTTAGGATCATATACCTGGATGTCTATATGTATCCCCAGAATTGGGGAGATTTATCCATTATTTCTTTAAGTAAGTTTTCTGCTCCTTTTTCTCTTTTCCTTCTACAGATCTATTATGTGAAAATTAGTTCTCTTGACAGTGTCCCATATATCCCATAGACTTTCTTCATTTTTTTTCTTTCTCTCCTCTTACTAGATATTTTTAATGACCTGTTTTCAAGTTCACATATTCCTTCTCACATTTGCTGCAGATTATATATATATATAGCATTTTTTTATTTAGCTCATCATCTTCTTCAGCTTCAGAGTTTGTTTTCTTTTTATAATTTTTTATTTCTTCATTGAACTTCTTATTTTGCTTATACACTTTACTCTTGAATAACACAAGTTTGAACCGTGCAGGTCCACTTATACACAGATTAAAAATAAATACAGAGGATTCTTCCTATCTGTGGATTCTGACTCCACAACAAATAGTGAATTAAAAATACAGCATTTGTGGGATGCAAAACTGATGTGTATGGAGTGCTGACTTTTCATATTCCTGAGTTTCAAAGGGCAAATTGCAGAACATGAGTATGCACAGATTTTTGCATCCACAAGGAGTCCTGGAACCAGTTTCCCATTGATACCAAGGGGCCTCTCTTCATATTGTTTTCTGATATTGTTGATCTTTTAAACCTATATTCTTTTGTAGTTCAACTGAGCTTTTCAACAACAATTATTTTGATTTTTTTGGTCAGAAAATTTGTTTCTTTGGGATCAGTTACTAGAAATTTATTTTCTTCCTTATTATTTGGTGTTGTCATTTTTTTTCTTGTTGTCGGTGTACGTGTTGGTGGTGGAGTGTGTATGTGTGTGTTTCTTGTTGCCTTAAATTAATGTCTGTGTATGTAATGGACCATCACCTCTTCTGGACTTTATCAACTAGTTTTAGTGGAGAAAGACCTTCACCTATGTGTGAGTGTAAGGGCTCTCTCTGGCTGTGTAGGGTGAGATGGTTCCAGCTCTGGTGAGAGCACTGCCTCTATGCAGCTCTGTCAGCTGAGGTCAGCATTAGTTAAGATTCCAGGGGCCCTCAGCAGCTAGTGTCATGGATGTCTATATACATAGTAAAGGCTATTGAGGTTTTTGTTGGTGAAGCCTGCTGGTGTCCTCCTGTTCTATTTTTTTTTTTCTTATGGGAGAGGGAATCTCCCTTGGCATCAGGTCCAGGTCATGTACATGCTGTTGGTGATAGTCACGCATGTTCGATGCATGATGCCTGTGGTGTGGCCATGGAGCTGGAGTGCAGAGCTCAAGTATACACCAAGCTACAGCACCCCTGGAGTCTGGATGGAGGCTAGCTTGTTGTAGGGGTGGCTCCAATTACCAAGGTGCAGGTGATCACAAAGTGCTGTGTAATTAGGATCTGGAGTGCAGGGCAGTATGGAGCAGAGTGGCTCTAAGGTTCAGGGACTACACAGGACTGGGGAGAGTGGTGATCCCAGTGGCAACAAATTTTTATAACTTTTTATTTCCTAAGTATCCATCTTGACTACAAGTTTAACTTTCTCATACCGGAAGTAGAGTTCTGTCACAATTTACGAGAGTCCAGTTCTACATCACACCCAAATGGCTCAAGTCAGTTGCCAGAGATAAGAAGTTAGAGTCATCTCTCCTTCCTAGCAGATTGGGCTCCTTGCTTTCCCACTGCTATCCTTTAAATGAACCATTCAGCTATTTGCCTTTTAACTTAAAGTGACTCACATCCTGTTTCTTTATTTGTACTGCTAGTTGCCACATGCATCTCCCTCTCTCTGCCAAACTCTTCCTTGATGACACACAAGATCCAAGGATGGATGATTGCCCTCTTGAACTCATTACACTTTCCTTGCCTAGGATCTTAAGTAAAAACCTTTGGATTTATTTTCTGTTCTGATAGTTATAGAATTTGCACCTTCCATCTGAAGAATTAGGGGCTTCCTCAGGCCCCACTTTCCCTGGGATGCCAGGGAGAACATGAGATCAAGCTCCCAGCTGCAGCATAGAGCAATAGTCAGACAGTCATAACTGGTCAAGAACCAGACACAAGGAAGTGTTCCAGTATAAACAAGTTTCACATGTGAGAGACGCCTATCTGTGGGTGGGACAACTAGCCATTAGGCTGTATGCCAGGTAAAAGTAGTGTCATGTGAAAACCACACTATAAAACACCCATATCCAGCTTCCCTTTATTTCCCATTAGAACAGGGTTATTAGCCTCTTTAGTACTGGAACCCCAGTGTAGCTGGGGCTTTAAAAACACTGATCTCTGTGTGGCACAACAGTAGCTTCTTCTTGCGGGTAGGGATACCAGCAGCATCTCCCTCTCCAAGGAGGTTTGTTTCAATGATGGCTGTTGGTTAGCTCAGTGGCAAAAGCTGCCAGTATCCTCTGCAGAGCAGGCTGCTGGGGTCCATGCCAATAAACACTAATGGCACCTTTGCTGTGAAGGCTATGGGGAATCTGCAGATGCCATATGGGCTGTTGTAATCCTCAGTGGCAAAGTCTGCCAAGGTGCTCTGCAGAGAAGGCCACTGGGAACCATGTTGGCACACACCATGTGGCTGGTACTGATATCCATGCCATTTTTGTTGTTGTTGTTGTTCAAGCTCCCAGCTGCGGCATAGAGCAATGGTCTGACAGTTGTAATTGGTCAGAAATCAGATACAAGGGAGTCTTCTAGTATAAACAAGCTTCCCATGTGAGGGACACTGGTTGTGGGTCGAAAAACTAGCCATTAGGAGGTTCCTCGTCATCTCCAGAAGTCTCAGGTATGCTGATCTTCTCAGTGTTCCTTTGTGTACAGATTTTGTCCATGTTTCCTTGTTCCATGGTGATGCTAAAAGTTTTTAATTGGATTCTTTTGCCCTCTTAGTATTTCATTCATTGATATCTGTCTAATTAATTGTTACTTTGCAGGCGGACAGAATGAAGGCTCTGTCTTCTACTCCATCATCTTGTTGGCATCACTCCTGGAAAAGGGACATTAAAAAATAAGTTGAAATATATAGAATTGTGTAATTACTTAGCTATGGAGTTGTATGAAAACATAAATAGTTTTCCAAAAGTGTTTAGATAAATTCAGTGCAATTATAACTACAAGAGCATGTTAAAGGAATCAAGGAGAATTTCTAATTTTTGAGATTAATTTTATGAAAGCAAATGTATCATTTTGGTATATCAGCCAGCTTCATAGTAACTAGAGATTTCTTTGGTCACCTAACATGACTTCTGTATTCTTGTAAGTTTAAAATATCTAAAAAAAGTAAAATTATTTATAAAAATTTCAATAACCTTCTAACTTTAACACTTGCATCCCTCCAGCCTTTTTACTTTAACACTTGCCTCCCTCCAGTCTATTCTCTACTCAGTATCTAAAGTAACCTTACAAAAGTAGAAATCAGATTATCATATCCCTCTTCTACTGAAAACACGTCAGTGAATTCTAATCACCTACATTTAGAAAAAAATTGAAACTCTTCATCATCTCCTTCCTGCTTATTTGTGTCATAGATATATGGGGAAATTGTTTAACAGAAACAATGAGTCCACAAGTAAATTATATAGGGGCTGCAACATTTCAGATAGTTATGTGTTTGCAGGAAAAGAACACACACACACATACACACACAAACACACATGTGTGCACAAGTACACATACACCCTGCCTGTAAGCTACAGTAAGTTCCCAATTTAGTTAGCAAGGATGTATAATCCCAGCAGTGGAAAACTGGCCACACAAATCAGGAGCAGATATAGACTATCTGAATACATCTCTTGTTTTCAGAGACCTTGAAAGGGAAAAGTTAATGATGGATCAGTAACTGGGACTCATTTGTGTCCTGGAATATTGTTCATAAGATAACAATATATAGGAATATTGTCCATAAGATAGCTATTGCCTTCTATTTGGAAAGAAAATGGGCTAGTTTTAAGTCACAATATGAATTTTTTTCTCCCTTCACCACATTTTTAATTAAATGCCTTGTTGCTCAATAATTATTTGGTTTGGTTTTTCAAAATAAATTGTAAATAATCAAAAATTTTAATACTGAAAAAACCATCCCCACATTCAAACACTTATTCAAATATTTGAATTGAACTTCCCAAAGTTGTTTTTATTCATTTTATCCATAAAGATGGGATACAATGAAGTGCTTAGATGTACTGTGTTATTTCTTCAATGCCTAGAGCCTGTGCTTTCCACCGCTGAAATTGATATAGCTCTTTCAGCAACTTCCAAAGATAGAAACTGCTCAAACATTCCTTGGAAGAAGCAATGGTACACATGAAAGTAACACAAGCTAGTTTTACATCTATCTAGTATATAACCAACATTATAACTAAATTAACATACATTAAACAGAAGGAATGCCTCACTTTGCTATTGTCAGTCATGAAGCATACCAGAGAATCCACACTATCCTCTCTACCATGGGGAGAAGACACAGAGTAGACAAAAATCCTGGTTTCAGCTTCACTGGAATGAGAGCTAGTGCAAGCTCACTATCAAGATTTACTACAAGTGAATATGACTCGAGTGGAAGAAATTTTCCATCAAAATGTCAGTTACGGCTTTATGATGCTTATATATTTGGGAGAAACTCACTCATACATACCTTTTTTTTTTTTTTTTTTGAGACGGGGTTTTGCTCTTGTTACCTAGGCCGGAGTGCAGTGGCGCGACCTCGGCTCGCTGCAACCTCCACCTCCCGGGTTCAAGTGATTCCCCTGCTTCACTCAGCCTCTGGAGTAGCTGGGAGCATAGGCGCCTGCCACCACAACCGGCTAATTTTTTTGTATTTTTAGGAGAGATGGGGTTTCACCATGTTGGCCAGGCTGGTCTCAAGCTCCTGACCTCAAGTGATCCACCCGCCTCAGTCTCCCAAAGTGCTGGGATTACAGGAGTGAGCCACTGCACATGGCCATACATTATTTTTAGTAGAGACTATTTGAAATACTCTTTCTTATGGAAAAAATAGTTTTATAATATATTTCCTCAAAGTCCCTACTTCTTTTTTCAGTATCTACCCAATATATTTAAAACGTCTTAGTTTCACTTGTTTTTTTAATCTTTCTTACCAGATATTCCGGTGCAAAGTTAAGTGTGGATCATCTTTAGGGATGTAATCTCGACTTCCCTTAGGAGAAAATGAGAAATACCACATTTGTTGGAAGCAAGTCTCCAAGAAAGGTTATTTACTTTGCGTTACCCACAATCCCAATTTTCCTCTTAAATCCCTATATTTAGAATTCTCAGGCTATCTAGAGCTGTAGTTGTTCTAGAAATTCTCACACACATGGCACCTATCTACTTCTTTCCTAAGTTTTCCCTGGCTGAAGGATCACACTCACTAGATTCCTGAAGATAAACTTCTGGTAATTGATACCATTGTTGGTATACTTAGGATGATAGCAACGATCAATGTTTCTTCAGTAATATAAACCTATTATCTTTCCTTCCTTTATACTTTCACTTTCCAATCCCTGAATAACTATTTCAGTTACAGCATATGCTTTCTTTTCCATGTTGTCTTTACATGTCTTCTTGGTAAATTCCTCTAATGTTTCATTTTGTCTCAAAAAGACAAAAAAAAAAATCCTAACTACTTTTATGCAGTACCTGTGGACGAGGTAAAATAAAGAAATAAATAATCCTGTATTTCTGTAGGGTCAAAACTAGTTTTTACATCAGTTATGCATTTCCACTGTTCTACTTATTAACTGCAAGAATAGTATCTGTATTTTATAAATTTCATATATTCTTTTTCTAAATTTTCATTAATATATTTATGCTAATATATTCTATTTAGAAGATGTTTAGCCCTTTCACTACAGTTTTCTCATAGCTTTTAATAAAATCTGATGGCTAGAGTATACCAAGAAGCCTTGGGTTTTAAACAATTCCTTTGTGCTTTTTTCCCCAGCCCAGACGATGACATATTTATTTATAATAAAGGGCCTTATTGTTCTTCATCCATTATTGATTACATTACCTGGAAGGTGAATAGGCCATGATCTGTACCTATGACATCTACAGCTTTGGCTGAGCTTATCAACTAAACAAATGAGAACCAATTTAAAAGCACATGGTAGGGACAGTGTGAAAGAGTTGGTGGAAAACCTATAGGAATCTCCAAGTTAATTTTTTCAGTGTTTACCCTTTATTACTGCATGAAGTGGAAAACATGATAAAGAACAGAGTTTAGGTCTGCCTACTAAAGACAAATACTTGAATTTAATAACAATGAATAATACCAATAATTCAAAAGCTGAAGACACAAAGTGTTAATGATTTGTAATCTTTTATGAGTTCTCATCTAATGATTAAAAACTATTTTTCTGCATAATACTAACACTTTGCTCCTCAAGTAGTAGACTCTTTCCATGTATTGGCTTAAATTCCTAAGAATTTTCCTACATGACACTGTTAAATTGTGAGATATTTAATATATAATTACAAGAACTTGAATCTGAAGCATGTCTCTCAGTTCAGTTTTTCCTGATGACTATTGTCAAGCTCAGCTGAGCTGCCTGCCTCCAGCTCCAGTATTAGAACCATCCTGGTGTAATGTGCAAAAAAAGAGAACAGAGAGAAGATAGAACAATGATCAAATTCTCACTCTCATATTTCTACAAACACGAAAAGATAAAATCTAAGAGGGAGAGCAAGTAAGTCAGGGATTACGGCTGTGATTCAGTTTCCAGATTCCACTAATTGATCAGAGAAAAAGAATGGACTGCAAGATGAGCTTAAATCATGTTATTGTTTCACAATCACAAAGACAAGTGAGTAAAAATATAGAGGTACATATCTGCCAGATAGATTTTGTTGTTGTTGTTGTTTGAGATGGATTCTTGCTCTCTTGCCCAGGCTAGGGTGCAGTGGCGCTATCTCGGCTCATTGCAAACACCACCTCCCGGGATCAAGTGGTTCTCCTGCCTCAGCCTCCAATAGCTGGGATTACAGGCACCTGCCACCACAACCAGCTAATTTTTGTATTTTTTAGAAAAGACAGGGTTTCACCTTCTTGGGCAAGCTGGTCTCAAACTCCCAACCTCTTGATCTACCCACCTTGGCCTCCCAAAGTGTTGGGATTACAGGCATAAGCCACTGTGCCCAGCCATTCCAGATGTTTTAAACTGCTATCACTAGTGAGAATAGACAAAACAGAGTCCTGGACTTTGGCATAGTACATTAGATTTTCTACCACTTGGAAAGAAATAGAAAGGTACAATGAAAAGAGTAGGTTTTTCCCCCATAGAAATTTGTATTGTATCTTCATTTAAAGAAATATAGTGGTGTATTGGCATTTTGTTTTCTATTCATATGAATGATATTAGTATGTACTGTGCCATGAAGTATATATTGCTTTCAGTCCTTAAGTCATTACATTCTTGTTTTAAATCAAGAAAAGCTAATGTCATCCAAAAAAAATTTGCTGGTGATACATTTATTTTCCAGCATCATTTGTGTCAACTATATGAAACTTAAGTTATATTATTATTTTCAGACACAAACTTCACCTTATTTTACCTGTAATATCAAAGGATTAAGAGAAGCAGAAAAAGAAAAAAAATTTCTTACTAAGTAGTAAAGATCAGTGTCTTGGAACTATATATACGTTCTCTACTGTAACATATCGATTTTGTATTACTTTTATTTTTATTTTATTATTTTATTTTTTATTATACTTTAAGTTCTAGGGTACATGTGCACAACAAGCAGGTTTGTTACATATGTATACATGTGCCATGTTGGTGTGCTGCACCCGTTAACTCGTCATTTATATTAGGTATATCTCCTAATGCTATCCCTCCTCTCTCCCCCGACCCCACAACAGGCCCTGGTGTGTGATGTTCCCCACCATGTGTCCAAGTGTTCTCATTGTTCAGTTCCCACCTATCATGTGAGATATGCGGTGTTTGGTTTTCTGTCCTTGCGATAGTTAGCTGAGAATGATGGTTTCCAGCTTCATCCATGTCCCTACAAAGGATATAAACTCATCCTTTTTACGACTGCATAGTATTCCATGGTGTATATGTGCCACATTTTCTTAATCCAGTCTATCATTGATGGACATTTGGGTTGGTTCCAAGTCTTTGCTATTGTGAATAGTGCCACAATAAACATACGTGTGCATGTGTCTTTATAGCTGCATGATTTATAATCCTTTGGGTATATACCCAGTAATGGGATGGCTGGGTCAGATGGTATTTCTAGTTCTAGATCCCTGAGGAATTGCGACACTGTCTTCCACAATGGTTGAACTGGTTTACAGTCCCACCAACAGTGTAAAGTGTTCCTATTTCTCCACATCCTCTCCAGCACCTGTTGTTTCCTGACTTTTTAGTGATTGCCATTCTAACTGGTGTGAGATGGTATCTCATTGTAGTTTTGATTTGCATTTCTCTGATGGCCAGTGATGATGAGCATTTTTTCATGTGTCTTTTGGCTGCATAAATGTCTTCTTTTGAGAATTGTCTGTTCATATCCTTTGCCCACTTTTTGATGGGGTTGTTTGTTTTCTTCTCGTAAATTTGTTGAATTTCTTTGTAGATTCTGGATATTAGCCCTTTGTCAGATGGGTAGATTGTAAAAGTTTTCTCCCATTTTGTAGGTTGCCTGTTCACTCTGATGGTAGTTTCCTTTTCTATATGGAAGCTCTTTAGTTTAATTAGATCCCATTTGTCAATTTTGGCTTCCGTTGCCATTGTTTTTGGTGTTTTAGACATGAAGTCCTTGCCCATGCCTATGTCCTGAATGGTATTGCCTAGGTTTTCTTCTAGGGTTTTTATGGTTTTAGGTCTAACATTTAAGTCTTTAATTCATCTTGAATTAATTTTTGTATAAGGTGTAAGGAAGGGATTCAGTTTCAGCATTCTACATATGGCTAGCCAGCTTTCCCAGCACCATTTATTAAATAGGGAATTCTTTCCCCATTTCTTGTTTTTCTCAGGTTTGTCAAAGATCCGATGGTTGTAGATGTGTGGTATTATTTCTGAGGGCTCAGTTATGTTCCATTGGTCTATATTTCTGTTTTGGTACCAGCACCATGCTGTTCTGGTTACTGTAGCCTTATAGTATAGTTTGAACTCAGGTAGCATGATACCTCCAGCTTTATTCTTTTGGCTTAGGATTGTCTTGGCAATGCGAGCTCTTTTTTTAGTTCCAAATGAACTTTAAAGGAGTTTTTTCTAATTCTATGAAGAAAGTCATTGGTGGATTGATGGGAATGACATTGAATCTATAAATTACCTGGGGCAGTATGGCCATTTTCATGATATTGATTCTTCCTATCCATGAGCATGGAATATTCTTCCATTTTTTTGTGTCCTGTTTTATTTCATTGAGCAGTGGTTTGTAGTTCTCCTTGAAGAGATCTTTCACATCCCTTGTAAGTTGGATTCCTAGGTATTTTATTCTCTTTGAAGCAATTGTGAATGGCAGTTCACTCATGATTTGGCTCTCTGTTTGTCTGTTATTGGCGTATAGGAATGCTTGTGATTTTTGTACATTGATTTTGTATCCTGAGACTTTGCTGAAGTTGCTTATCAGCTTAAGGAGATTTTGGGCTGAGATGATGGGGTTTTCTAAATATACAATCATGTCATCTGCAAAAGGGGACAATTTGACTTCCTCTTTTCCTAATTGAATACCCTTTATTTCTTACTTTTGATGGATTGCCCTGGCCAGAACTTCCAACACTATGTTGAATAGGAGTGGTGAGAGAGGGCATTCCTGTCTTGTGCCAGTTTTCAAAGAGAACAATTCCAGTTTTTGCCCACTCAGTATGATATTGGCTGTGGGTTTGTCATAAATAGCTCTTATTATTTTGAGGTGTGTCCCATCAATACCTAGTTTATTGAGAGTTTTTAGAATGAAGGGCTGTTGAATTTTGTCGAAGGCCTTTTCTGCATCTATTGAGATAATCATGTGGTTTTTGTCTTTGATTCTGTTTACATGCTGATTACATTTATTGATTTGCATATGTTGAACCAGCCTTGCATTCCAGGGATGAAGCCAGCTTGATCATGGTGGATAAGCTTTTTGATATGCTGCTGGCTTCGGTTTGCCAGTATTTTATTGAGGATTTTTGCATCAACATTCATCAGGGATATTAGTCTAAAATTCTCTTTTTTTGTTGTGTCTCTGCCAGGCTTTGGTATCAGGAGGATGCTGGCCTTATAAAATGAGTTATGGAGGATTTCCTCTTTATCTATTGATTGGAATAGTTTCAGAAGGAATGGTACCAGTTCCTCTTTGTACCTCTGGTATAATTCGGCTTTGAATCCAACTGGTCTTGGACTTCTTTTTTGGTTGGTAAGCTATTAATTATTGCCTCAATTTCAGAGCCTGTTATTGTGTATTCAGGGATTCAACTTCTTCATGATTTAGTCTTGGGAGGGTTTATGTGTCAAGGAATTTATCCATTTCTTCTAGATTTTCTAGTTTATTTGCATAGAGGTGTTTATAGTATTCTCTGATAGTAGTTTGTATTTCTGTGGCATTGGTGGTGATATCCCCTTTATCATTTTTTATTGTGTCTATTTGATTCTTCTCTCTTTTCTTGTTTATTAGTCTTACTAGCAGTCTATCAATTTTGTTGATCTTTTCAAGAAAACAGCTCCTGGATTCATTGAGTTTTTTGAAGGGTTTTTTGTGTCTCTATCTCCTTCAGTTCTGCTCTGATCTTAGTTATTTCTTGCCTTCTGCTAGCTTTTGAATGTGTTTGCTCTTGTTTCTCTAGTTCTTTTAATTGTGTTGTTAGGGTGTCAATTTTAGATCTTTCCTGCTTTCTCTTGTGGGCATTTAGTGCTATAATTTCCCTCTCCACACTGCTTTAAATGTGTCCCAGAGATTCTGGTATGTTGTGTCTTTGTTCTCATTGGCTTCAAAGAACATCTTTATATCTGCCTTCAGGAAAGGTTGTTCAGTTTCCATGTAGTTGTGCGGTTTTGAGTGAGTTTCTTAATACTGAGTTCTAGTTTGATTGCCCTGTGGTCTGAGAGACAGTTATAATTTCTGTTCTTTTACTTTTGCTGAGGAGTGCTTTACTTCCAACTATGTGGTCAATTTTGGAGTAAGTGAGATGTGCTGAGAAGAATGTATATTCTGTTGATTTGGGGTGGAGAGTTCTGTAGATGTCTATTAGGTCTGCTTGGTGCAGAGCTGAGTTCAATTCCTGGATATCCTTTTTAACTTTCTGTCTTGTTGATCTGTCTAATGTTGACAGTGGGGTGTTAAAGTCTCCCATTATTTTTGTGTGGGAGTCTAAGTCTCTTTGTAGGTGGCCAAGGGCTTACTTTATGAATCTGGGTGCTCCTGTATTGGGTGCCTATATATTTAGGATAGTTAGCTCTTCTTGTTGAATTGATCCCTTTACCATTATGTAATGGCCTCCTTTGTCTCTTTTGATCTTTGTTGGTTTAAAGACTGTTTTATCAGAGACTAATATTGCAACCCCTGCTTTTTTTTTGTTTTCCATTTGCTCGATAGATCTTCCTCCATCTCTTTATTTCGAGCCTATGTGTGTCTCTGCATGTGAGATGGGACTCCTGAATACAGCACACTGATGGGTCTTGACTCTATCCAATTTGCCAGTCTGTGTCTTTTAACTGGAGCATTTAGCCCATTTACATTTAAGGTTAATATTGTTATGTGTGAATTTGATCCTGTGATTATGTTAGCTGGTTATGTTTGTTGCTCATTAGTTTATGCAGTTTCTTCCTAGCATCGATGGTCTTTGCAATTTGTCATGTTTTTGCAGTTGCTGGTACCAGTTGTTCCTTTCCATGTGTAGTGCTTCCTTCAGGAGCTCTTGTAAGGCAGGCCTGGTGGTGACAAAATCTCTCAGCATTTGCTTGTCTGTAAAGTATTTTATTTCTCCTTCACTTATGAAGCTTAGTTTGGCTGGATATGAAATTTTGGGTTGAAAATTCTTTTCTTTAAAAATGTTGAATATTGGCCCCCACTCTCTTCTGGCTTGTAGAGTTTCTGCCAAGAGGTCCGCTGTTAGTCTGATGGGCTTCCGTTTGTGGGTTACCCGACCTTTCTCTCTAGCTGTCCTTAACATGTTTTCCTTCATTTTAACTTTGGTGAATCTGACAATTATGTGTTTTGGAGTTGCTCTTCTCGTGGAGTATCTTTGTGGCATTCTCTGTATTTCCTGAATTTGAATGTTGGCTGCCTTGCTAGATTGGGGAAGTTCTCCTAGATAATATCATGAAGTGTGTTTTCCAACTTGGTTCCATTCTCCCTGTCACTTTCAGTTACACCAATCAGACATAGATTTGGTCTTTTCACATTGTGCCATATTTCTTGGAGACTTTGTTTGTTTCTTTTTACTCTTTTTTCTCTAAAATTCTCTTCTCGCTTCATTTCATTCATTTGATCTTCAATCACTGATTGAAGATCAATTTCTTCCACTTGATCAAATCAGCTACTGAAGCTTGTGCATGCGTCACGTAGTTCTCGTGCCATGGTTTTCAGCTCCATCAGGTCATTTAAGGTTTTCTCTACACTTTTTATTCTAGATAGCCATTCGTCTAATCTTTTTTCAAGGTTTTTAGCTTCTTTGTGATGGGTTCGAACATCCTCCTTTAGCTCGGAGTAGTTTGTTATTACTGATCGTCTGAAGCCTTCTTCTCTCAACTTGTCAAAGTCATTCTCCGTCCAGCTTTGTTCCATTGCTGGCAAGCAGCTGCATTCCTTTGGAGGAGAAGAGGTGCTCTGATTTTTAGAATTTTCAGCTTTTCTTCTCTGGTTTCTCCCCACCTTTGTGGTTTTATCTACCTTTGGTCTTTGATGAAGGTGACGTACAGATGGGATTTTGGTGTGGATGTCTTTTCTGTTTGTTAGTTTTCCTTCTAACAGTCAGGACCCTCAGCTGCAGGTCTGTTAGAGTTTGATGGAGGTCCACTCCAGACCCTGTTTGCCTGGGTATCACCAGCAGAGGCTGCGAACAGCAAATATTGCAGAATGGAAAATGTTGCTGCCTGATCCTTCCTCTGGAAGCTTCAAATCAGAGGGGCACCTGGCTGTATGAGGTGTCAGTCGGCCCCTACTGGGAGATTTTTCCCAGTTAGGCTACACAGGGGTCAGGGACCTACTTGAGGAGGCAGTCTGTCTGTTCTCAGATCTCAGACTCCATGCTGGCAGAACCACTACTCTCTTCAAAGCTGTCAGACAGAGACATTTAAGTCTGCAGAAGTTTCTGCTGCCTTTTGTTCAGCTATGCCCTGCCCCCAGAAATGGAGTCTACAGAGGCAGGCAGGCCTCCTTGAGCTGCAGTGGGCTCCAACCAGTTCGAGCTTCCCAGCTGCTTTGTTTACCTACTCAAGCCTCAGCAATGGTGGACTCCCCTCCCCCAGCCTTGCTGCCACCTTGCAGTTCAATCTCAGACTGCTGTGCTAGCAGTGAGGCTCTGTGGGCATGGGACCCTCTGAGCCAGGATATAATCTCCTGGTGTGCCATTTGCTAAGACCGCTGGAAAAGAGCAGTATTAGGTTGAGGCAGGCAGATCACGAGGTCAAGAGTTTGAGATGAGCCTGGTAAACATAGTGAAATCCTGTCTCTACTAAAAATACAAAAAATTAGCCAGGCATGGTGGCGGGCACCTGTAATCCCAGCTACTTGGGAGGCTTAGGAGGAGAATCACTTGAACCTAGGAGGTGGTGGTTGTAGTGAGCCAAGATCGTACCACTGCACTCCAGCCTGGGTGCCAATGTGAGACTCCGTCTCAAAAATTCTCTGGACTTTTGTGGGCATTTGTGTTGACTCTATGTAATTTAAAGTGTATGATAATTTATATGACCCAAATTTGACTTAATTTTACTTTTTATATCAAAAGACAAATATATAAATGGAAATTTTTTAATAATTTATTATCTGAAGATATTGGCTGACTAGTATTTATTATATGGGTACAGTTTTTGGGAATTAGTTGGAGGAATGTAATGAAAGTGCATTAAGATAAAAAAATATTAATTGGCCATAGGAAGAGTATTAGTTTCTCTATGGGAATGCAATAATGAATAATAAACTATTCTTTTGACTTCATACACGTACAAAGTTTTTTTTAACTCCTCCCTTCAAGAGATGAAGCTTAATTCCCTTCTCCTTGCATGTGGGCTGGAATTGATGACTCATTTCTATCAAATAGAAAAATGCAGAAGTAATGCTATGTGACTTTAAAACTAACATAAAAGGCATATAACTTCTGTCTTGGCCTCTCTCTCTCTCTCTCTCTCTCTCTGTCTCTGTCTGTTGAATTCCTTGCTCTGGGGGAAGCCAGATGCCATGTTGTGAGAGGACCCTGTGCTGAAGAACTGAGGCCTTCTGGTGACAGCCACCTAAGTGACCTCAGAAGCAGATCTTCCAACCCCAGTCCAACCTTCAGATAATTGCAACCTCAACTAATCTCATGAGGACTATACCCTCATGAGAGACTCAAATAAATTGCTTCTAGATTTCTGACCCTCAGAAACTCTGTATGACAATACATATGTTTGGTTTTAAGCCTGTAAGTTTGCAGGTGACTTGCTACATAGTAATAGGTAATACATTGCTCTTACCTGAAAGATACCTAAAGCCTTGTTGTGGAAGAGGACCAGAGTGAGATGTTTTGAAATAATGCTTCGTGCACTGTGTCACAGAAAAATGGAGAAACTGTATAACAGAAATAAAGGATCCATAATAATTCACGCACGGTTTGCCACATTTCAGATATGTTATAAATTCACAGGAAAAGACCACACATGCATCCACAAAAACATACACACACACAAATACACACTGTAAGACTACAGTAAATTCCCAGTAAACTGAACACTCAGAGCAGGAGCAGCTACATGATAGCCAGGTAATTAATTTTTCTGCTCTATCTAAGCTCAAGAAGAAAAAAAATCACCAAGGTCTTATGGCCGTGAATATTTTATTTCTTTTACTTCCTTTTTGTGCATGTGCAAACATTTTTATTTAGTATAAATAGCTCTCCATTGACATGTATATGAGGCTTGGAATTTAATGTAATTTAAAACTGAAAGACAAAATTGCTTAGAACACGAGAAGAGCAAGTTTGTGTTGTACGCTAAGAGGCTAAGACTACAAATTTTTTTAAATAAAATTTGCCACTGAGAGAAGAATCACTTGTGATATTTGTACTAAACTCAGTATTAGAAATCCCCACATATAAGAAGATTGAATCATCATCGTGCAGCAAACTACAACAATGTTAGTCGGGGACATCTGGGAACTGATTCTTCTCCTCCAGAAAAGGATATGCCTTGTCATTGCTGAATTTGAGTCAGAACCAGAAGAAATCATTATTAAAGAAAAAAGAAAAGAAAGAAACAGGGAAAGAAAGAAGGAAAGGAGGGAAGGAGGGAGGGCAGATGGAAGGAAGGAAGGAAGAAAAAGAAAAAGAAAGAAAGAAAGAAAGAAAGAAGAAAGAAAGAAAAAAGAAGAAAGAAGGAAAGAAGGAAGGAAGGAAAGAAGAAAGAAAGAAACGGAAGGAAGGAAAGAAAGAAAGAGAAAGAAAGCTTAAGTGAGAGCTGACAGCTTATTTATATAAAATGTTTAGAATTTTGATGAAGTACCCTCATAAACTGGAACTCCATACCTGCTAAGATAATCACGTGAGTGGACAGTGTTGCCAGCATCTGCCTACCCCTTTTCAAGGTTTTTGTGGTGCTGAGATAGATGCACCTGCTCCTGCTTATTGTAGCCAGTTTATCATTGCTAAAATTACATACCCTTGGTTAATTAAATTGGGAACATACTATAACCGTTCTGTGTATGTGTGTATTTGTGTATGTGAATGTGAATGTAGTCTTTTTCTGTAAATACCAAACAGAGATGTTCCAGACTCAGGGATATATTTTTCAACCACAGTAAAATTCATTTTGGTTCCAATATTTCAATGGTTTTGATTATTAAATATGAAAATAATGGGTTTTTACCACATCCCTTATACCTAATAATGAAAAATAGCAAGTGCTTTATAAACATTTGCTATTGCTTCTCTACGAACACTTAAATTGAAGAAAGATAAATATATGAAAATAATATATGAATATTCTTCTCTAGATTTTACTAGAAAATTTAGAGCATTTCATTTTTAATATTACATGGAACAGATAATCTATAAATATGGCATAAGATGTATTGCTAGACAAGTATATTTACTTTCCTTTAAAAGATATTTTTAGTTCTCAAATTACCCCCTAAAAATGCTCTCTAAGGTATAATGCTTCATATAATTTACAACCTCACACTATACTTACAAACATTAAAACATATGTAACTATTTTAATAGGCTATGTATATTTTTTTCATTTCAGAGCTACTGACATGTTTCTGCAAATTTATAGGAAAAATGATAAAGATAAATCAATATGTCTAATCAAGTTATGGATCAGTGATGCCTCCAGTGTGTACTCTAAAAAATATTTTTAATTGAGTCTATTCTAATATCTAATACTCTTACAATATATTTTTCTGTTCTTTAGTCAATCCTTCTGTATGCTTTAGAATCTACAGAAAGGGCTTACTGTTATTAATGAAAATGATTAAATGCATACTGGCCTATGTGCATTTGTATATTCTCTCAGAAATCAAGTTGCTTGTCACCAGGAAGAGCCCAATTAACTCTAGAAGAAGATCTAAGAATGCAGATCGAAAGGTGGGAGGCTGATTTGAATTTTACTCTGCCAGGAGCACACAAGAGATTCAGTTAGGAGGATTCAATTCACATACTCATTTGTCAGCAAAGGAATGTGTTTTTGTCAGTTAAAATGAACTCTAGACAAAATTAAATGCAATATTTTTGCACTCTGCACATCTATGAACTGAAGTTCAGTGATATCTGTTTCATTATAGGAAATGTCACTGAAAAATAACCCTGAAATATTTCAGGGTGGTTATAGATAGCTTTCTTCTTAATTCTTTTGGATACTGATGGTAAAATAGAATTATAAGAGGCACGCTTATTTACACTAACTCAATTTTCTCTTTCCTATATTTTTTACCTTTATTACTTTCACCATGCTAACATTAAAGATAGCTAAAAACAAGTAAAGTGATTAATAGCTACACCAGATGGGTGATGCATAGATATGACATAGCCAAAAGAATCATTAGTGTTTGCTTGATTAATTCAACAAAGTTTTATTGAGTATCTACACTGTGCCAGTCATGGTGCTACAAACATAAGACACCGCAGAATGCAAAACAGACAGAAAGCATTGCTCTTTCAGAGATGACATCTGGGGAGACGCCAATGACAATCACATAATAAATAAATGAATTATGTAATATGTTAGAAATTTATGGGGAAATTAAGCATTTTGGTTTAAGAGACTAGGAAGCAAGCTAAAGGTGTGACAGGAGATATTTATACTTAATAATTTCCAGCTGAAAGTATGATTCATACTATCAGAAAACAAAATAAAATATCCTCTAGTAATGGTTATCTTTATAATTTTCTCCTCTGACTGGGGATATGGCAAGAGTAGATGTAGGAGGAGAGAATAGAAGTGAGACTGAATTTATCTCAGACATGCATTAATTTAACAAATAATTATTGATTACCTACTATGAACAAGATACTGGGGATGTAAAGGCAAACAAAATAAACAAAATTCTAAATACATGGAACTTATATTAAGAGGAAGCCAACAAGTAAAAAAGTAGATACGTGATATATCAGATGGTAATACATTTGCTACTTGAAATATATCAAGGAAGTGAGATAAAGATGCAGTGGTAAGAGGTAGAGCTGAGAAAGAGTTTGAATTGTTGTATATGGTATTCAAGGAGAGCCTAAAGGAGGTATTAAAAGAACAGAAAGTTATTCAGATATCTGAAGGAAGAATATTCCAAGGAAAGAAAACAGGAAATGCCATGTCCTTGAGGAAGGAACATATCTATTTGACTTTTAAGAAAATAACAATAAGACTAAGTTTGGCTAGAGCAGAGTGATCAAGGAGGAAACAGTAGGAAGATTAAGACAGGGAAGTAAGAGGAGTCCAGATATGTGGGGCATTACAAACTTAAATTTTATGTGAGTAAGTTGGAAAGCCATTAGAAGGTTTTAAGTGGTGGGATTCAATGTATTTTAACAGAATGATTCAGGCATTTGTATTGAGAATATATCAGTGGAAGTAGAAGATGAAATACAGAGTGATTAGTTAGGAGGCTAATACAATTATCTCAGATAGGGAAGATGGTGGCTTTGACCAGGGTATAGAAGTGAAAGAATTGGTCAAATGCTGCATATACTTTGAAGAAAGAACAGGATTTGCTGACGGTTTTAATACAAAGTATGAGAAAAAATTCAGGAAACAAGGATGACTATGAGGTTCCTAACCTATATAATTGACAATGTGACAATACTCATTATTAAAAATAGAAGATTGTAGAAGAAGGAGTTTTAAACTTGAAATTTAGGTTCCTATTATATATTTAATTGAAATTATCAAGAAAGCAATTTAATATGAATCTAAAGTTTAAGGGGAACATATAAGTTAGCAACATAAATTTAGATTTCATCAACAGTAGATAACGTTTAAAGCCAAAAGATAATATGAGACCACAAAATTGAATGTGTGTCCCTGGAGAAGAGAAGACATATAAAGACAAGTCCTATGGAGCCCAATTTTAAAAGATGAGAGATGAGGAAGAACCAGCAAAGAAAAAAAAGAGTAAAAATTTTAAAAAATGGTGGCCACAGAAGTAAATCAAACTGAAAGATTTTTACTGTCCATAAGTCAAGAGAATGAGTGTTTCAAAGAAGAAAGGGTACACACTAAAGTTTCTCCATCAGGATTAACAATGACCTCTGTGTAGCTAATTCCAATGGCCAATTATTGGTCCTCATCATATTTGACCTATCACTGGTAAATTATCATGTCATTGATAATTTGCTTTTTTATCCAAGAACCTCCTCAGTCTCATGGGAAGAAGATAAACTTGAGTTAGTAAAGTAAACCTGGACAGATGTGAAGGCATAATAATTATTATTTTCTTTTTTAGTACATGGGCTCAGTTAACTTCACTTTCATCTGATGTCCTCAGGCTGTAGAATTAATAATAGCACTTAATTATTATGTGTAAGCATAAATCAATCACAGAAAAGGTGGGAAAACCATCAGAAAGAACTTACCCACTATCGGAACAAACAGAAAGTCCCAACAAACTTTCCCACATTAAGTAAGAGAAAGAAGAAAATACATGAAATGCCTACTATACAAAAGTGAATTGGAAGGAAAAAGAAATAGGAAGTCATGGAATGAAGATGAGGAAGATGAGGCAAAAGCAAAAGGAATCTGTGCAAGAGGAAAAAGAGCTAAAAGGAAGTGTAGTATGTGGTCCCTGATGAATAAGAATGAAGAAGAGATGGTGGAGAAGATGAATACAGCCTGCAAAATGATCCAATAATCTAATCTAGAAGAAAACAAGAGAGGAATCAAATAAGAATAATCTCAAAGGGCTCATTATAAGAAAGTACTTTAAAGAAAACATTATTCTGTGAGATAAACTTTTTGAAAAATAATGAGTTGTGAAAACAAAAGAATTATAAAGTGAGACTGCAGTAGAAGGATGTCAACTGAGAACCAAAAGAAATTACAAATAATAATTAATGGAACAGAAAAGAAAAGAGAGGCTCAAAGTCTAAATTAGTGACTTAGAGGAAAGTCTAAGAAAATCATTCTGAATTTAGGGAAAAAGTGTAAAGAAACTGATTTTATAAAAAAGAAAAAAGAATACCTAACAAAAAAGATGCTGTACATAATAATAATTTACTCCTTAGAGAAGAGAAAAAATAAAATTATAAAAATAGAACAGAAATGTATTCATTAGACAATATAATGTTTTTCTAAAAGAAAAAATACAAATCTGCTGATTGAAATGGTATGCACTGTTTCACGAAAAAAAAAAAAAGATATAGAAATACCCAGACATATGCTAGTGAAGTTACTAAACTTCAAAGATAAAGGATTCTTGAGACATTTTAGCAGAAATATCATGCTTCTAACAAATAAAGATTAAAAATATCAGGCCAGCCTCAGACTTTCAAACTTTTTTGGTTGACACATCCAGGGCTAGAATGTGATAGAGCCGTTTACACAAAGTTCTGAGAAAAATAAAGAGCAATGCAAGAATGTTTATTATAGAAGCTGTCATTCAAATCTAAAGCCACTAGCAGACATTTTCATACATATCATAAAACCAGTGAGACTCAATGAAGGATCTAGGCACAGAGGTAAAAAATAAATCTACATTATACTTATTCTATGTTTGAAAAATCCAGCCAACCAAATGCTGATTGGAAAAACCATAGTAGAGCACTTTTACTCACTGGCAATCAGGATTTACTTCTAAAACCAAAATTAAACTACTGCAGGAAGACAAATGTTATATATGTTGACAAATTCCAAAATAAAAATGTAAAAGATTAGGAAAGGTGAATGGGAAAAATACATGCATTTGTTTCCATGTCTTTATTAATTAGATATTCTCTATATCTGTATTAATAAGTATTCAAACAGCATTGAATTTAGTAAATTAAGAAACAACAATTTGTGTATGTTATTTAAAGTTATGCTAAAGGAACCAAGAGATTCTAACACATTTTAGGAGATCCTAATACATATCAGGAGATTAAGAAGGGAAAGTAAATTAAGTATATTCTGTCAACTTTTGACTTCCCCAAACATCTGCCAGAAAAGTAGATATTGATGTTTAGCAAGCAATTTTATTTATCAAACTTACTACAGATACTGCTTTGACAGAACTTAAGTAGTGTCTCAGAAAAGAAAAGTCAGATTTAAGGCCTGGACTGGATGATATAAGGTAGTCTTGCAAGGCAGGGAATTATTTGGATCAGGTAAAGTTTTTGATATGAAATTTTGTATTGTTTGCTGGGTGCAGAAAGGTAAGAGTCTTGTGAGTTTGATGAGCAGGCTGCTAATTTTGATAAGAAAATTGTTTAAGTTAGTTCACAGTCTTATCTTTGAAAAGTAAATATTTCCTGGAGCAAGCATATAAGTAATTTTTGCCTAAGGCCTATATTGCCTGACACACAAAAAGAAAAGCATGCTATGTGCTAGAATTATTTAGTAGAGAAACAGTAAAGTATCTCTGGGTTAGAATTTCTGAGCAGAGGAATAGAAAAATATACTGGTTTTAGATCTCCATCTCCTCTTTGGTTATCCTTTAGCTTAGAAAGGAGGGGAAATCATTATCACCTGGTGATATAATCAATCCAAACTGCACTGGTTTTAATGTGTTATGGTTACGTGTAGAGTTCCTGGTGGTAATTGTTCCAATATCTCTAAGTGTTAACGTTAGATTTTCTTTTACTTTTTTCTTTCATTTTGGGTACATTTATTATATCATGTTATGAAATAGCAGCTATGACTGAATTAAAAAATTTGGAGATCAAACATTTGAGCAGTGAAACAGACTAATACTAAGATATGAACAGGTCTTGCAGTTTGTTTCTAATCCAGATGCCAAGATACAGAAATAAATCAAACAAAAAGAATTTTGATATGAAAAACTACTGACCCATGTACAGGGCTAAGCCTAAGTATTAATTCCATAATGTTATTGTTTGTTTCACAGACGCTTTTTGCAATATTAAACATTCCAGACAAACCTATAAGGTTTTAAGTACAACATTGTTTTCCTAAAATTGTTAATATTCTACTGTGAATGGCTTGCATTTTATGTAAAATGACTCTATTTTGAACCACCTGTTCTATTACATTAAATTCTTTCAAGCATGAAGTTCTATGGCCTTAATTACGTTGTACAATCCTCCTGCTATTTTTTTAAATCATAGCATGTAAAACTCTTCCTATGTTTTGGTCTTCTGTAATTTGTGAAATGAAGACACTTAGAGCAGAAGACAAGAGTCCTAATTTCCCCTCTGGTGGTTAAAATTTTGAATTTACATTTTAAGTTTTTATCTTCTTGAATCAAATTATACAAATACCTTAAGTTAAATTATTTGCTATTTGGTGAGCCAAAATGAATCTCCATTACAGTAGGGACTATCTCTAAAGCAGGCATCAGTTCAATAAAATTACACATTACTCCCCAATTTGTAAAAGTAGGTAAGATAAATTTTCCCCCCACAAATCTAATACCAGTGTTTAGAGGTAATTCAATTATTTATTTTTGGTACAGTTATTCCTATGAGATTTTCAAATACTGTTTCAGTGTTTTGCTATCATATATGAAGAATAGTCCAGTGTCAGTTGTTGAAATTTATACTAGAGGAATCATCATGTAAATCTAACAAAAACTGCTTTTGGTTGTACCTAATTAGTTTGACTTTATTTTAAAGTCTAAACATTAGCCTCTGATCATGCATCTTACGTTCCCTAACTCTATCAAAGTCCATTTCTCTGAAAGTTTGGTTACAAATCTAGTTCATATAAAATGTACCCAGTTGTTTCTGTGGAGAGAGGAAACTCTCTTTTGGGGTACAATTTGATTCAGTGTTCATATTTCTGAACTATTTATTTTTTGTATCATCTGAAAAGTCACTTAGTGTTTGAGTTCATCCATTCAGGAAACCAAGTGAATTTTACAAAGAACTTGGATCAAAGGAAGATGGGCGACATTCAAAGGAAAGTGAGTACAAATCCAATGGTAGGTTTAATTCTATATTTTAGTCAAATTATGAGCAAATTATAGCCAGACTATTTGTCCCATACTAAAGAGTTACCAATGATGCAAAAAAGTAACATCAGGTTTATAACTCTATTAAACAATTATAGTACTTACATAACAAGTAGTGACTGAGATAAACAAGAATAAAGGACAGAGTAAGATTTGCCCTAATAGTCTCAAGTCAGACAATGGAGCCATGGCTGTTAGTTTGGGGAAGAGTGTTGGGAAGATGTCTGGAGCTCCATCTTAAATCCAATCAATTATGTCAAGGTGTGCTAGAGAGGAGTTGTCTTATAATTGGCATTTTCTGTGGTCTGGAAGTGAGCCAATAAAATCTTTTATTTGCCAAACCCTTTACATGCATTATCTCTTTGGCTACTCACTACAACTGTGTCGGGGGTCCCAAAGATTATACTTAGACTCAGTGATTTGCTAGAAGGACTCACAAGATTCAGATGCTGTTATACCCATGGTTATGGTTTATTATTGCAAAAGGGTACAAATAGATTAAAATCAGCAAAGGGAAAAGTTACATGGGACAATGTGCAGAAGAAACAAAGCACAAGTTTCTAAAATCCCTCTCCCAGTGAAGTCATACAGATGTTTCATTCTTCCATTAATGACATGTGACTACATAATGTAATGTGTTGTCAAGTAGGGAATCCCACTTGAGCCTTGGTATCTAGAGTTTTCTTGGGGTCATTCATGTAGGAACATACCACCTGCGTGACTGACCTCAACTCCTGATACTCTAACACACCAAAGCAAAAACAGGAACACTATAAATTATATTAGTTTGCAAAAACTATCTAATCCATCAGGTACAAAGTGGCCCAAGACCTCACTCACACATATAAAATATCTTACCAAGCATAATATTCCAAGGACTCAGTGCTCATCTACCAGAAGCTGGCCAAGGGCTATTCCTAAAGAATGTCCTTCCTTGAAAATGTGCAGAATCTGAGCAATACAGACCTGCTGAATAATTCATTTCCTGCATAACAGCCTTATGAGATAGTTATAGTTCTGGAGTTCAACTGTGGATTGAATTCAAGGATTCCAGGAAATTGAATGGGAAAAAAATTAATCTCACTGTCTTTAGTCACTCATCTCTAACTAAAATGGTACATTTTTTCAAATTTGAATATGTTCAAAAATTTGATAAACTTGGCTAGGCATCACATCCTTTCAATGTCACATGGGGGCATGTTATATAGGCAAATGTTCTTAGTTTATATTAGGCTCCCAGGCTTCAATTGCTAAGTTTTTTTTTTTTTTAAATAGTGTATTTTTGGTGAAATGTAAATAATTTCTGTACAGTGGAATAAATTGTCCTACAGATTAATTAACTCGTTAGACAATAACTAGTATTATATCTAACACAGGCATTACATTTTTCATGTATTTTCTAGTTTTGCCTATGCTCTTTGAATTAGTTAGTGAAATCCTACTGTTTCTCTCATTAATTAATTAGTTCAATAAAATCTTTGTTCATTTTATATTTGTATGAGAGTCATGATTTTACTTTTGTGAAATTTATTCTCTAACAATTATAAACAAACCAGCTTTATTGCTAGTTCCTATAACTTTGCAAGAAAGAGAAATCAAGCAGATATTTTCTTTTTTCATTTTTCTTTTTTTTTACTTTAAGTTCTGGGATACATGTGCAGAACGTGCACGTTTGTTACATAGGTATATATGTGTCATGGTGGTTCGCTGCACTTATCAACCCATCATCTAGGTTTTAAGCCCCACATTCATTAGCTATTTGTACTGATGTTCTCCCTCCCCTCTCCTCCCACCCCCACTGACAGGCTCCAGTGTGTGTTGTTCCCCTCCCTGTGTCCATGTGTTCTCATTGTTCAGCTCCCGCTTAAGAATGAGAACATGTGATGTTTGGTTTTCTGTTCCTGTGTTAGTTTGCTGAGGATGATGATTCCAGCTTCATCCATGTCCTTGCAAAGGACACAAACTCATTCTTTTTTTATGGCTGCATAGTGTTCCACAGTGTATATGTGCCACATTTTCTTTATCCAGTCTATCATTGATGGGCATTTGGGTTGGCTCCAAGTCTTTGCTATTGTAAATAGTGCTGCAATAAACATACGTGTGCATGCGTCTTTACGGCAGAATGATTTATAATCCTTTGAGTATATAAACAGTAATGAGATTGCTGGGTCAAATGGTATTTCTGGTTCTGGATCCTCGAGGAATCACCACACTGTCCACTACAATGGTTGAACTAATTTACACTTCCACCAACAGTGTAAAAGTGTTCCTATTTCTCCACAGCCTGTCCAGCAACTGTTGTTTCCTGACTTTTTAATAATCGCCATTCTAACTGGTGTGAGATGATATCTCATTGTGGTTTGGATTTGCATTTTTCTAATGACCAGGGATGATGGGCTTTTTTTCGTATGTTTCTTGACCACATAAATGTCTTCTTTTAAGAAGTGTCTGCTCAGGCCCGGCACGGTGGCTCAGGCCTGTAACCTCAGGAATTTGGGAGGCAGAAGTGGGTGGATCACTTGAGGTCGGGAGTTTGAGACCAGCCTGACCAACATGGAGAAACCCCGTCTCTACTAAAAATAAAAAAATTAGCCAGGCATGGTGGCACATGCCTGTGACCCCAGCTACTCGGGAGGCTGAGGCAGGAGAATCGCTTGAACCCAGGAGGCGGAGGTTGCTGTGAGCTGAGATTGTGCCATTGCACTCCAGCCTGGGCAACAAAAGCGAAACTCCATCTCAAAAAAAAAAAAAAAATGTAAAAGAAAAAGAAGAAGCAGTGTCTGTTCATATCCTTTGGACACTTTTTGATAGGGTTTTTTTTTTCTTGTAAATTTGTTTAAGTTCCTTACAGAGTCTGGATATTAGACCTTTGTCAGATGAGTAGCGTGCAAAACGTTTCTCCCATATTTTCATACTGTATTATGTTTACTTTTATTTATTAGAATAGCATTTATCTCTACATTAAACTCTAGTTATTAGACATACCTCTATATCATTTTAAGCACTAAAGTAGTACCATATTAGTGTATCAATAAAATAATATTTATTATTTCTATACATGTATTTAATTTTTTGTAATCATAGGAATTCTGTGTCCTCTTAGAATATGTTGCATGTTTATATAGCATCCCTTACTTCTGCATATAGCACTTTCCCTCTTTTGAAGGATTTTTTCTTCACTCCAACTTTTCATTCCAACTGTGAATAATAAGGGTTTCAGAGGTGAGAACGTTACCCAATTCACACACTTCAGTGTTATTCGTAACATGTTTCATACTAGAATTAAGTAGAAAGAATTTTTTTCACTGGGAAGAAAGGTGTCTTATAAGGAGCGGTCAGTGAGATCGGAGAGAGACTAGTGTGTTGTCTCAGACAAATGATGAAGGAGAAAATTATCTGTCAAATGCTGCTTGCTGACAGATCAAGATGAGGGCTGCATCCTGACTTTTAATTTATCAATGCAGAGATCAAAGGTATCATCATGAAAAGAGCTATTTTAATGTAGTGGTGGGAGCAAAAGAAGAATAGGTTGAACAGAAAATGGAAGGAGAAGAATTGAGAACAGGAAGTATGGATAACTTTTTCAAAGAGTTTTGTTGTCAGAAAGTGTAGAGAAATTAGACATTAACTAAATAAGTAATTAAGTTGAGAAGGTTTTTTTTTCAATTTATAAAGGTGTTCTCCCACCTTTATAAATAGCATATTTTATACACTAATGGGAATAGTTAAGTAGAGAGTAAAAATACCACTGGAGAAATGTTCTTGGGTAGAAGTTAAAAAAAAAAAGGGAATACAACATAAAAATAAAGGCATGGTCTGAATTGGGAGAAGATATAGTTTATTCATTGCAAAAGAAAAATGGACAGAGTGTACAGGTATATATTATCATTGATATGCATCTGAGATACTTTGAAAGTTATATGTTGTGGGCTTCCCTCAGTTAATAAGATGCAACGTCATCAGTTGGGACTGAGGATGAGGGAGAAAGCACTAGAGTATTGAAAACAGACTCTGATATAGTCCTTTAGGAGAATAGGAAATAAAAACACTAGAGAATTGTAGTATCATTTCTAGGAACATTAAAGAAACACTTGAAATTTGGAATTACAAATTTAAAGTGAAGCCAGTCAATACATGTTTTACATAGGATAAATTAGTCTCTGCAGCAGTAATAAACAACCTTCTGTTCTCACTAGCCTTAAGCAACCTAGTTGATATCTGGCTCATTTTATGTCTTTAGTCGGTGGTATTGGGTGTGGTGGTGCTGGGGTTGTGTGTGTGTGCTCTTCTCCACATGGTCATTCAGGGACCTAGGCTGATGAAGCCTCTTTCTGACTGTGAGTCTGGGAAAGAGAGTACTGAGGCTTATGCACAGGATCTTAAATGCTTCATCTAGGAAATAATACATAGTCACAGCACATTGACAAAACTAGTCCCTTGTCCTGAATAAACTACAAAGAGGCCAGAAAATATGGAAAAGTATATGAATGGACAATGAGCAGAAAAGTCCTCTGTATCTGTGTGTATCTGTCACCATATAATGTAGTCACAGATGAAGAGTTGAACTTAACTAGTGTTACTAGGGATTTTCAGTTGAGTATAATAAAAAAGAAATTAACAAGAAATTTAAAGATACATATAAGAGGGCTATTAAAATGATTAAGTGTAAATATTTAAGCATGGAAAAGAAGAAACAGACATTACAAGGGATGTGAGGGATGGTGAATAGACAGCAGCTATGGGGTTGGGGTAGGGTGGTCAATGGGTTACTATGTACATATTTCTAGAGCAAGAAAGCTAGAAAGATTGAGGGTCAATCACAGTGTGGAATCTATGTAAACTATAGAAAACTTTCTTGTGTCTCAGTGGAAAACTTTGCACCACCTATAACATGCCCTACAGGTTGTCTGATTCTGGTCCTCTTCATTGTCTTTGACCTATATTGTAACTATTTGTAAAAGTTGTATGCAACTGAGAGATATGTACATTAAGTCTTGTTTGATAGTGATTTGGGTGATTTCCTCTCTTCGGTGGAAAAAGTTTTCCTTTTTTCCATTTGCAAATTCATCTCAGCATTCCTTTACTCCAGTTACAACATCTGCCTGGGTTCCTGATAGCATAGAAGTAAAATAAATTCTTTAACACATGTTTATTTTCATATCTCTTTGAAAGTCATGACTTCATCTTTTTCAGAAAATTATCTTTCAACAGAAATGAGATTCTGAAGGCTTTTTTCACCTATTAATACTGGAAATTTCTAAGATATGATCATAAGAATGAGTGGCTGAGGAGTGGTGGAGGATAAGGTCATTTTAGGAGAGGAAATCTAAAAATTATGCAGTCACAGAGTTGGAATGTTCATCTACTGCATATTTAGATCACCAAAAATTAAACAGGAATTTTGTTGAGGAATCCAATGCTAATCCAGAAGCTAAAATATTTAAGAAATGGAGGCAAGGTTTATAAATGACGTGTGGCAAAAAACAGGAATAATAGTTAGTGGATTGCATTCATCTGATCACATGAGATTCAAAATTGGAGGGAGTGATTCAGGAAAGACAGAGGAAAACATACCTAGAAGCAGCCATGAGTATCAAGGAGAGGACCAACCTCACCTTTAGGCCTAGTGGAATAAGACATATGAGAGAGGAAATGAGACATTATTCAATATTCAAGCTACAGGAAATATGGTTTCCTAAGGAAAGATTTGAGTTCCTTTTAACGAAAGAAAGTAAAGATAATTTGCAGAGAAGAAGTTGAAAATATACAACTTTTTGCTGATACTGGAGAAATCATTGCCAAGGGTACGCACAGTCAAATGGATTCAGAATTTGAGGGTAATGGGAGGTGGATGCTTATATGTAGAGTCAGATGTAGATTTGGGTGTGGAAACAGAGGACTGACCTGGGATTAAATGTGGTAACTGAGATAAAGAAGAGGAAAGGGCACACGGGATATTCCTGACCCTCAAATTAACTCCTCAACAGACACTCACAGGCAAAAACATACCAGTGAATATCAGTATCCCACAAAGAAAGTTAATTTTCAGAGACAGTGGCAAGTTAATTCCATATTTAGGGGAAAAATAACAATCCTGGTTGTACATTAGAATGATTTAAAGATCCTTAAATATATATAAACATCCAAGCTCTCCCTTCAGAGATTCTGATTTAATTGATTTAGAATGAGGCCTGAGCATCAATATTTTTAAAAAGCTCTCTGGGTAATTCTAACCTGCAACAAGAATGCAATCCACTGGGCTATAGTTACAACTCACGTGCCTTATCAAAATGTTTAATATCTAAATCATATTAGCACTTTATTACTGTTCTCTCTATGCCTGGAATGTGGCTGTATTAGTTCATTTTCACACTGCCATAGAGAACTACCCGAGACTGGGTAATTTATGCAGAAAAAAGGTTTGACTCACAGTTCAGATGGCTGAAAGGCATCAGGAAACTTATAATCGTGGTGGAAGGTGAAGGGGAAGCAAGGCACGTCTTATATGGTGGCAGGAGGAGAATGAGGTAAGTGCCACACTTTAAAACCGTCAGATCTCATGAGAACTCATTCACTATCATGAGAACAGCATGGGGGAAACTGCCGTCATGATCCAATCACATCCCATCAGATCCCTCCCGCAACTGGTGGGGATTACAATTCCAGATGAGATTTGGGTGGATACACGGGGCCAAATTTTTCTCAGCCAAACCATCAATGGCTGGGAATGGTGTCAAGTACTGTGATCTCAGCTGGGATGGGAGGAAATCCAAGGCAGCAGGACTGGGTATCAGCTCTCAATGTCTCAAGTAAGGTTGCTATGGTTACCCTCAAAGGCATCAGATGGATGTCATGATCTGATCTCAAATAAAATTTCACTGGCAGTAGTTAAATTAATTCTGTTTTACAAAGGAATAAAACTAGTTGATAGGCAACCCATCAACATTTTCCTTGATTTGTAGAACCTGAGTCATATAACCATGAGAGTCATCGACCTTTCTTCCACTCTCATATCTGAAGGAAATTATAGAATCATCAGAGTTCCTTCAATGAAAGAGAGGCCCGGGTCACCTTGAGGAAGGTCATTGCTGTTACACTGGAGATCAGATGGCAAAACGAATTTCCACGCAGAGCCTACATCATTATTAGCCCAGTGGAACACGGGAATAATTGAATGTTTATTATTTCCTACTGTCAGGCTGTCTGGTTAAAGTACTTTTAATTTATTTTACTTGCCATAACTATCTTGGTATCCCCCGTTAACATCACTGACCAAGCAACTTACTTCAAAGTAAAAAAATGAAGATAAGCATATTTGTTTCCTTGGGCTGTCACAAAAAATGACCACAACAGTGGAGGTTTATGACAAGAGAAGTTTATTCTCATAGCTCTGGAGGCCAGAAGTGAGAAATCAAGTTGTCAGTGAGATGCACTCCTTCTGGAGGCTCCATGGGAGAATCTGTTCCATGGCTCTCTCCCAGCTTCTGGTGGTTGCTGGCAGTTCTTGGCGTTTCCTTACTTTTTTCTGCATAACTGCCTTTATTGTCACATGAGGTTCTCATTGTGTGTCTGTGTCCAAATACGTCTCTTCTTAAAAAGACAATATTCCTATCAGATTTGGGGCCCACCCTAATGCAGTATGACTTAATCTTAACTTGATTACATTACAAATGCCCTATTTTCAAACAAGTTCACATTCAGAGGTTCTCTGTGGACATGGGTTTGGGAGATATTATTAAATCCAGTACAGTAGTCCAATATCTATAATATTTACTGGTATTATATACCTTGTGGCTCAGAAGCACAGGCCATAGAGAGCTATGGATTGTATATTGGATATTCAGATACAGGGTCACATTGACAGCAATGTCTTTCAAATTTTGGGTGCTGTCTTGGAAAATGTGATGTATCATGTTAACCAGTAGCCAATATATGATTCTATTTCTATTATAGCCAGAAAAGTTTGCTTTGAATACCAAGAGATGATATTGAAGGTGGTTCTTTTCAGAATTACATGTAATGACACATTTTTGAAAAAAGAGAGGACGAGAAAGGTAGAATAGTTTTTCTTTCTATTTTATCTAGGCTTTTATGATTTAGAGACTTTAGCATCTGAGGGGTGAAACTAGAGAAGAAATGGATGTCATCCAATGATCCCGAATTTGGAGTTGGATGAGTGAATTAGAAAAGTGTGTTTTCTTTGGGCATATAAATTAATTATTGGTGTATCAATTACCTTTTGCTATATAATAAATCAGTTCAAAACTTCACAGCTTAAAACAACATATGTTTATTATTTTTTTCTGATTATGTAGGACAGTTGGTGGTTATTCTGGTCTCAGCTGTCCTAGATAATTTCTGTGGTCACTTGGAAGATTGGTTGATATCCAGTGGTCTATAATGGCCTGAATAACTTGTTTGGTAAGAAGTTTGCTCTCTTTTTTATGTGATCTCAAATTCTCAAGATCAGCCAGCCCCAGTCTCACAGAGAGCAAAAAGTCTAAGTCACAATAAATAAGTCTTTTCACAACCTATACTTCCATCTTGTTTGCTGCTGTCCCATTGGCCAAAACAGTTAACAGAAAGGGGAGACTCAATACAGAGGGAGCCACCAAATGATGTGAATACAAAAAGAATTACTATGGTTCTTTTTGAAAAAAAAAATGAACAAAAAAAACTGTCACACTTTTTTTAAACTGACAAAAACACATTTTTCTTACACAAAAGAGGAATTTTTAGATAGATATGGGGGCTTACGCTTCAAACTTAATAATAAAGAGACAGGCTTGGAAAAAAGGCAAGAATCAATGAGGATCCTGAAGTTTGGTAGGACAATGATCTAGCCAGAATAGTACTACTGTATACTGCATCCACTGCTAGACCTTTTATTTTGTTGAATACCGCAAATGGGCATCACTGATGCTTTTGTAAGGCATCACAAATCAATTTGAACCACCTCTTCATCTTCACTTTGTCAGCTCCAGATTAAAACCTTAGATGTAGGTAAGCCTAGATTATTGAAAATGAAAGAGTGAGGATTTTCTATCTTCATTTTCTGTAGTGGAGGCAGGAAATTGCATGCCACTAATTCTAACAATTAATAGAGAATTACTCTATAACAGGAAGGGCAGACACTGAAATGCTACTCACACACACTTTCAAAACACACATACATGTAATGTGCATAACAGGGACTAGTATGTTCATTTGCATTATATTAAAATGATTCAATCTTTAAGGTCTAGGAATCAATATCTTGAGAATAGCAGCACAAGGTGGACCAAAAAATTGGACTTTTTTTTTTAATACCACTTTTGCATCATGGAAAGAGATTCCTGACTTCTCAGAAGTTTGCTTTATTAGATTTTCCTTAGCTATGGTTAGCTATACATGTAAATACATTTTTGCAACCCATGATCTTATACAGAAACTGAAGTAGAAAGATAACAAGGCAATTAAATGTGTAGAATTAATGAGATTTGCATCCCCTGCCATTGTCCACTTTGTTCTGCACATGCACATCAGTGATGTCATTTGTATTAAGACTGAACCAATAGATTTTAATTTCAAATATTTCCCTTTCTACATAATGGCTTCAAAACCACTGGATTAGTTTTTTCCTGTTCTCTAAGCTGCAGTTTGTTACTCCAAATTGAAAATATTTTTAAAGTAAAATAATGTTCTTACTTTTTCTCCCCTATTCCTATCCCTCAATGCTTTCTCTCCATGCTGATTGGCACACATACATGTTTGAGAAAAGAAATTAGAAAGTTGCATTTCTTAAATAATATGTGGACACACAGAATATAACCAGTTTATAAGGCCTAATTTCTGAATTATTAGGTATTCTTTGATATCTAGAGTTTATAATGCAATGTCCCGTTGGTAATCAACAAGTATTTCCCAAGATCAATATTCTAGGAGGCTGGGTGGTGGCTTAAGCCTGTAATCCCAGCACTTTAGGAGGCTGCGGTGGGCAGATCACTTGAGATCAGGAGATCGAGACAAGCCTATAATCTTATGAGGAGCAGTTTAGCTGTCACTTGTCTTATCTTAGCCCCTTCACTCTGTTTCCGTATAAGCTTCTCTTTTAGCCAAACTCACCCAACATGGCGAAATCTTGTCTCTACTAAAAATACAAAAAATTAGCTGAGTGTGGTAATCCTAGCAACTCAGGAGACTGAGGCAGGAGATTCACTTGAACTCAGGAGGCAGAGGTTGCAGTGAGCCGAGATGGCACTACTGCACTCCAGCCTAGGCAACAGAATGAGACTTTGTCCCAAATAAATAAATAAATAAATAAAATAACCTAGGGCTTTGTGTGGATAGTCATGGTCCCTGACTTCAGGAATTATACAGTCTATCAAGAAAAACTAGCATTAATCAGATGTAGGTGGGTAGCAGTTTCTCCATTTCCCCTACCACGATTACTTTAAGTTAGAGGAAAATCAAATTGTCTTAAACATGATGTTGAGTGCTTCACCTGGGAGCTGCTTTTTTCATGTCATCTATTCTTTCCCAGCTGCCTGTTTTGCCTTGAGACACTGACTATTTTATTGCTAAGTATCCCTTTATTCTCCAAATATCAATTAGACAGGATTCTATAAATAAATAATAGAATTTATTGAAGGTTTAAGTTGATAGGAGGGGAGGAAGCAGGTACCCTGACGTATACCACAGCACATAAAAACAATCCGCTGGGCACGGTGGCTTACGCCTGTAATCCTAGCACTTTGGGAGTCCAAGGCAGGTGGATCACCTGAGGTCAGGAGTTCGAGATCAGCCTAACCAACATGGGGAAACACTGTCTATACTAAAAATACAAAATTAGCCGGGCGTGGTGGCACATGCTTGTAGTCCCAGCTACTCGGGAGGCTGAGGCAGGAGAATCACTTGAACACAGGAGGCGGAGGTTGCAGTGTGCCGAGACTGCGCGATTGCACTCCAGCCTGGGCAAAAAGAGCAAAACTCCGAAACTCCGTCTCAAAAACAAACAAACAATTAGTCTGTTTTTGTTTTTGTTTTTGTTTTTTTTACCACCTCCTGGCACTAAAAGCTTCTCTAGTCAAAGCTCCTCTACAGTTGACTAGGCTCCTCACCTGCCACCTGGGAAATGGTGCTTGGACCTCCTGTCTCATGATATCTTCTCACTGGACTTGGTTCTCTTTCTACTCTTTAAATCTCTCCTATAATCTTATGTGTAGTTTAGCTGTCACTTGTCTTATCTTAGCCCCTTTGTGCTGTTTCCATATGAGCTTCTCTTTTAGCTAAACTTGCCCAATAGTGTATTTCTAAACAAAACATACATTCTCTCCCTGAGAGAGTCTTTCCAACCAGATTTTAAAATTTTGTTTCTTCTCTATTGATCAAATACTACATTATAATACTGTTACTAATAACACAATTATACATTGGAGCAAGAAGCTGTGAAGAGGCATAGGATACTATGAGGGTATATAAGGAAATATTTTGTTGTATATTATCATTAGTAAAGATATTTGAGACCGTCCTTGAAAAGTACTTATTTATTTCAACAATGGTTCTTGATAGGTATTTTTGTATAACTGAATGAATAGTTAGAATGACAAGAAGATAATACCTATTTATTAGGCCTGATAATCACTTTGGTTCTTATTCTAAGAGTAATAAAAGGCCTGTGGATGATTTTAACTAAGAATACATTTAAATCTTTGAACAATCTTTCTGAGCACAATCTGGAGAAAAGAATGGAAGCAGAAAAGATGGGGTTTGGGAGGTTTATCAGAGAAGTGCAGAATAAGGCTAACATCTGAGTTCACTGGTCCGGAAAGGCAATGGTGAGACTGGATCTGAGAGACATTTAGGAAGGAAAATCACAAGAAATGACAACGAATTGATGGATAGAAGGTGTGGTAAAGGAGAAGAGGAAAATTCAAAATGAAACTCAGGTTTTCCCTTTGGGGAATTTTTTTCTCTACTAGGATAAAATAATAGCCTTGTGTTTATACCCTGTGAGCAGGGGGTAATCTGATTGGTGTGATGAACAACAATAGGTATTGTCAGCTGAATAAAATTTTAAAAATTTTCAGCAGGTACCTATTTTTGAGCTGCTAAGGGCCTCGTCACAATTTTTTTTTTTAGTTCATGAACACATAAAACCACATAAAGTTGCCACATAATAATTGTAGGTGTCCATATCTGGGGTGTCTGTATCTACAATAATTTTTCTTCTGCAGAAATCATTTCCAGTTTCACCACCCAGTTACCATTGTCAGTTGTTTCATGCTCCTAAAAGTCAGTTGGAATGAATCCTTGTTCCAAGAGCAAGCTTAATAACTTGTTTCCTTCAGCAAAGGTTCCTATGCATCATCTTGTTAAAAAATGGAAACAGGCACAATTCATTTGTCTTGGCTCTCAGAGCACCATTCCTGCAATGTCACAAGACAGGGGAATTGCTGCTGAGTGACCAGCCACCTTTCCATATGGTCAACATGCCCCGCCATTTAGCTCCTGAATGCTTGAGGGTCAAGTAGCCATCTCTGTAGAAGTGACTGCAATGCAGCATAGCAGGATGCAAGGTGTGCCAGTTACAACACAGACATGTCTAGAGAAGTGGTCAATATTTTCACACACGTCTGTGTGAAGAGACCACCAAACAGGCTTTGTGTGAGCGATAAAGCTTTTTAATCATCTGGGTGCAGACGGGCTGAGTCCAAAAAGAGAGTCAGCGAAGAGAGATAGTGATGGGGCCATTTTATAGGATTTGGGTAGGTAGTGGAAAATTACAGTTAAAGGGCGTTTTTCCCTGGTGGGCAGGGGCGGTGGACACAAGGTGCTCAGCGGGGAAGCTTCTGAGCCAGGAGAAGGAATTTCATAAGGTAATGCCATCAGTTAAGGCAGGAACTGGCCATTTTCACTTCTTTTGTCATTCTTCAGTTACTTCAGGCCATCTAGATGTATACGTGCAGGTTTGGGCCCAGAGGCCAGACAAATATTGTATACACAAAATAAATTACTCACCCTTGATCATCATCTGTATCCTATAGTTTATTTTCTGATGATATTGGAAGAGTTACAGAGAAACAATTGATTTTAGACTCTGATGAAAATTGGCTTCTATCTATGATACGAAAAGACGTTAAATTACTTCACTGAGTTGCTTCAAGGCTATATGGATTTGGTAATTGCTTTGGTGGTTATTTGACATAAAGAAGTAAGCAAATGGAGGCTGTTAGAGAATACTGAAAGATGTCAGGGAAGCTTGAAAAATTGTTCTGAAAGTATAAATTATTATGAGTTTAAATGATTATGAGGGCAGATCTTGTCAATATCTTTTAATATTGACTAAGAAAAACTATAAAAAATTACAGGAACTACTTTAAAATACTAAACCATCATTCATGCAAGTTCCTAATAATATATTTTCAATGGTTTCTTATTTCAGCCAAACTCAAGAAAAAAAAATGACAGTATAGCCCTCAAATCCCAAAATAATATTTTAACAAAATAAAATTATTTTATTAAGTGATTTTCAATTTTGGTAATAAATGTCACAACTATATTGATAACTAGGTAACACATTTTCAGACAGATTTCTTATCTTAAAAAATATGTGACCTGAAAATTTTACATTTCAAAATGATCAAAGGACCATCTCCTCTTTGGCTAATTTAGGCTTTTGAGTTTGTAACAGTGACTCAGAAGTAACTGATTACTTTTTTTTTTTTCTTAAATTTGATTGCAACTTGATTCTAGTACAAGAATAAATCTTAACATCACTAAACTGAAAAATGAGGATTGCCCACATTAACTAACTTGGAGGATGCAGAATGCTTCAAAATAAGAACTTCTGTCCTTTAGTTACTGATAATAAATCAAGCACACTACTTAATTATTTTTAGCAACATGTTTGCCAGTGGAAATGTCAGTTATTTTGTAGTTATTTCACAGTATGCTTTTTGCCAGAAACATTAAAAATCAATTATTTTTAATTAAAAAGTGATCATACTTTGTTTTTAAAATCAAATCATTTATAACTTGGCCCAAGAACACTTAAAATTTTATAATAATTATTGTTTTCTCCACATTTTATTTTCAAGTTTGAATTTTTAGTAAAGGTAATAAATAGTTTGGATATATTTCTGTTGTTCTGATGATTTGTATTTTTATATTGCTTCAATGAATGTACATTTATAAAATATTTTATCTTAAAATGTCAAATCATTTTCTGCATTAGACATTATTCCATATAAAATGGAATGTTTATTATATTAAACCACTTGAGATTATGTATGGAGTTTAATCTATTACTGCACTGCTGTAGCAGGACAAGCAGCAGACAAAACTTCTCAGACACCGAGTTGTAGAAGGAAGGGCTTTATTCAGCTAGGAGCATCAGCAAGCTAGTGCCTTAAAATCTGAGCTCCCCAAATGCACAATTTCTGCCCTTTTTAAGGGCTCATGACACTAAGGATTTCACATGAAAGGGTAGTGATTGATTTGAGTAAGCAAGGGGTACATGACAGGGGCTGCATGCACCGGTGGTCAGAGAGAAACAGAACAGGGCAGGGAG
This sequence comes from Pongo abelii, assembly GCF_028885655.2. NCBI lineage: Eukaryota > Metazoa > Chordata > Mammalia > Primates > Hominidae > Pongo > Pongo abelii. The sequence continues at coordinate 53,371,783 of NC_071985.2, read as the reverse complement.
TTTCACAATGTTCTTCTATACAATGTCTGGAATCTATGAATAACATCGGTTTCTAAGTTATGAGTTGATTTTTAACTACTGGGTTTAGGCCAGGCAGGCCCAGGCCTGGTTTCAGGCCTGGTGCTGGGCTGCCTGTCTTTGGTTTTACTTCCTTGTTTTTTTCTTAAAACTGAGTATAAAACAATATAAAACAGTATGAGAGGGTCTCTCTTCCTTCATTTCCCCCCTTTGAGACTCTCACTTTTTATTAGTGGGAGTTCTCACTCTTATTTTTGCTACTTATGTCTTTTTGTGCAATGGATTGATAGTGATTTATATAGTATGCTTGTGCTGAAGCATTTTGGTGAACTAAGGTAGCAACGAAGTTTTTTATCATTTGGAGAAATACAGGTATCAGACATGGGAGCAGTAAGCAGGTTCCTATTACTATTACTACTTTTATTATAACAGTTTTAAATCTTCCTATTTCTGGGAACTAATTTCTAAACATGGCTCCTGGATTGAGTCCATGCCACACTTGCACAGGTACATGTGCCAGTTTTGTTATATCTTTAACTATATCTTCAACTACTTGCCCTTGATCATCTATGTGTAGACAACAATTAGTAAGGTTAAATTTTACACAAACTCCTCCTTCAGCTGCTAGCAAGTAGTCAAGAGCTAGTCTATTTTGATAGATAGCATTTCTCATCAGAGCCTCTTACTGGGCAAGAACAGTCAAGACTTGACCGGTTTCATTAGTAATAATTTCTAAAACAGCTTTTAACCATATGATTCGGTTGAGCATGTAGATGGGGATTCAATATCTTTATGAGCCATCTTGTGCCTAAGTGGTGGGTCTATAGTATTGTATGATTTTTTCAGGGGGCCATTTATCATCTTTCTAATCAGTTATGGCTGTGCTTCGTTTTTTGTGGGAAGCATAGACTGGGAAGCCTAGAAGTTTACCTGTTTTTATGGGCAGTAAGAAGAAAGATGGCTTAATGGTGCCAATTACACAGCTACCTGTCCACTGATCAGGCAGCTTAGCCTAAGCTCTGTGTTCACATATCTAGTATAACCTGGTGGGGGCTGTCCAGTCCTGGTGGAATCCTGGGTGGGCTTAAACAGTCTGCAGCTTTGGAAATTTACTGAATGGATTTCTTTCTGTGTAATTGGAACTCCACCATGTAACTGTTTTTGTGGTACCATTATACAGCTTTTGCCTAAGACAACTAAGCTGCCTTACAGGATGAGTTAATCCTTTTCTTTCTTTAACTATGCAATACTGTCCAATAGTTGGGACTTTTAGAACCTAAAAATTGTCAGGGTGGTTCTTTTGGGCTGGGAATTCATCAGGAACTGGGTCTGTGGGAACTAATTCTCAGGATTCCTATGGCCATTGATCTCCTGTTATGGTTCCTCCACAAACACAACATGAGGTGACTTGCAGAGACTGGGCTACATGTTCGGCTAATAGCAAAAACAAATTTTTAGTTTTTCCTGGAATCTCAGGTACTGGCACATTTAGTTCATCATAGAAAGTCTGAAATACTGGTTCTGGAGAGCATTTTTGAACCTCTCCTTTTATTAGGATGCTTACACTAGGATCTACTCTTTTTCTGTCAATGCCTAATGTTACATATTTTTCTTTATTCCACTTTGGGTCTGAGGGGTTTGTGATTATCAATTCTAAAAGGTTGCAGCTCCTACTCATGCAAGAGGGGCTGACTTTTCCTTTTTGGAGCCAAACAGGATCTTTTTATCTTTTTTTCAAGTAGCCTAAATGACACAAGGCCAGTATTGACACATCTCACATAAATATGATTCTTGACAGATATACTTATTTTTTTACTGTGTAACTTTTTTTTTTTTCAATTTAGAGACCCACATCTTATTTTATGCTGCTTACTATTAATAGCAGCACAAGCATCAAATTTTAAGGTTACATTTTTGGGGACCTCTTTTTTTTCTGTTCTAGCTATTACCTTACTTGTGTCACCTAGAAAAGGACCAGTCCTTAATTTTATTTTAAAAACTGTGATCATGGGAGGCTTAAAATGCGTCATAACACGTATCAGGTTCGTTATTTCCTGGGCTAGATGCTTTGGATAGAGTAGCATTATACAAGCAAGTTTCTTTTAGAGTCTTGGTATACTTATAATAACTGTAAAATAATAGGACTGTAGCAATCTTTTGTCTTACCTCAGTGACTTGATGTATATACTGGAAACAGTTCTCAGTCTGAGGAAGGTCAGTTGAAGTCCTTACTGTACGAGTCTAAATTTTAAGGAAAATGAGTCTTGCGATGAGTTTCCTCATGCTTCGGCCATGCGTGGACCAGTCAGCTTCCGGGTGTGACTGGAGCAGGGCTTGTCATCTTCTTCAGAATCACTTTACAGGGGTTGGCGAAGCTGCTCCTGTCTACGTACAGATCCTAGTCTACTGATGTTTAAGGGTGGTCTTGGTGGTTGGGCCTACTAGAATAAACTGAGTCTAATACTTCTACACAGTTATGTTTAACTGGGCTCTCTGATACCGGGAGAAAGGTGGCAGGGTTTAGGGTGTTTCAAACTTCAATGGTTATGCGGGGATTTTCACAGAGCAAGCTTTGGTATCTAGTTAGTCTAGCATTCATTAGCTAATGGTGTCCCTTGGTATTTATTAAAATCACCACAGCATGGGGGGACTTTATGTTTAGGTTTTGTCTAAGAGCTTATCTGCTTCTTGTGCTAACAGGGCCATTGCTACCATGGCCTTTGGACATGGGGCCAGCCTTTGGAAACCCTGTCTAGTTGTTTTGAGAGATAGGCCACTGGCCTTGGCCAGGGCCCTACAGTCTGGGTTAAAACTCCAACTGCCATTTTTTTTTTCTTTCTGAAACATACAGTGTAAAGAGTTTTGTCAGGTCAGGTAGCCTCAGGGCTGGGGCCGACATGAGTTTTTCTTTTTAACTCATGAAAAGTTCATTGCTGTTGGTTGTAATAGATGTAGTTTATCTAATCTATATTTTTATTGATTTTCATCTACTAAAATATTGACTTAAATCTTGTAACTATTTGATTTCAAGCTTTAAATTGATCTGGTATTCTTTGCAGGGCTCCAATTGCATCTAAATAGATGTAAGAGTTGAAAGACCTATAAGGGGCTTCTCTCGCTTTACGATGTCTTATTATTTTTTTTTTCCTTCCTCTGGTTGATGAAATGCCAGAGGAAAGGGATAGCCAAATGGACTAAAGCACAAGTGCCACTATAGTTATTTGGCAGAGTGCCTAGTAAAGGTCCACCGCAATACCACCACACATCCACCTGGGGATGAACAAGGACTGACTGATTGATAAGCTCTTGAAAATTCTTAAGCTCACTGCATCCCTTCAGGTCTCCAAGGAATGCTAAGTCTCCTCCCTGCCGTGAGAGACATGAAGTGAACTGAGTGTAGGGAGACGGAAGCTGGATGGCCCTCAGGGGCTGACCCGCAGGGACTTCGGGATATAGCAGAGAGAGCTTGGCATGACTTATTACTCCAGGCTGTAGAATCCTGAAAAAGAGCTACCATACAGTCCATGCCTGGTCGACTGGAGGACCACCTTAGTGGAAGGGGGACAATCAGGGCCTCTGTTATGCACAAGCATAACAATTGCTTTTGTTTAATGTGCAGATGGAATATTTGATCTATTTCAACCAGGCATTTGCCTCTTGGTATGCTGTCTTAATTGCCAAAGTTTGTTTTAAGTCTTTAACTTTTATGATCCTCTAGTAAAATGAATGTTTCCTTTAGCACCAATTTTTATTAGTTTTTAGACTAAAGAAAGCTAAACAGCTTTTTATATTTAGTAATTCTTCTTGTATGATTTTTATACCAGATAAGCTAAATTTTACCTTTATATTAGTGGGTTATTAATGTTAAACTTAATTTTAATAAAACCTTGTAGACATATTAATCTAATTTTTCATGTTTGACTATATGGTAAGATTTTATAGACTTTTTTCAACCTTTTATAATTTTTGTTAAAGAGCAGGTTGATGGTTTAAGAAAAACCTTTTGCATTTTTACTTTAATATCCAGTTTACAGAAAAACTGGATGATACCTTTTTAACTTTAGCTAATATGTTTACACACAGAATTTTCTTTATAATTAACGTTTTAAAACTTGCTTAAACTTTTAAAACAATAATTTTTTAACCTTTTAATGTAGGTAAAAGTTCATATTTTTATGCCCTTTTATAATCTTTTTACTAAAGGTATATTTTACTTTTCTTATACACCTTGCACATAAACTGTTTCTTTAATAGTACTTACGAGGCCTTATTACTTTTTTTAAATTATACAGTATTTTTTGCATAAAAATTTTTATGTAACATTTTTTCTTTCATGACTTTGGCAGACAATTTTTCAACATGTCCTAACTTTTTGACTTGTTACAAACATTTTTTTCTTTAAACAACTAGTTAATTTATTTCAGGACAAGAATTTACTATATAACACTTTTTTTTACATAAATTCTGCCTCCTTTTTCTTTTCTTTTTTTTTTTGAAGATAACTATTCTTTATGTCTTTTGACTAGACTGTCTAAGGCTACAAGATTAGAAGTTACTATAATACATGTTACACTGTTAAGTTTTAGCAAACTTCACTTTTGTTGAAAACTTTGTAAGTTTGGGATTTTAATTATCTTTTGCTATTAATAAGACCTTGTTTAGTCTAAGTTAACTTAGAATTGGTATAGATGGCCTCTTTTTCTTTCTGCTGGTCTTTCCTTGCCTCTGCCAGCTGCTTATGCTGCTGTTCTAACTACTGTCGGGGGAAGGGAGTCTAAAACCAGCTGTAACTCTCTGTGTATGGAAACTGGTCTGGGTGCCTTGGCTTACAGGTTACCTTGTGTCATACCTTTGAAACGAGGGACCTGTCCAGGCTTCCTTCTGATGGCC